>NC_091808.1:26021250-26326944 GCF_041296235.1 Equus asinus | reverse complement strand
AACAATCTAGGATGTCTTATAGTCCAGAACTTTAAGACAATTTGCTTTGGATAGGCCGGGGGATGAGAAAAAGAAGAGATAGAGCAAAGAGGGGAACAGGGTGTTGCACATAAGTAATTCTTCTCAGTCTCACTTTCAAATAAATAGAGAACAACCAAAATTCATGTAATCTGGAGGTGTGTGCTAATGGTATGTTTCCATACCGGTGAAGAGGCAACATTTCACTTGGATCCTACTGAAAAGATTTTGCAAATTGAAAGCTGAAAATATAAGATACTTTGTTGAAATGCTGATCTCTTTAGTGCAATCCTTAGTTGCTATTCACAAAGCAATCTTAAGATTTAAAAACCATTATAAATATTGTAAACAATATTGGCTATTATCCCTATAAGAGAAGTATAAAATAAATAAACGTATTTATGAATAGGAGTTATGTGTACTCAGGAAGGAGGACCTACTTAAAGATATTCACAATGCACTTCACATAAAGGCTTAAAATTTAAGTGTTCAAATTTATATGATGTAGCACATTGACATGGCATACGCCATTGTATTGTATATGTGCCAGTACAATGTATTGTATTGTATTGTACGTGCCAGTATTCACAGGCATTCTGCCTTCTGAGAAATTCAAGCTAAAAAGGCTGTAATAGTAAACATGTGGGGTCTAGGATATGCATTGCCTTCCCTATTGTTAGAGCGTGCTTCTTCCCTCTTTGCCGTAACGTGTCACTATGTCTGCTTTCCTAGTGCATTTTTCTGCTGAGAAACCACTTGGAGCTGATGAATGCTCCCCCAAAGAGAAATTGCAAGTGAAATCATTACAGGAGAACTTTTGTACATTAACCTAAAATTATTTCATCTTTTAAGGAAATTGAGCCCTAAAATTATTAGTGTTTGCTTTGTGCTGACTACAGTGAATGCTTTTTATTTAATTCTATCTTAAGTGGAAGTTTGTTCCTTGAACTCTAATATTATTCTTGCAGGTGGAGGGGAAATAAGAATTTCCAGCACTCTGAATTCACAGGAAGCCTCTATATTTTACTGAGAAATCAAGCCAAGATAATTACTTCAAATTTTTCGTCACAAAAAAGTGAAAGTTGAATGCTATCACACGATGCTGCAAGTGTAATACTTCTGGTAAGTCTGATGAGAGTTATTTATAAAAAGATCTACCTTGATTTCTGGGAGACATACAAAACTTTCTCTTCCCTTAATTATTCTTGACTTCTCATCTGTTACACCATGAGCTTCCTCAGAGGCAGCATTTGAATGATAAGTTCCCTTTGAAAAGCACCGTATGGAGGAAAAAATACCCCAAGAAAAACAGAAGCACACCACCACTTTGCTAAGGCAGCAAAGCTTTCAAATGCCAGAGGAACAGTTGCAAAGCTAGGGTCCTCACTGCATTTGGTCCAATTTTTCCAGAACAAAGTTAAACTTGGGAATTGCATACTTGCTCCACTTTCTTTTCTTCTAGATTCCATTTTATTGTCTTAAAGCAGTCACACTGTTCTCAAGAGTCACTTCCCAGAATGCACAACTCTTATTTCAAGCAGTGGCTACCTTTTTCTGCCAGAATTTTTAAAAATAAACAATGGTAAATAGTCTGGTAAAAACTCCATTTGTTATATACCTGGATGTGCCTAACCCTGGAGGTCACATCTCTGCCTTATAGGGTTTTTTTTTTCATTTCATTTCAAATGCTTTCTCCAAATAGGTTAAAGTAGGAGTGTGATAGTACCTCCATATATCAGAAATATAGTACTATGTATAATAAAATGTTTTGTTTTGAAAAAAAATGTCAAATTCTTGATAAATTTGGCTAGTTCTATTTCTGTGCTAGTTTATTATGAAGACCAAATACAATATTTTACTAATAAACATATTTATTTGAAAATATTGATGTATATTGTAGAGGAAAATGATTCATCCTATATTTTCTCCATCCCTCTCACTTATGAATATACAAATCAACCAGAATTGTGATCAGTGCTGTACTTTCATCAATAGATGCCACTAGCACTCTCTACATTGACAGCAGCATCACCCTACTGATAATTAAATGAAAACTTGACTTTCAGTGCCCATGAAAGCATCTTTTCTTTCCTGAAATTAGAATGATTCACTCTGTTTGCTGATATCATGTAAAATGCATAAAATTTATATAATATTTGTTAGTTGAAAAGAGTTTTCGTGTTTCTTTGAAGTTCTACTCATAAATAAATCAAGAGGAATCTCTTCAGTTAGCTATAAAAGATCTATTCTGGGTTAAGCAATAATAAAATTCCTAAAATTGGTGAAGTTCTTTCTAAATTACAAAGATTTTTCACAAACAATAGCTCATATTTCATCATCTTCATAATCTTCATAAGCATGGCTAACATTAATTGAAACTCACTATGTGACAAGCATTGTTTTAAGCAGTTTACGTGAGTTAGCATGTTTAACCTCTCAGCAGTGTTATAAACTAAGTTCTGTTACTATCCTTCTTTTAAAGATAAGAAATCCGAGACACAGAAAGAGTAAATTAATTTCTAACATGACCTTGCTACTAAGCGACATAGCTGAGATTCCAACCTAGGCAGTCTGACTCCAGAGCCTGCATTTTTAACCGTTTCCAATCGAGAAGATGGAAATGATGGAGCCCAAAAGGCTTTGTAACACTGAAGAAATCTTAGTCGAAATGGAATAGAAATTATAACCATATCATTGAAGATAAACAATCTAGGTGATTATGATTATACTTGCAGACAATGCTTAAGGAAATGAAAGAAACCAAGACATAAAAACCGAAAATTTTGAACAGGTGCCTAAACACAGAGGTCCTTGCAAAGAAAATAAAGTGACATAACTGTAAAATTTTTCACATATATAAAACTAAGGAAAAATGGAACCATACTTGTGTACATTTATTTGTTTAAAATTTGTTGTGTGCTTTTACTGTACTCAATCTGTGGAGAGGATGCACAAACTTGATCCCTAACCTCAAGGGTCTTACGTTTTGGAGAAGAGACTAAAGAATATGAGCATCTTACACTTTGCATTATACTTCACATTTTCAGGAGATTGTCCATGAATTATTTCTCATTAAGCCTGTTAAATAAGTATATGAAGATCTCTCTTTTATAGATGAGTCAAGTGAGGTTCAAAGAGGTGATGTGGCTTACCCAAGTTTATAGTTATTAGTGGATGTATTAAGGAGCACACGATAATGATCAAGAGGTATGAACAAGATGATGTGGGACTATCAAAAGATGAAGATGGACATATTAGAGAAGACTTCAAGGAAGAGGTGATAGACTTATTGGACATTGCAAGTTCCACTTCTATAGGCAGAGAAGGAACATGAGAATTTAAGTTTTAGATAACACCAAGAGTGGGACAAAGGCGGCCAGAAAGTGCCAACATATTTGCATAATATCAAGCAGTGTAATTTCACTGAGGATTTGGTAAAGGGAGATGGGTGGGGAAAATACATAATCAGGATGAAAGCAGATTGTGGATGACTTAGAATGCCTTCAAACTTGTCCTAACTTAATACAAGGTTTTTGAAGTTTTTCGTTCTTTTGTTTTGTTTTGTTTTTTATTAGAGATATGACATGAGAAGTATTTTAAAGTAAGAAAGTTAATCTGGGACTGTTTAGTAGTGTACACTAGAAAGGACAAAACTGGAATCATGGTCCCTCTTCATCTACCCCAGATTAATGGCTTCCAAATTTTAGTGTACCCAGGAATGACCTGGGAATCTTGTTAAAAATGCATATTTTAAATTAGTAAGGTCTAGGGTGAGGGCTGAGATTCTGCATTTTTGACAAGCTCACAGTTGATGCCGTGATCCTAATACTGGTCTGCAGACTGAGTGCAAAGAACTAGATCATCCTCTGTCTGTGTCTCTGAAAACAAGAGAGGCTGTGGAGGTTCCCTTCCTCCAGGAGGTGAATGGAGCCGTCACCTCCAATTCCTGACGATGTTTGTTTAAGTTGAAGCTCGAGGCTTAAAAGCAAATTTTTGTATTAAAATATTGACAGAAAGCGACAAAGATAATATAGATTAATGGACAAATCTAAGCTCGGCAGGAACCTCATGCTAGAGGCTAAAAAGGACTTAGGTAGTGGGATAGCCATGGAGGCCTCACAATGATGCTGTATTTTAATCACAAATGTTTTCCACGGCCAACAGAAGCCCAACACTATCACACTCAGCTCCCTGTCCTCCCCACTAGACTCAACATGTCTTTATGGTTGACCAACCATTATAACCTATTTCTCAGCTTCTGGCGCAGACACTCTTTCCTATCTCCTTGATAGCATCAGCCCAGGTTCATGATTGACAATATCAAAATTATGATCATCATCAAAACATCATCAATACTAGCTTTTCCTACATGTGATATCCTCTACCCTATTTACTTAAACTCCATACTTGTCACAAAAAAGGCAATTCATTTCCAAAATATGTGTCTCTCTTCCTTCACCAAAGGCATTATCATTATTATATTTTTTATCTTCCAGATATATTTGCCATTTTTTTCTTACTCAAATATCTGTCCCTTGAATTTACCCGTTTCATTTTTGATAACTTTAGATCTGTCTATACCAAACCAGACACTACAACTAGGGCACTCTAAGACCCAAAAGAAAAATTCACTAATATCCCGTGGAATCTAAGAGGTTCACACAGCACACCACAGTTGCTCTAAAATTTTAACATTCCTAAGAATTATCTGGGATCTTGTTAATAGTGCAAATTGTTAGGCTATACCCCAGAGATTCTGATTCGTTAGATGTAGGAAAGAACCTGTGAATTTGTATTTTGAGTATCACTCCAGGTTACTCTAATTTACATAGTCTTGGCTCTCCCTCTAAGGAGCATATATATAGTCTAAAGAATTCAGAGATGTGTGTGTGTGTTTTTTATCTAGCCTTGATCATAAATTAACCATGAGACACTGGACAAGTCATTTGGCTTCTTTGGGTCTCAGTTTTACATCTGATTGATTTTTCAATGCCTACTCTAGCTACGTTATTCTATGAATGTGCAAATATCTAGTCATCCAACATACTTTCAATGTGAAAGGAAAGGCTTCCAGATAAAGACAGAAGAATAAAAATACTCCAGGACCAAGGAGAGATTTAGGAAGTAAATTTAAAAAAGACAAAAATAGAGGGATATAGACTCTTTTTCATTTATCAGCTAATTTTAAATGCAGCATCCTGACAAGTAATGTAACAGCATTTTGTAGCTTCTTCTTACAAATCTGAGCAATCACGTGTTTTCGATACTCTTTAATATTCTTTTCTTAAAGTTGTTTTTTGAGGAGCCAGCATGCCACATAGGAAGAATGTGCTGACTCAGAATGCATAATCCAAAATCAGGTAATATGAATTGGTTAATTTCAGGACAGGAAAAGTTAAGAGTGTCGCTTCAGAGTGACAGATTCCTTTGGCAAAACAGGCCAAGTTTCACTGGCATAAATTCTTGTCTTGTTCTGTGTTTCTGGACATGGATTTAAGCAGAATGCTCTCATCAGTAAGCCTTGTGCTCTGATAACTTTCATAGTATATAGGAGTCACCTCTGAGTTATCATAATGAGTTATGACCACCTGCCCTTAATTGCATGCAAACATCTCCTGTTGTCTTCAGCACAGCTGCTTGCATGTAGTGGAAATGAGAAATTTTTATGAAATAATTATCTTCAGAATAACTTTGAAAATTTACAAAATTAAATGCTATTTATTTATTAACATTTGAAAAGCTAGAAATATCTTTCCATCTGCCTTTGACGAAATCAACCCTTTATTCAGTTCCATATTGCCACAAATTAGTCAGCTTGCTTTCATAGCTTTTTCATGGTCTCTGTATCCTTTAACTCTGAAAACTGGTGTGCAGATAGCTTAAGGACAATGCTCTCTGCTGATGAAACAACCACAAATTGCACAGAGACAATATTGGAACCTTTAATAAGTTGAATAAAAGTATTTACAATACCCATCTATGCATAGCTGTCTGAACACTTTTGCTTAGATTTCATATTTCACTGTCTATGGCTGGCTTGGTGGAAGTTTTAAGAGAATAATAATACAATTTTGTAGCTTTTCACAATTGCTATTTTACTCTATTATAAATTTTATATTCTTCATTTAGATATCCTAAACAGTTTTTTCTTTTTAATAATGGGAAAAATCCCTTTTTATATGGGTTTCAGAACGAAAATTAATATTAATTTTGTTCTCCTCTGAGTTAATAAAAGGAATTTCAATAACTTCAAACAGCTCTGGAAGAAAAAAGATGTTGAAGTAAATGGACAAGATTTGAGTGTAAGTACTAAAAGTGGTTGGCTGATAATGATCTATAATGGAAGTTGTTTTTATTAATTTACAAATATAACGTACTTTCCTCATCATTTGTAAGATCAAGTTCGGTTACTTCTATGAACAGTGTTAGATTCATTTCTTCTTTATTTTCCCAGCAGATTAGTATCAAAACTACTACAGCTAGTGGAGCATCATCTATAGTTTTCTGCCTTCTCTTTCTCTGTATGCCTGTGTAACATATAATATTTTATCAATACTTCCCAGCTAAATGTAAGCCCCCTAAACAATCATGACAGTAGTTCTCTATCTTCACAAAAAGTCAGATCTGAGAAAGGCCTTAGACATCCTGGAATTATGTATTTATTCTCCCCAAGACTTTCTTTTTTTTTTTAAAGATTTTATTTTTTCCTTTTTCTCCCCAAAGCCCCCCGGTACATAGTTGTATATTCTTCGATGTGGGTCCCTCTAGCTGTGGCATGTGGGACGCTGCCCCAGCGTGGTTTGATGAGCAGTGTCATGTCCGCGCCCAGGATTCAAACCAACGAAACACTGGGCCGCCTGCAGCGGAGCGCGCGAACTTAACCTCTCGGCCACAGGGCCAGCCCCCTCCCCAAGACTTTGAACTTAGGGTTTTATCAATGTCGTTCTCATTTTGCTAGGCATGTCTACCAGATTCCTTTATTCTCACTATTTTCTTGAGCTTTGTCCTATAATATGTATGTGGAATGTATATGTGTGGCCATCAATAAAAATGAATGCCTTATAACCTCCAAGGATGCGAACCAGCCATGATGCCTAATAGCTGCCATGAAAACAGATGAGGTCTATTGGGAAGATCATATACCTAGTTTTGAGGCAATGAGATGTTTTTATTTCCCTTTCTTATAGATGGGGCTAATTATTGTTAATCTTTCACTGCTTTGTGTTTAGAGAAATATATTGTAGTGTAAATGCTGATATTTTCAACATAATATTAGAATCTTGGTCATCCATCTACCTATTGACATAGGTTTGGATTGCGTTTATACTAAAATGTATGATATTTACTAATGTTAGTTAGAATATTTTAAAGTGAGGTTATAGAAACTAACACAGGCCAGCTTAAGGAAAACAGGAAATTTATGATAAGAATGTGGGTGGTGTATGAAGGCAAAAAAAAAAAAAAAGAAAAACCCAGAACTTATTTATCTAGTTCCAAATTTCTGAAAGAGAATATTTCATAGACCCAGAATGGGCCAGGTGGCCTCTATCCAGCCACTTGGGCCGAAGGGTGGTGATCACAGAGTAAAATCTTGCTCTGAGAGGCCCATCTATGCAAATGAGGTGGGGCAGGTAAGGTGGTTATTTTCAGTTGAGCAGATAACCTAAGAGTTTCCTATTATGGTGCAATTGGTATGACTGTTACAAGAGGGCCTCAAGTGGTGTTAGTGTCCTATTATCATTTCTAATCATCCACTTGACAATTTGAAATTCCACCCTTTATTCTTTTCAATCAAACAAATAAGATTTTCCTACCCTTTGTTGAATCTAGAGTTAATCCCAGGTCAATTTGGAAAATGCCTATTTCTTAGCTAAGAGCTAAGAGAAAGGGTCCCAGGACAGGGTAATTGGAGAGATTTGGGGGATTGAAATTGTCTTTGTGTTGGCAAGATAGAAAAGAAATAATTATTGCTAAAATTTGCTGATCACTTACTAAGTGACAGGGACCATGCAAGGAATTTTACATTAATTATTTCATTTAACCCCATGCAGTAGGTTTTCATTATTTCTGTCATTTTTGAGAAAAGGGAGCAGTGGCACAGAGAGTTTAAGTAACTTAGTCAAATTTGTTTAGCTAGTAAGTGGTGAAGCCAGAAAAACTATGTCTCTGTCATCTATAAAAACTAGATGACACCTAGATGCTAAATGTTACCTCATGAGAGAAAAATATATATTCATGTTGGCATAAAAAAAGATGAAGTTTGGTAAAATTCTTTGCTTCTTTTACTTGGATTCTGAAGAGCAGACTCTTGTATTTTGGAAATTGATTATAGTATGGTTCTTTGCATTTACCTTATCTATTTCTCCATTGTATGATCCTCAGAGCAAACTTTCTTGACTGAAGTGCTTCCGCTCTCTAACCTACCCCAGTGCAGTGCTGCTACGCACTCATCCTCCCAAGGCCCCCGCTGGTCAAGATGACAATGACCGTGACCGTGTCCGTCAGGCTGGCACCGCCTGAGCTTCTATGGTACTCAGTGTTAGTTGAGTAAATGGATGGATACAGAATTGTTCTTTACAGCTTAAAAGACCAGTGGTTTCACATTTCCCACAGAATAAAATTCAAATTTATTACCATGGCCTTCAACGTCTTTTTCAACTGGCTGTGCAAACTGTCTCACCTCTCACTGCTCACTCTTTCTCCCTATTTTGTCAACAGTACACATTAGAGTCTTTCAGTTTACCTTTCTCCAACAGCCTGCACAACAGTTGAAGTTCATGGGCATGGTGCACTTCCATGAGCACAACCTCCAGAGTAGATAGGGAGAGCGTGGTTTACAGGGCACCAGTCCTATCTCCACCGCTTTGTCTCCACTCAGGAAATCTTATTGGAATGCTAATGAGTGGAATTGACTTTGTTTTAGTGAACACTTTCAGTCTACTTTATTTTACAAAAAAAAAATTAGGAAGCATCAGTGTACTGTAATGATAATAATTATTATTTTTTGAAGAAGATTAGCCTTGAGCTAACATCTGCCGCCAATCCTCCTCTTTTTGCTGAGGAAGATTGGCCCTGAGCTAACATCTGTGCCCATATTCCTCTACTTTATATGTGGGACACGTGCCACAGCATGGCTTGACAAACGGTGTGTAGATCTGCACAGGGGATCTGAATGGGTGAACCCTGGGCCACCAAAGCGGAACGTGAGAACTTAACCTCTGTGTCGGCCCCTAATTATTAAGTTTAAGATGTAGTTTGTGAAATATCATTCCATTGAGATTCTATGGTTAAGCATCATTTTTAGTAATAATGGTTAGCATTGGTTGCTTGCCTTCTAAATATTGAGTATTGTGTTAAGTACCATATATATGTGAAACTTCCTGACAACCTTGTGAAGCAAATCCCATTATTATTCTTATTTTATGGGGAGAAAATGGAAGTGCAGAGAGCCTAAGTAATGTACCCAAGGTCACAATAGTCAGTTTTGTGTGTGTTTCAATTAAAAAATTGTTTGAAAGCACTGAAGATGTTTGTGAAACTATCCGCTTCCCCTGTTTGTTGCCTTGAGGGCTTACACCTGACACACACAGACACAGACACACACTCTAAATTTTAGTCTTCAGTACAAATTATATGTTTTCAAGTTCTAAGGCATTGTTAAAAGTATAAAAATAATAATAATTTTTAAGTGCCTCTTTAGTAGAGTAGACTGAATTGTAGCATGCTAGGTCCTAATACATGAGAAGTCAGATCTGATATATTTTTGGCACTACTGCTTCAAGCATTGCCACATGCCAAGGCTCAAAGGCATCTCCGTTTTTTATTATTTTTTACCACATTGGATTCTCTAGTCCCCAGATAGATCAGAGCAAAGCCTCTTGTGTTTGTCTCACATGGGCATGTGCGGCCTTCAGCCTTTGCTCTAATCTGATGTTTATATACTTTTTTGCATCAAAGGTCACGAGTAAAAAATTGGTGATACCTCCCTGAATGCACAGTTATAATTTCTCTAAAATGTTCTTTAAAAATGATTGACTTATCTTTCATAAAATAGAAAATGAAGTTGCACATGCACACACACATGCACACGTGTGCACACCACATACATACACACGAATTACTTCCTTACAAGTAGGGTTCTGTGATCCTTTCCTTGGTGAGGATATTTTGTGTATCCTCAACTTATTCCTAAGATGCTCTGGAAGTAAACATCCTTTGGGTAAGCCTCTTGCTGAATCAGACGCTTTACTTCAGACACTTAGGAGCTGTCCTCTGCATATCAATAAAAGTAGCTAAAGGACCCTAGTGGATAGCAAACACTTCCGTGGGAACAGCATTTACTTCTTTATTTCTTCATTATTACAACAAAACACAATATTTGTTAGTTGGTACAGGTGGCCAATATGTTAAGGAAAGGCTATATGCAAATAATAAAGTTTTCAATTAAAATATAGAATTTAGATTGTTTTCTCTTTTAATAGATTGATGATGCTGAAAAATAGAAGAAAGGAAATGGAGATTTAATATTATTACTTTGATAAAAAATTCAAAAGCAAAAGTTAATGAGGGGAGCTTATTATCTGATAGGATAGTGAAAAGTGGACAAAAAGTAACATCAGAGAGAAGATAAATAGCCTTAAATCCAGGGTCACTCTGGTGTGCAGATGCGCACAAGTAAACAACCTGCTGAAGCGACTTTGGAAAGGCAGCCAGCATTGGGAGATAAATAAAGAAGGAGGAGATGAGACAAAAAAAATTTCCTGCAAAGGAGCAGGCCAGACTCTCGTTGGAATACTGGGATCATTTTTTGAGATATGGAGAGCTTGAACATAGTTAAGAAGAAAAGAATTAAATGCCTAAATATTTGGAAAATAAAAGTGCTTCAGTCAACCTCAGCACCGCTGACAGTTTGGACCAGAAGGTTCTTTGTGTGGGAGCTGGGAGCTGTGCGATGTTTCACAGCATCCCTGGCCTCTGGCCACTGGCTGCCAAAAGCCCCCATCTCCCCCGTTCAGAAAATCAAAGATGTCTCAAGACATTGCAAGTGTCCTCCGGGGGGACAAAAGTCTCTCCTAGTTAGGGATCACTGGCTTAAGCGAGCTACAATCATTAATTTAGGTTGGGGTGAAGGAGAAACTGGAGCATAAAGGATTCTTATATAGAAAATACTATTAGGTGGTTTTCCATTCCACCAAAGCACAAATGAAGATTTAAAAAATTAGAAAAGAGATCTTTTGAGGCAATACAATGCATCTCAATCAATAGATTTCTAATAGGTATCCATAGTTAAGAATTATGGATTCTTAAGTACCATAGTACTTAAGTACTTAAATACTATGGATTTCAATTCTGAGATTGAAATATTGTCCAATAGTAAAGCAGAATTTTTAAAAATTGTGATATTATGCGAATATCTTATGAATTATTTCTAGTTTAGTATTTTATTAAACAATTCAATATTAAATTCTTCAAACATATACTGAAGTTAATTAGAAAATATATAATATACATGTACACACAGTCAGATTTAACAATATTTGGTCATATTTGCTTCAGGCTTATTTCTTTCTTGGGTTCTTTGGTTTCATTTACTTTATGATTCTGTAGTTACACTCAGAACATCCTCTCACCTTATCCTCATAGGCTCCCTTCATGCCCAGGGGTAGGTAACCAATAACCTGAAGATGGTAGTTGTTCTTTCTAGGTATGTCTTCATTTTACACTTTGATTATGTATATTTGTACTCATGACAGCATATAGGGCTGACTTCTTGATGTTTACGTGATTTTACATAAATAATATCTTTACGTGTGTATCCTTTTACATTTTATTTTTCATTCAATTTTATATTTGCAACAATTATTCACATTGGCATGTATAGATATTTGGATATGTAGGTACAATGAAATACTGTGAAGCAATTAAAATGAATGAGCTTGTTTAATCACTTATAAATAGCACGGCTAGACGAAATAAAGAAGACGTGCAGGGCTGTTTACTAAATGTGGCAGCTAGCTGAGGCATGAGGATTCCAGAGTGAAACATTTGATCTGTCCGTGACCTTGACGTGTACAGGAAGGACTGAAGCATAGTCAGGAAAATATTCAGACTCTTTTTGTTTTCCGAGGGGAAAAACATTAGCTTCTCCTAGAATCTGAGAGAGAAACAGTAGTCAGAAGTCCTTAGTACCTGGGAGGGCAGAAAAGCCAGATTCCTCTCATGGGAGACAAGTCCTGGTGAGCTTTTCCAGTGGCCTAGCTTTGAAAAAGAAATACATAGAAAAGCCACTTGGAAGGAGCCCTGTACACAAGAGCAGCCCAGGTGCGACTCTGAGCAGTAGCTTAGCCCTTAGCTGGCTGTCTTTGCTGGGTAGAGCTTCCATATAAAGCTGGGGGGAGGCAGGCATTACCCAGGATGTCTGAAAGCTCCACCTTCATGGGTGGAAGGGGAAGTGTCCAGAGTTTAGCCCTGGCCTCAGAGGGACTTTGCATAGTGATCATAGCTCCAATGACACTGACCACCACAAGAGATAGAACTAACACTAAGGGGAAGGAAACAAGTCCTATGGTCCTGATTGGAGGACCCATCAATTCAAGCCAAGGGTCCAGGTTAACAGATATGGACAACTACAGCTGAGCCTCTTCCTGAGCCACTTCAGGAACATGCCAGGATGGATGACACCTAGAGGAGGCTGAGGGTCCAATGTGCCCACTGATGGGTGCTTGAGTGAGTGGCTGTTGTTTTGTTGCCTTTGCTTTGGTCTATGCTTCTGGATTGAAAGCCCTTGGTTGATTGGAATTGTGAAATCACCTGAAACTCTCAAAAGTAAGGAGTCTAAGTTTTGATGGGCATTTCTTTTGATCTAGCAACTTTCTTATCTGATATTAAAGTTCTTTGAAAAAGGAACCTTCGATTTGAAGCTCAGTATAACTGATAGGTCCAAGAAGATTCCCTTAGCAATTTCCTTTATGCTGATTAGATGACCCTTTGTTAATATTTTAGTGACAAGAGGAAAGGAATACAATCTCATAATTTCCAATTTAAGCCTTGTATCTTCTAAAATGAAATTAGGATGCTTTGTTAGTTTCAGTTCTCCACAAAAGCAGAATCAGAGACAATAGCTTTCAAATGATGGTTTATTTAGGAAGTAGTTTCAAAGAACGGGAAGGAAGGTATGGAGAGAGTAGTAAAGAGAAGGCGGAAGTCAAAACAAATGTACATTATCAAGTTACTCATCAGTTCAATCCTGCCAAGACCTCCCAGGTGCATTACAGGATTGTCCACAGACGAGACCCACCTATGGGCTGCTCACTCATGAGTGAAGGGTTGTTAACTCCATCCCACACCCAGGTGGTGCATGAATAAGCTCTGAGTGGGTTCCTGCAAGAGTCTCATGCACTAGAAAAGATCTAGATGGAAAGCTGCAGAATCTTAGCACAATTGAAATGAAGAGCCCTCTAGTTACATCTACACCAAGCAGGTTGCCACAGCAGTGGCACGAGTGAAAGGCGGACTGAGGGGATGTGAGGCAGGGTGCAAGAGGTGTTCTGATACAAATGCAAAATTCTAAGAATGGAATTTACAGACCAAATGCAAATTACAAAAAATGTGATTATTGATTTGGGTTAAAGGCCAAATATCAATAGGCATCTTCAAATTTTAAGTGTGAAAAATAACTTTACCTTGAGATGGAACATTTTTTATCTTGTTCAGTCTAAAGTAGTCTTTCCAAAAGAGCTTGCAGGAGATCACTTTTGGTTGGAGACATTCTTAAATTTCAGTGATTTTTGGTTTTGTAAGGAATAGAGAGTAGTGGTAGGATTAAGTTAATTAAGTATATTACAGAAGATAGCATTTTACAGGAAAGACTTGAATGAGCTTATTACTAACAATGTTAGCATGGTTGGCAATCAGACTTCAGATGAATAGAGAAGATCTTATCGTGAACCAAGGGCATTCAGAAGCTGACTCTATCAAATCATCATCAGGAGTCTGGTAGTGAGACAAAACCCTGTAAGTAGAAAGAGAAATTTTTACAGTTATATTCTGAAAACTTTCAACAGGAAGAGTGAAAGAATCACACTGTTCATTTTCTTTCCGAGCCACCTGTAATCCAACAGATGTAGTTCAAAAATGCAAATGGATGTACCCCAACATCCCACCTGCTGTCCTGTCTAATTTAAATGTGGTCCAGTGCCATTCATCAGGGGAGAAAAGAGAAAACAGGAAAAGAAATAAAATGAGCTCCTTCAGCTACATTTAAATAGCGCTGAATAATGATGCTAAGTTTTGTTGCTAACCCAGCAAGTATACTGATCAATATTGTGCAGAATCAAATGTGGTAGACAATAAGTCAAAAGCTATTTCAGAACGCTTCATCATCTTTGCTAGTCTTGTGCAGTGTTCAAAAATGGGAAATATTTCTTATGGTCTCAGATATAGCCAAGTTCTTTTCAGGCCTTGGATATAACTGAGAATTTTAGGAAAAGTAAAATGTCTGAGAAATTCATCCCAAATTTGGCATCATAAAAGACAAAAGTAGCTATCTACTTTCTCTCTTATAACTATTTTCTTCATTCTCAGTAAAGTAGACATTAAACTAGTGTTTAGATGATTTTATGTCTTTAAAGTTGGTTTTAAAAAAATGATTGCACGCAGCATGCATCAAAATAGCACCAATTAAAAATCTTCTTATAGTAAACTTTGTATTCCTGGCATTTGTTTTTATTTGTTTACTTATTTTTTGCTGAGGAAGATTAGCCCTGAGCTGACATCTGTGCCAATCTTCCTCTACTTTATATTTGGGTCACTGCCACAGCACGGCTGACAAGTGCTGTATGTCCACACCTGGGATCCAAATCTGCAAACCCAAGCCACCTAAGTGGAGTGTGCTGAACTTAACCACTAGGCCACCGGGCTGGCTCCAATCACTGGCATTGTAAACATAGTACTTAAACTACGCTTGTTAAGCAAAACTTAACCACACTTGATAGTCAAAATGCATCATCCCTGTGAGGGAATAGATCTGTTCTTAAAAGGAAGAGAACAGACCTTTTTAGTTGGTGTATTTTACCACATCAAGAAAGGCCAGCATATGTTGTATAGGGTGTAATTCATCTCTTTTACATTATTATATAATTCTAATTATACTTATCTCACCATTAACTTCTTTTTCTTAACTTTCCACCTGACTTTTAACAGAAAGTTTTTTTAAGTTGATATTTCGTGTTAAGAAATACTTTCAAACATTGAATAAATATCAATAATTTTGGGAGACTGAAAATCTATCACAGAAATGTTTTTCTGGGGAATGGCTAATATCAGGTAGAAATATACAGTGAGAATTTCTTATATATTTTCGATATGTCTTTTTTCCTTGGACATTCCCATCCATTTAGTACCTTCATCAATTTTGGGGATTCCATATGTTTTCTCCATCAAGGAAAATAAGGCATAATTTAATTTTCAAAGGATTGAAATAATATTATTTTATAAAAATAGCTCAATTTAATTTTTTTATGCTTTGCTTTATTTTAGGTGCTTTATCCAGATGGCATTACCAATAACTTGCTATTCTATTGAGAAATGCCAATTTTCTAAATTGCTAAAAAATTAAAAATGTTAGGATAGGATATTTAAGAAAGCTGAAAATATTTTAAGTAACATAAGATTAGAGAAAATGCCATTCTGAGGAGGTGTCCGTTTCCTGCCTAGAATTCTGACTGAGGAAGACATCAAAGAATTTGGAGTTGTTTGTTTTTCCTAATGTTAAACTAAAAATTCACAGGTGTACTTTAAAATACCAACAGCATTCTAAGTGAATCATTATGACGGTTCTCCAAAACTATTTTCTAAAGCTATTTATATCCCAGTAGTAGTTATTATTATTATTCCATGTATTCTGGCTGGCAGCAATTTCCATATATTTCCTTCCTTCGCTACTAAGTCAGGTATCTGTTAACAAGGGCTCTGGTGCATCCCCCAGTGCCTAAAGCAGTGAAGAGTTGACTTTGGTTTCCTTCTGTGGTGTGTCCCTAGGAGACAGATTTTTTGGTTTCATTTTTGTTCATTGGGGGCGGGGGAGGAAGAAAAGGTTGCGCTTTAAGTATTTGCCTAAAAAGCCCCCGAACACCAGTCAGGTCCTATTGAACTAGGATGATACGGAAGGGCTGCCTCTAAAATTTATACCTAAAACTCTTGCTAATCTCCAAAGCCACTATTCCAGATATATAAGGCTCCACAGATCAGTGAGTATTAGCAAGTAAAGTATTTTTTAGAAGTTCTCAGAATACAGGCAGATTTAGTCTCCTTGACAATTCCCTATTAAGGAAAAAAGAGTTGACAGTAAGCATTTTTAACACATTTGCTGGAGGACGTGTTGTATACAGAGAGAATACACCCAAGATCTTCTGTAGAATTTACAAAAACCTCTGAAAAGCTACTGATCACTGATTTATTACTGGAGAGACCAAGTGCAAGAATAAATCTGAAATCTATTTCTGCTGATATGTGAAAGTCCTTTATTGAAGGTTTAATAAATTGCATGAATTCACATCTAAACTATCTATTACAGTTTCAGTTACTACATCATCATCTTCATGTCTAACATTTATTGAAGACATTACATACTAAGCACAGTTCTAAGCAATCTATAGTCATTACCTTTTCAATACTTACAACAGCCTTATGAGGTTTTCAACTTAATAACGACTACCTACTAAAAACCTACAGCTAACACCATACTTAATGGTGAGAAACTAGAAGCTCTAACAATAGGATCAGGGACAAGGCAAGAATATGCCCTCTTACCACACCTTTTTAACATCTTACTGAGTCTTTGCTAATACATAAGACAAGAAAAGAAAATAGAAGGTCTACAGATTGGGATGAAAGATATAAAACTGTTTTTCTTGGCCAATGACATGATTGTCTATGTAGAAAATCCAAAGGAATCAACCAAAACACTCCTGGAACTAATAAGCAATTACAGCAAAGTTACAGGATATAAAGTTAGTATACAAAAGTCAACCACTTTTCTACATATCAACAATGAACAAGTGGTATTTGAATTTAAAAACACAATGCCATTAGCATCCCCCAAAATGAAATACTTAGGTATAAATCTAATAAAATATGTATAAGATCTACACGAGGAAAACTGTAAAAATCTGATGAATGAAAAAGCACTAATTAAATAGAGAGATACTCTAGGTTCATAGATAGAAGCAAACAATATTGTCAGGATGTAGTTCTTCCCAACTTTATCTATGGATTCAATGCAATCCCAGTCAAAATTCCAGCAAGATATTTTGCGGACATCGACAAACTGATTCTAATGTTTATATGGAGAAGCAAAAGATCCAGAATAGCCAACATAACATTAAAGGAGAAGAACAAAGTCAGAGGACTGATGCTACACAACTTTGAGAATTACTATATAAAGCTACAGTAATCAAGACAGTGTGGTATTGGTGAAAGAATAAACAGAAAGATCACTGGAACAAAATAGAGAGCCCAGAAATAAATTCCTATAAATGCAGTCAACTGATCTTTGACAAAGGAACAAAGGCAATACAATGGAGCAATAGTCTTTTCAACAAACAGTCCTGGAACAACTAGACATCTACATGCAAAAAAATGAATCTAGACACAGAAATTACACTCTTCACAAAAATTAACTCAAAATAGATGGCAGATCTAAATATAAAATACAAAGTTTAAACACTTAGAAGATAACACAGGAGAAAAACTAGATGACCTTGGATATGGTGATACTTTTTAGATGTAACTCCAAGACATAATCCATGAAAGAAATAATCAGTAAGCTGGACTTCATTAAAATTCAAATCTTCTGTCTGTAAAAGACAATGTGAAAAGAATAGAAGACAAACTACAGACTGGGGGCAAATATTTGCAAAACACACCTTAGATAAAGGACTATTATCCAAAACATACAAAGAACTCTTCAAACTTAATAATAAGAAAACAAACAACCCAATTTAAAAAATGAATCAAAGACCTTAACAGACACTTCACTATAGAAGATATACAAAGGGCAAACAAGCATATGAAAAGATGCTCCACTATATCATCTGAAAAATGCAAATCAAAACAATATCTACCTATTCGAATGGCCAAAATCTAGAACACTGACAACACCAAAAGCTGGTGAGGATTCAGAGCAATAGGAACTCTCACACATTGCTGACAGAAATGCAAAATGGGACAGCCACTTTGGAAAACTGATGGTTTCTTACAAAACTAAACATAGTCTTACCATACTATCCAACAATTGAACGCCTTGATATTTACCCAAAGGAGTTGAAAACTTATCCACATAAAAACCTGCACATGGATGTACTAAAATCTTTAATCATAATTGCCAAAACTTGGAAGCAACCAAGATGCCCTTCAGTCGTTGAGTGGATAAACTGTGGTATATCCAGAGAATGGAATATTATTCAGTATTTAAAAAAAAAAAAGAGCTAGTAAGCCATTAAAAAACATGGAGTAGGGGGCCGGTCCCGTGGCCAAGTGGTTGGGTTCGCGCACTCTGCTTCAGCGGCCCAGGGTTTCACTGGTTTGGATCCTGGGCACGGACGTGGCACTGCTCAACAGGCCATGCTGGAGCCACATCACGCATGCCACAACTAGAGGGAGCCACATCCAAAAAAAATATACAACTATATACTGGGGGGCTTTGGGGAGAAAAAGGAAAAATAAAATCTTAAAAAAAAAAGAAAACATGGATTAAACTTAAATGCATATTACAAAGTGAAAGAAGCCAGTCGAAAAGGCTACATACTGTATGACTTCAACTATGTGACATTCTGGAAAAGGTAAAACTATGGAGACAAGATCAGTGGTTGTCAGGGATTTTGGGGTAAGGATGAATAGACAGAGGACAGACGATTTTTAGAGCAATGAAAATACATTGTGTCACATTATAATGATGGATATATGTCACTATACGTTTTTCCAAATGCATAGAATATACAACACCAAGAATAGACCATAATATGAACTATGAACTTAGAGTGATTATGATGTGTCAATGCAAGTTCATCCTTGGAACAAAGGTACCATTGTGTTGAGTGAGATTGATAATGAGAGAAGCTATGCATATAGTGGGAGGGAGTACATGGAAAATCTCTGTATCCTCCCTCAAATTTTTTTGAACCTAAAACTGCTTTTTTAAAAAGAAAGAAAAAAGAAAGTCTTCAAAAAAACCTCTGTGAGTGAAGTTCTCTTATATCCCCAATATGCAAATAATATTCTTAAAAATATTTGCAATTAAAAACAGAGCTGATAGAGTGATAGAGCAATAGATTTATAGATAAATATTCCATAGATAGATGTTAGAGAGTTATTGAAAGTAAACAACTATGTAAATTACATCAAATCATCTATCTTTTTTAGGCTACTAATCATGATAACAAAGAACATCTGATCATAAATAATGTTTCTACAAAGGACGATATTCTATGATATGTAGAATGATACAGTGGATTCCAGAGAAGAGGGTTTGCAAAGCTAATAACACATTTATGTGAAGCAATTTGTCCCCCTTCTTCCATTACCAATCTCCATCCATTGAACGCCTATGGAGTCCCAAGACCTAACACCAAGACGTGAATAAACTGGTAAGGCTTAGAGGATATTTGGGTTTCAAAATTAACTCCTGCAATGATTCTCAGAAAGGTTTGATGGAATAAGATGCATGTTTGCTCAGCATATGATAATATCTGTTTATTTAATAGTACAAGATCAAACAATTTGAAAGTAGCACCTTATGTCAAAAAAGCCTGTGTTAAAATGTAAGGATAACCTTATGAAGAAACTCTGAGTGAAAATAAACTGATTAAAAATATTTATATTTACTTTTTGGACCACTCATTCAGGTTGTGACTAAGAAAAATGCCTCCAACATATAAATGCAGTAGAGATATCCCAATTGGATATTTATATCGAAATATCACTTGACAAATGGCATATTACAAAAAGACTTGACTGTCTTTGCTGACAGTTTCACTCACCTTCATGAGATTAATAAAGTAATGAGTGCATTTACTATCCTAAGCTCAACTGTGATCAATAATGCCATGATTGGTGAACTAGCAGTGTTCTTTGGAAAAAGTGACCATTGTCCTGGGAAAGGTTATTAAAGCTGCAAAGGGGAAGCTAGAAACATTCTTAGTTTTCAAAACTCATCCTAGGGACACAATTGATTATGAGCTTCTGACCTATGCTAGTTATTTCAGCAAGTTGCATGTCCACTCATCTAATGTCATTTTTATTACATTCTGAGTGGCTATGTAAGAAAAAGAAAATGGAAAAATGTTAGATAATTGTCTTCTCTTTGAGTCCAAATTATATTTAAACTGACTCACATCAGATGAGTAAACAATGCAATTTTAAAAACCTTCTCTACTTTAAAATCCAGTAAAACTAAGACGACAAATTGGTGGTCTCTTTCAGAAGAGGCAACTAACAAATCACCAAGCATCTCTTAAGTGCCTACTTGATGCTAACAAATTAATGTAGCTGAAAACAGTTATCTGATGATTTGTCACTCTTCTTTTTCCAACTGAGTAATAATTCTTTAATTTTTCTTCATTTAAATAACTTAAACATATACAATGAAATATTGTACTCTAAATGTACATTTGCTCCAACCCTGAGTTCTACATTTAACCATAGTTAATTCTTTTGCCTTTAAATGCCTTTTAGGTGGTGCAATTTGTTCTTAATGCTCTCCTCTTTGGTCACACAGCTGGAGTGGAACACTAAGACTCCGGAGAGCACGTCTCTCTGGGTGAACATTAAAAAAAAAAAAAATCACAACTAGTAGGCAAAAAGCCATTTCCTCTAGTCAGGCTGTGGTTATCTTGATCTAGCATGACAAATTGGTGTTCCCACAGTGGCCACAAAGTAATCAGACTGTGACAAATGGTTTACTTATAGCAATTTGTTTCCATTTTACTGAAAATTTCCACAGTCTTAAAAAAAATAAAAAGATTTTTAATGGTATTTGAACATTGTTGAAAGTGAACTGCTTGAAATGCCCAAAGCTGGAATCTAGAAGCATTGTGATCTCCCATGAGATGTGACCAGAAACAGGATTTCATGGGTCATGGATTGCTAGAAGGAAGTCACATCGCTGTCCACTGGTTACAGCACTGAGTGACCCTTTACCCCAGCTAGAGTCTTGTAAGAGTCTATTCTCATCCTAGACTACAGGCACCGTGGTATTTAGTTGGGCATGATTTATCTTCTTTAAGGATCTGCCTCAAACCTGGCAAGATCCGCTCTTGTTGCCATAAAGGAATGTCCACTTGGGCTTGGATTCTCTACGCCTGGCCCCTTTTATCAGGAATGGTATTCCCGTATCCCTGTCTACTTATGCTGGTCCTTCAGCAAGTTCTCTTTTTGTCCTTGGTTGGACCCTTCATGGTGACTCACAAACTGATTTGCCCTGTGCCCTGAATAATCTGCCTCCTGGCTAATGCTGTCTTCTGTCTCTTTCTCACATCAGTGAATCTAGGGATGGTCTTCAAGTGATGCTCTCCAGGTCTTTGGAGAAGAGACCTCTCTCTTCTATCCTACTTTCCTAAGGGAAAGTAGGGATTAGGGCATAGAAAGGGCAAAGTTTAGTGGTAAGAGTTAGCTCTATGCCAGGCAGACATCCAGTAAGAGGATTTGTCTATATTATCCCGTTTGACCTTGTCAGGGCAGCATTGTTCTCACACTTTTATAAGTAAATCTGGCTCAAAAAGATGAAACAAAGTGATATAAATTAGAATTAGAGACTGTGGCACCTTTCCTGTGAACTTCCTCAATACCATGCCTTATTTTATTTTCTCAGTTCATAGGTAGCATGAGGCATTCTTCCTTTTCCATTGGTCTGTATTGTGAGGTAATACAAAAAAAAAGAAAGTGAGAAAACTATTTACGTATTAGCAGAGAAATAGTCAATAATCTAGAAATGCAATTTAATAGAAAGGAAATGATTTCTTAAGGCCATTGCAAGGTTAAGCTTCAGTTCATATATATTCCATTTAAAGCCACTTGCTTTACTCTGTACCAGTTGCTATTTTTACTTTATTTTACTCCTTTAATTTTGTTATTCCCACTCTTATCTAAATATGTACTGAAAAAGAAAAGTCTCTGAACAAGAAATGATGCTTTTTATTCTTTATAATATATCTTCATAGGTAGAGTTATAATACCCAAATAGGAATTTCCATATGCCGGTAGTATTTCCCAATAATTATTGGAAATTATTTGAAGGCCATAGGATTTCACTTAACTAAAAATTAATTTAGTCAAAACTCATGACCTCTTTCTGATGTTCCATTTTATTGGAGTCTCTTCTTCTTCCTAACCTGTTTTGTTTCTCTCTTAGTGATCAGACTGTTTCTTGGGCATAATGCATGTGAATCCTCTCTGTCCTTTACTTTGAATTCTAAGAAAGGCTTTGAGATATATACGAATCTTTGTTTTGTCAACAGAAGAAAGAAGGGAGGGTTATTTGTTTTACTTAAACAAATAGATTTTATGTTTTTCTCCCTTTTAAATGAATTTCTCCCTTTTAAATCAGATATAAATGTTTCACACAAGACATGGGTTAAAAAACCCGTGGTCGATTTCATCACTGCTCCTTGCTCAAATACCATTGTTAATCTGATTGTCATTGCATTTTTCCTCATAATATTTAAAAATAATCTTTCTTACTTTAAAAAATAATCTAAAATAATAAATAGTTTCATTGTTCTAAAAGAGTAGGGCAAATAATTAAAGCTGCAGATGATGAAAATGTGTAAGCAATGTGTAAAGAAAAATATGATTTTCTTAATCAGCCAGGACTTCAGTAATAGTCCAAAAATAGACTTCAAAGATTTGTTCTTTCTTGATTTTTAATATAGTATCAGATATGGGCTTTATATTTATGAGTAGAGTGCATATCTAAAATCTACTTTTATTTCATTCACTGTTGTAAGTTAGTGCTGTCAAGTTGATTCTGGCCCTGTGTACAGCAGGGTGGAACCATGCCTGGTCTTTTTTTGCCATCCTTTCACCTTCACACAATTCTCTGGTGCTATTCATAGGGTTTTCATGGGCAATGCTTTCAGAAGTGGGTGGCCAGGTCCTTTTTCCTAGTCTTAGTCTGGAAGCTCTGCTGAAACATGTCCACTATGGGTGACCGTGCTGGAATTTGAAATCCCGATGGTAGAGCTTTCAGCATCACAGCAACACGCAGCCACGACAGTGTGACACCCGACAGACAGGGGGCGTGGTTCCCTGACCAAAAACAAACAAGGCCATGGTGGTGAGAGCAATGAATCTTAAGTAGTAGACGACCAAGGTTGCCTATTTTCGTTCAAACCTTCTAATAAAATGCCTTAGTACTATATTACATGCCTGAATTTTGGAGGAACTCTGATGATTCAAAAATTAGCGAGGATACATTTTTGTTTAAGTCATTGTGTTCTTTACTGATCTAAGTTAATTCTGGGTTTGATGACAAAGTCACAGTGGGAAAAAATTCTGTGTGTGCTTGTTGTCCTATTATGGCTTTGAGGAAATTTGATTAGATGGACATGCTAATATAAGAGGTTGGGAGGAAAAGACTTTTGGCTTTGCCTCCAAATTTTAACATATCAGGCCACATTATGAAAAAGTAAAATGATGCAATACATTTCATTCTTTTTTTCCCTAGGAAATTACATACTGGATATGACAAATGCAGGGTGATAGACACTTTGTGCAGGGTGGAGAAAATTCCCTACGCTTCTCTCCTTCCAGTATGTCTTGAGTGAATATTTACAAGCTCTGCAACATTTGCAATGACCTCTTAGGCCTTCCAGTAACCTCGAATGACTGTGATTTCATTAAGAGGTGACTTGATGTGGACATCTGATTACATATACTCCACGTTGCTAGTGGAATAACAGACTCAAAGGATATTTCCCACCTTCCACCAACATACTCCAAGTGAATCCAGTAAAAGACTAATTAAAATGAATAAGCTTTAAACTCAATTAGAGCATGAGCTTCTGAGGATCAAATCTATAGTCTTCCCTAAGATCTTAGAGCGTGTTCTGTTGAAGAGCCTGACAATAAGGAATAGTTCTGGATTAAATTGTTGATATAGTTCTTCCTTCCTGGGTATCCAGGGAGAATTCTCTTGATACGTAAATGCCCCATACCAATCCATTTGAATACTCAACAAAGACTGCTGCCTACTATTCTTATCAAAGCAATAACTTTGAGGATAATTATTTCAGTTATGCCTCTCTTCCCTCTCATGGTTAGCCACAAATCCAAATTCAAGACCCTTCAGTTAATCACCCTCTCACTTAGTATCACATTACAAAATGATCCTTTGCAGTCCAGTTCCCCTCTCACAGTTGGCTTCTCCCTTTTAACAGTGGCTCTTGGAACCCTCATGCTTTTACCATACTCCTCTGTATCCCTAATCTCTTCATAGAAAAATCCTGCTACCTAGTTATTGGTTTGAAACCAAATCTCCCCCTGAAAATATCTCTTCCCTTGTATCCCAGCTAAGCGAAAACTTTGTATACTTCCAAGCTCAGGGAACACGATGACCTTGAGTTAATATTAGTAATTTCCTAGCTCCCAAATATTTTGTTATTATAAAGCAAACCTTTCTTTAAGGTTCATGATAACTGAGTCTACCATCATTTGGCCCTCTTTATTGACGTCATCCTCTGTAATCTTGACTACTGGTATTCAGTCACTGTGGACTTTGAAACTTAGCTCTCAGTACATCCACAGTAAAATCAACCATTGTCAATTGGGTAATTTATACATGTAGATAATATTTCCAAGAAACAGCCTCAAAGTTACTTGATTTTAATAACATCCCTACCTCAATTCCACTCTCTCTAAATAACCACCAAAACAATATTATGGACCTCAACACCCAAACTCTTGCATGAAATTTTATCATCCAAAATTTCATCAGCCTACCAAATCTGCCCTTTTTGGTCTCTCACTCCTGTTCTTTTCATTCATAAAGAACTATGGATTCTCTTTCCCTCCACTTACTCACAGTCCATCACTCCTCCATAGTCGTATTTTATTTTCTCTCCTTGTTTAGCACCTTGGTAGTTCATCCCAACAACTTTTTTGCTAGTTTCCTAACACTCTCATTCCTTCAACTCACAATCATAAAAATTTTCAGATCATCAGTCTTATATCTATACCACCATCCATCTTATTATTTGCTGTTCTCAGACTGCTGAACACTCTTAGAGAAAATAAAGCAATTGTATGAATTAGTGCCAACTCTTTGGTCTCTAGATGGGTTTTCAGCAGAGCTCAGCAATTCATTTTTAAGTCCCTGGTTCTGTTCTTTCTTCAATTTCTCATATTCGCCATTTCTAAACAAAACAAATAACTTTATACTTCCTTTTCCACAACCATTCTCCTCATTCTCAAGCAGATAACTTTCCTCTTAATTCACAGACAAATTTTCAGGCTGTTTTGTCTGATACTTCCTTACTTCACATATCCACGATCATAAACATGTGATATTGTCATCTTTTGAGATAACAGATTTGTTTTTTTCTCTTTTATTTCCTGATCCTGCTCCATCAAAGATATCCAGGTCTTTTTTAGTCTCTTACTTCAAGAGTGATTTTAGTTAGGGGGCTAAAAGGAGAAGTTGTCTTTATTTTTGTTTATTTGATTTTAATTTGAGATGAATGAAGAGATTGTGATAAATGTCTTCAAAAGTCACAATGAGACTGAGAGAGTTCCTTACAAAAGAAAGAGGAATAATTCTATACCCAATAAAATATCTTTCAAAAATGAAGAGGAGGTAAAGATGTTTTCAGAGAAAACAAAAACAGAGAATTTGTCAGCAAAAGATCTGTCCTTTCAAAAATGGTAAAGATTGCAGGAAAATGACCCCAGATGGGAGCACAGAGCTTCAAGAAGGAATAAGAGCATTAGAAATGATAAATCTGGTAGTTGAATATAAATAACTGATGACTGGTTAAAACAACAACTTGTGGGATTTGTAACACACATGGTCATAAAAATATGAGAAGAGGGGTTAAATGAGTTAAACTATTGCAAATTTTTACACCACTCAGGAAATGGTAAAAGTACTAATTTCAAGGAGATTATAATAGGTAAAGGACGCATACTGTAATTTCTAAGGAAAACACTAAAAGACAATTAAAAAATTTTAACTAAAAAGCTAATGAGGAGAATATGAATAATAATAAAACAATACTTTTGATCAATTCAAAAGAAAGCAAAAAGAAGGAATAAAGAAACAAATGTTCAACAAACGAAAAATAAGATTTTAGAGTTAGACTTAAATAAGTCAGTAATTACATTAAATGGACTAAGGATCCAAATTAAAACACTAGATAATAAAACAAGATGCAACTATAAGGCTTTTTCAAGATAGAATTTGAAACAAGTAAACTAAAAGGCTAAAAGTAAAAGAATAAAAAAG
Organism: Equus asinus; assembly: GCF_041296235.1. NCBI lineage: Eukaryota > Metazoa > Chordata > Mammalia > Perissodactyla > Equidae > Equus > Equus asinus. The sequence continues at coordinate 26,300,432 of NC_091808.1, read as the reverse complement.
ATTTGCCAGGGAAGCTATTCTACTTACAGATAAATATCGTTAAAAGCAAGAAGCATATTAATGATAGAGGTGAATTTTGCAAAGTTATACAAGGCAATTCTATAGAAACATGTAGCAATTCTAAATTGATGTACAACTAACAACCTAGCTTTAAAATATATAAAGCAAAAATACTAAGACTGAAATAGATACATCCACCATTACAGTAGATTTTTATATATGTCTCAGTAATATGTGAAAGAATGATTAGATAAATATCAGTAAGCATAAAGAAGATCTGAAAAATATGACTACCTTAACCTAATTAATAAATATAGAATGTCACACCCCAATAATGCAGAGTATACAATATTTTGGGGGGGACATTGGCCAAAATTTACCATATGCTGGATCTTCCAATTCTTGACAAATATCAAAAAATTAAAATCACAAAATTTTGTTCTTTGACCACAGAGAAATTATACTAGAAGTAATTAACAAAATAACTAGAAAACTCCCTAAGGTTTGCAAATGTATTAATGCATCTGTAAATAACCCATTAACTAAATGAGAATTGACCATGGAAAATAGAAAATATGTTAAATTATGAGATATAAGTAAAGCCAAAGTTTAAAGAAATGTATAACCTTAAATATATATAAGAAAAAAACACTAAAATCATAATTAAAATTAGTTGTCCCAAAAAATTAGGAGAAGAATAGGAAATTAAATCTTCCAAAAATAGGAGACAGAAAGCAAAATAGAAAAGAATGGAAATAAGTGAAGTAGAAAACAGCAATTGGAATTTTCATAAATTTCTTATAGGATTATAAATTTTGCAACCCAAGGCCAGGACTAGAGTTGAGGTAAGTGTGGCACCTAGAGCACTCTCAGGGCTGAGCAGCACTTGCATGTTCCTGAGAACGAGTGCCTTCTCAAGGTCATGCAAGCATAGGGTCAACCCTGGGTGGGAAAGCCTCCTTCAATTTCATGTCGTAAGTATCTTACTCATCTGCTCTCGTCCTGGCCCTGGTGCAAACATTTGATTGACAGTATCTAGGCATGTTTGATCAGATACGTATCCTATGAACCATTAATTCCACTCCTAGGTATATATTCTCAATAGAAAATACATACATACGTTCACCAAAACACGAAATAATGTTCATAGCACCATTATTCCAAGTATTCCAAAATTATAAGCAAACCAAATGTCCATTAAGAGTAAAATGAATACATAACCTATGGTATTTTTATACAACAGGTGACAATATATAATAAAAATGAATGGCTTACTGGTACTTGTAAAACATGGATAATGCTCACTGATGCAATATGCCAACACCAGACCAGAGTTCGTAGTTGTGAGCTCCTTCATACAAAGCCAGTTTTTGTGGTGATAGAAGTCTGTGGTGATAGAAGTCTGAGTAGTGGTTACCTTTGAGAAGGGGGAGTAATGCCTGAGAGGGGCCATGGCTAGTTATCTGGAGTGCTGTTAATGTCTTTCTCTTGATCTGGGTTGTGGTTACATATGAATATTCATGTTGTAAAAGATTGCCCAGTTTACCTCAACATAAAATGGGAATTGTGTTTAACAGGAAGACAGTTGGCATCCACGTTGTGTCAATACAGTTGTGTAAGAGGAATCCAGATCATAATATCTGCGCCTCCCTCTCTCTCTTCACATGTCACAGCTTTGGGGTCAGATATTTATGTCTCACCACCATAGGAAACTCTGCAGACACAAGTGATTTCAAAAACAATACAAGACAAAACTCACAGGGACATTTTTTCATCTCTACTGCAACCGTAGAAGGACAGCACATATGCAAGAAATTTTGTGGGGCTCGCCTAGGAAGGGAAAAACTCTTCTTTGTTTGACTTCTCCAACATAGCAATTTGTATTCTCTCTCTCTTACTGAGTATAACATCTTATTTTTCAGTTTCACTCTCAGTCAATCAAATACAGGCTAAAAATGGGAGCAGCATCGCTATTAGCCTCACTGCCAACACTCGGTACAAAATCCATGTGAGACAAAACACCATGAGAACTGAGTGGCAATAAAAATGACACTTATATTTCCAGTTTACCTCAAATAATGCTCAGCAGTCCTGTGTCTTAACTAGCATCAAAAGTAAAATGGAGAGTGATATAAAATTTTGTTCTTACAAAGTGCAAGAATAATCAGCAGGCAATTCTTTCAAATGCTTATTGTCTTTAAACTGTGAACAGTAGTTTCCCACACTGCCCTTTACTCCTGCCCAGTGCCCACCTCTTGACCATGCTCAGAGCTTTGAGGTACTCTAAAAATAGATTCAAGTCCACAAGGCGTTAAGACAAAAATAATATTTAACTGAAAACTACATGGGAAGACAGAGAGGAGATTTAGATAGCACAACATAGATGAGAAACTTAATTTTCCTTTCCATATCTCAATCACCCCCAAATGTTCGTCTGCTCTCTCATCTCCTCTTCTTTCTCTTTTTCTTTTCCTTTCTTCTCATAAACTGCAGAAATCCCTTCAGCAATTCAATTGTGTGCCCAACTTAGCCCATCAACAACTTTAATTAGCTGAGTAGTGACTACCTATGATAACTTAAGTACATTTATAATAGGTCTCACTACATCCAAATACACTTGCTTGCTTTAATCCCAATACTGTATGTTTTGAATCATGAAGTTTTCAAATAGAAAACTAAGGCTTCAGGATGTGACATGACTTTCCCCAAGTTTACATCAAATAATTAGTGAGTCTGGGATTGACTCCCTGAACGAGGTATTCTGTTATTCAATCTACCTTTTCCATCACTCACTAGGTTCTTTATATAAGGCATTGTGCTAAATGCTGTGATAAATACAAAAGATAAACTGGACACATTTCCTGCCTTCAAGTGGTTTAAAAAATTATGAAAAATAAAGACAAATGTAGAAATAGTTGTAATCTAATGAAGAATATGAAACAAAATATAATAGAGTTGACATGTCTTTGAACCACAAAGAGAAAGAATAATTCTGGAAGAAGAAAGAAAATGGGTGGATGTGAAAGACTTAAGAATTAGATGACCTTTGATCTGATGAATATATTGGTGTTGAACAGCTGTCAGTCATATTTATTGAATTCCAAAGTAATGTTAATCATTGTTTTCTGAACTACATGTTCGTATTTAGTTCCTTTCCAACTTAAAAATGAAATCTCACTATGTTTCCCAAGATGTTTTATTTTCTCTTTGTGTCTAAATAATGTCCATCATTACTGAGAGCCACAGGGCTTTTCTAGAATATGTAAAGTCTTACGACTTCCTAGTAGATGTTATTTATATAATGCCCCCTGAAATTCAACACTTAATTGTACCTACTTTTAGAGGCAATTGGCAGATATCAACGTCTGAACTATGTGAATCCATCATCAATCTAATGGAGAAGTATTGACATTAAAATATCCAGAGAAATAAGTTATTAGCCATTTATATAAGATTTACGCATCTCTGTTTTTAGTGTCTTTAATATTACTCACCGTGATTTTGTGTCAAATACAATAGTTGAATTTATTATTATAGGTCACATTAGTATGAAAACTCCAGTTGTAATTGATAAAACACTTAGAAACCCTGTTTTGCAAAAATAACTCATTAGCCTACTTTCCTCTCACATGTTAAATTGAACACTGCATGTTCTCATTCCTGCCACTTAAATATCTCTCGATCTTCCCCTCTGCTTTGTATCTCTACCTACATCAGCTTCCTATTGCTGATGTAACAAATTACCACAAACGTAGTGCCTTGGAACAACATGTAATTATTCTCTCACAGTTCTGGAGGTCAGAAGTCCAAAATCAGTCTGACTGGACCAAAATCAAGGTGTCAACATGGCTGCATTCTTTAAGGTGTCTCTAGAGAAGAATTAATTTCCTTACATTTTCCAGCTTCTCAAGACTTCTTGTGTTCTTCAGTTAATGGCTCCTTTCCTCCATCTTCAAAGCCAGCAATGAAGCATTTTCAAATCTCTGACTCTAACCTCCTCTTCTGTCTCCCTTCCACTGTCAAGGACCTTGTGATTACATTGGGCCAACCCAATAATCCAGGATAATCTCCTTATTTTAAAGTCACCTGATTAGCAACTTTAATTCCATCTGCATCTGTAACTCCCTTTGCCATGGAACATAACAGAATCTCAGTTCTGGGGATTAGGATGTGGACATCTTTGGGGAGCCATCATTCTGCCTACCATCCTGTCTACAGTCATGGTTCTGGCCGCTAGCAACCCTGGCTTGAATTTCTGCAGTCTCTTCTCTGGTCTCCATGCTTCCATTCCAGTCTTCTTCCCATCCATTTAGTACACTGCAGCCAGAATGATCTGACCTCATTATCCCCTACTCTCCAAACTTTTAGAATAACATCCAAATTCTTTTTATTTTTCCTTTTAAAAAGAGGATAGCCTTTTTTTTTCTTAAAAATTGGCAGCTGAGTTAACACCTGTTGTCAATCTTTTTTCTTTTTTTTTTCTTTCTCTCCCCAAAGTCCCCCAGTACATAGTTGTACGTTCTAGTTGTGATTGTCTCTGGTTGTGCTATGTGGGACACCACCTCAGCATGGCCTGATGAGCAGTGCCATGTCTGCGCCCAGGATCTGAACCAGCAAAACCCTGGGCCACCGAAGCAGAGCGCGAACTTAATCACTCAGCCGCGGGGCCAGCCCCAGCATCCAAATTCTTCAACATGAATTCCAAAGCTGTGCATATCTGGGCTTACTCAAGTTCCCAGTGTCCTCTCGAGTTACACTTCCTGCCCTTATATTTTCCACTCAACCATTATGGAATGACTTTCAGCTTCCTGAACGAGCCATACTCTTTCTTGCTTTTGCATACTGTTTCCTTTGCCCAGAATATGCTTCCCCCTTCTCTTGACTTAGTTAATTCTTCTTCATCCTTCAGATGCTTAGATATTTCCTCCAAAGATTTTTGTTTGACCACTTATAGAACACAGAGATAATCAAGGAAATTTAGGCGTTTCTCACATATGATCTTTAGAATCACGCACTTTCACATCAGAGTGCTTAACACACTCTAGTATATGTAAAAGGATCATCTTGTTTACTTGCCCGCATTCCCAACTTTATGGTAAACCCTACAAGGCATGGACTTTGTCCATTTTATTCAAGATTGGTTGCACCGTCACTCCCTGGACCAGTTCCTGGTGGATAATAGATACTGAGTAAGTGTTTCTTGATTGAATGATAATCTAGGAGAAATAGAGTCAGCCCTGCCCCCTTCACCATCAATGTGGCCACCAACCTCTCAAACTGCAACCCTCTACATCTCCTCCAACCAGGGGAAATGTATTTTAACTGTTTGTACATGTTAACATTTTACTCAGGTCGGTCGCTGAGTGGTATCCAGCACTTGTCCTTGAGATCCACAATGATTATTCTATAATGGAAGCAGTAAGGATACAGATAGTCTGGGGACAATTGATGTGCCTCAGTAGCCCCTGGTCGAAAAGATGAAATCACTGCGAAGGGTTAAGAAAGACACCATGGCTAAGTTAAAGTTTCAATCCACTTATTTATTTATTTATTTATTTTGAGGAAGATTAGCCCTGAGCTAACATCTGCTGCCAATCCTCCTCTTTTTGCTGAGGAAGACTGGCCCTGAGCCAACATCTGTGCCCATCTTCCTCTACTTTATATTTGGGACACCTGCCGCATCATGGCTTGCCAAACGGTTCCATGTTTGCACCTGGGATCCGAACTTCCGAACTCCGGGCTGTCTAAGGGGAGGGTGTGCACTTGACCGCTGAGCCACCAGGCTGGCCTCCTCAATCCACTTATTTATCTGCAAATATGGTCCCAATTGTGGACCTGAAGGTAACTCAGGGCAGAAGCTGAGCTCCACTGATGTGTGAATGTGTCTGTGTGTGCAGAAGGGATTTTGGGAAGTGACTGAATAATGGAGTAAAGAAGTAGAGGAGACAATTCTAGGAGAAAACTAAATGAACTCACTCATAAATGAAACCTCTGGGTAAGCTTCAACATGTCAGCGGCAGCCATGTTATGATAGAAAAAACAGACTTTCCTAACATTTCATTGAAGTATTATTTTATTGGACCTCAGATACACACAATTAAATTCATACAAACTCTCAGTTCATTACATATCATTTCTAAATAGCTACCATCATTTCTAAAATAGGAATTAAAAACCATATTGCAGAACATTCTGCTCCTAATGTGCAAGTCAACATTTGTTGGGTGCCTCCTGCATAGCAGGCACTGAGTTAGGACTGCAATGCGCTTATGCAATTGTTGGCATCTTTGTTGGTAAACTATCAAAAATAGTTGGGCTGTTCAGTGTGGTTCAACAACATCATTCTTGAGTATATTTCGATAGTAACATAAATGTTAGTGTCAGGAGCCTTGTGGGAAAGTGTGAACTTTTGACACAATTGAGATTCACATATATAATGACCTTTCCCATGGACAGCAGAACTGGCAGGACATAAAAAGGACCTTTAGGGAAATTCATTATGCATTTAGAAGACTAGCAGAGTGGGCAGACTGGGCAACCGCAGTGCACATATTAAAGACAGCAATGATTCCAGGCACCATGTGAGGTTGTTTCTGCCTGACCACCCACCCACCTGGTCCTCTGTTCTGCTCTCTCTCCACCCATAAGGCTTCTCAGAAAGAAGAGAGCTGCCATTTTGGGCAAACAATCTGGCAGAGGAATCCCCTATGACAGAGCTGCTCATAACGCATTTCCCTGCTGGCCAAGTGAGAAAAGCTCAGAGACTGGAGTCTGGCAGGGTCGGCACCCGGGCTGACAGCCGCCCTGGGCCTCATGGAGATCTGTGGTCTGAAGGCTGACAATGGAGTGGAAAGAAACCAAGCAGGAGGCCAAAGCTCAAAGAATCAAAAGGAAAGTGACAGAAAAGGACAACAGGGTAGTGTGATCACAGGTTGGGCAGCAACTGTGAGTGTGGGAACAAGAGTAACCTTCTTCCTTTCTTTTCCAAACTTGACTCCCACACACACAAACAAACACTGGGCCAGAGACTTCTGATGGGAACTATTAGGAAGGGGCCAACAATAACAATAATAACCAATTACATCTATTGAATACTTAATATTGTCTCATTAACTCCTGACAATAACCAGAGAAGGTTGATACTACTGTGAGGCTCATTTTCTGATGAAACAAGTAAGGCTTAGAGGGTTAAGAAACTGCCTGAAGATCAAGCCTACCACAAACTCAGCAGAGACCCAGGGCACTGAGAAGCAGGGATTGCCCTACCGTGTCTTCTCTTTCTGTCATATGTGGATAGTAACAATGAAAAAGGGAATAACCGGTGTTCTGTCTGCTGTGCGCTCCATGAGCAAGTCCAGTCACAAGCATCTGTGAGTGTGTGTGTGTGTGTGTGTGCATACATGTGAAAAGAGAAGAGAAGAGAGAATGGAAAATGGATAGCCATTATGGCATTATCTCTGGGGAAAAAAACTTTAGCATATTTTTTCCTTGACATTCTAGCCATTCTAACTTCGGGATTTAAAAAACATGCTGCAGACATTCACAGATATCTGTGTTTTGGAAAAAGAAAAAAACATTTGAGAGAGGTTCCCGTGAAACCTTGAGCCACAGTTACTGAGTGCATGTGATCTGTCAGTTCAAGACATGAATCTCTCATGTTGTAGCACAAAACTCCTAATCTGGCTGGAGCTAATGAGCAGTCCTGTGCGGAGCCGCCTCCCGACCACCCCTGACGCGCGGTCTGAGGCGTCTTTGGCTAGAAGGTCAGTAACTGCTCCTGGCGACAGCCCAACTGCTGAGAGTGTCCCTGGCCTGGCCCTTAGAAGGAAGGAGTCGGCTCCTTCCGGGGCCCTGCAAATACTATCCACATGTGAAAAAGTGACCTCGAGATCTAGAGGGTAGCCTGACTTCTCAGCATGCCTTTCACAGTTCCAAAAGTAGCCACAGGACCAGCTCACTCACCCCCGAAGCTGACTGAAGTCTCCTTCTTTGGAGCTGCCTGGGTCTTGCCTTTGAAGTTTTAACCTGGGAGCAGTTATCTGCCAGCCCAGATAAGCACTCCCAGGGCTTCCTCGGGCAGCCAGTCCTAACAAAGAAGGGATAAGACCGCAGAGTGCGCTTTGCCATCTACCAACTCACAGCGGAAAAGAGAGTAATCAGGGTTCTTTCCACAGGGTGCTCCAAGAGTGAATCCAATCAAATTAAAGGAAAGTCAAAGAGAAAAGATAAAATAGCTTCAAAAGAGAACTCACAGCTGTGGACTTGCCTGTCAATCAGCAGGAGCCACAAGCCAATCAGAGGTGAAGTAAAAAATTGTTCGACAGAAAATGCGTTAGAATCAGTTGCATTCCACCAGAATAGGAAAAAAGAAAAAGCTGGTCAACTGTAAAAAGGTGCAGAAAAAGCTGATAGTCAATCTATACATCTATGTGTGTCAATAAAGATTATACATGACCATCTGAATTGGCAGGATTTTTCTGTGTCCAGCCGTGATTTTGGCATCCTCATAGGATATTGTCCACGATCTCACAAAGCGAGTATAACCAAAAGAATGAACAAAACTCTTAAACAATAAGCACATTAGCTAATTTGGTAGGCAAATTTTAATTTAGTAATTTGTGTAACTTTTTTCCCCTTCACTGGTGTAGGTGTGTGCTTGCCCATCTTAAGAAGGTAATTAAATCCTTATGTTCCTAAATATAAGGAATGCTTCTGCTCATTTAGAAAAATAGTGCCCAGCATGGAATTTGCCGGGCAATACCACATAGTCTTTTGTTCAAGAAAGCTCAGACTCAGTTAAGCAATGTAGCTGGGTAACCTGTGAGCAGGAGGGAAATGAAGGCTTGGAAAAGCCAGGGGTGGCTAGACCAGATGAAACTGATTAGCTTGCTGAAATGGGAAAATGATGAAGTTTGAGAAGTTTATCTGTCAGGAACCTGTGACCTACTTGCATACAGTGTCATTGGCAGGGAAATGATAACAGGAAGGACACATATTGAGGCCTTGACATACTTCCAAGAGGTCTATGGCCAAGTCTGCAGCTGATGGGGTGGATAGCCCTGTGAAGAAACTTTGCACTCTCTGGAATAGCATATCCCACCCGAGGGAACAACAGTAAAGATAGTGACAGTCAGGGACCAAAACAAAGCCCATGACCATGTTTGTTGGCATTGTGGTAGGCAGAATCATGACCCTCCAAAGATGCCTACATCCTAATCCTCATATTCTGTGAATGTGTTACCTTATGTAACGTAAGGGACTTGGCAGATGTGATTAAATTATGGATCTTGAGATGGGGAGATTATCATGGATTATTTGTGTGGGACCAACATCATCACAATGGTCAGTAAAAGAGGGAACAGGAGTGTCAGAGTTAGAGAAGGTGAAGTGATGACAGTACTACGTATTTTGCAATTCTGCATACCTAGAACATCAATAGAGCTGCTTTTGGTGGAGCGTAAGGAAGAAATGGGGGTAAAAGAGAATTGATCAGCCAACTAATCAATAAAGTATGATTATCTCTACTTTCTGCACCTGTTTCAAAAATTTTAAAAAGGAGTTATACAGTTTATCCACTATATTTTTAAAAGAGCATTTAAACTTTTTCTTTGTAACAACAGATATAGGAAAGGACCTGACATCAAATTCAAAACCCAGAAGAAATTATGATTTATTCCAGCAAGCAGACTACTCGTGCAAAATTATCATATTTTTTGGTTCAGCAGAGTTAATGACAATTCTGTCTACCATAAGAAACTGTCACTTAATTATGCTTTACTAGGATTTTGGCACATCACTGTTGAGAGGATCACCTTGTGCTCTACTCCCTCACCTTGTGGGCAGGACATGCATCATTGACCATTTTGGAAAAGTAACAATGACTCAATGAGAAAAATTGCTCCTTAGTCTCAATGTAATTTAGACTTTTCAAAAGGAGGTCGGGGGGCCGGCCCAGTGGCCTAGTGGTTAAGTTCGCACACTCCGCTTAAGTGGCCCAGGTTTGGTGACCCAGGTTCACAGGTTTGGATCCTGGGCACAGACGTAGCACCACTCTCTAAGTCATGTTGTAGCGCCATCCCACATACAACACAGAGGAGGATTGGCACAGATGTCAGCTCAGTGACAATCTTCCTCATAAAATTTAAAAAAAAGAGGCCAAGTTGACATTTGGGGTCTAAAACTGTCTGAGTCATGAATTAGCCTGATGACAAATAGGGAAAATGCTCCAAATTCCCTCGTAGATAGGGGACCAGTAAAAAGAAGAGTGAAGGAGAGAGGGAGAGAGGAAAGGAGGGAGGGAGGGAGGAGAGTCAGAGAGAGAGTGAGAGGAAAGGAGGGAGAGAGGGAAAAAGAAATAGATCTCAAATCAAAAGTATTTTAAAAAAGCACAATAATCAGAAGAATAAAATATTTTACAGATCATATCTGAGTTGTAATTGTTAAATATAAAACGAATTTTATATTAAAGAATTAATATAATATTTAATATTAATAAATAAACTTGGTTATAAATTTGCAAATTTATAAAGTACAAGCAAATTAATAAACGATAATAATAAAATTAATGTAATATTTAACTAATAATTGTTAAATATATAACTAATTGTTAAATATAAAAACTAAAAATTAGTCTCAAATAAAACTAATATAAAACATTTTTTTGACCTACTGAAAATAAATGCACCTTCTAGATTTTGAAAATCTTTTTTTAAGGTAATAATTATATTTTGCAGGGAGAGGTGAGCCAGGTGAGATGCCAGCCATCTGAGTTCAGGAAAAACTAATTTGCTGTTTATCTTTGTGTAATTTAAATAAAAGTAGTCTTCATGTTTGTGTGTGTGTGTGATTGTGTCCTCTTAAGTTTGTTTTAATGCTAACTACAGAAGGGTCTCTGTAAAGGAACTAGCATAAGATTTCCTAAAGAAAAGTCAGTTTTATCCAAACATTACACAAGGGTTGTGGATGGAACCACAGTTGAAATTTTGGAAATATTTTCTTTTAATCTTAGGAGAAGATAGAATAGGCAATTTCCCTGAAAATGTGTGTAATTTGCAAATGCCTTGGCAGTAATTTGGAAACTTTAAATATAAAATGGATCCATGTGATGAATCAGCTGCCCAAGGAATGAAAACGGTGATATTGACAACTATTGCCTTTTTTTCTTTTATTTTTTATAGCTGAAAAGTTGCTCTTCCACCCCTCAAAAAGTTAGCACATATTCTCCCAAAGAAAGACTTTGAAAGTACAGAGAAAAGAAGATTCCTCTGTTTTAAAAAATTATTTCCTGAGGCTGCGCAAATAAATACCTCTAAGCAGTAAAAAAAGAAATACAGCTTATTTTTATTCCATGAACTTTCTAAGTAACTAAAACATAAAGTTTTATATCTTTCATTGGCATTGAAAATAGATCAATCCTGGGAGAGCCATGGGTATATTATGCTTAAGATTGAGGCCTTTTTATTCCCCGGTGGAATCACAATAATTTCTTCCAACTTTTCACAGAATATGATTGCTTTTTAGAAAAATAAATTCATTTCCCAACATAATCTGTTTTGGTTCTCTGGTGAAGATGATTCTCTTCAAATAACGCGAATCAAATTGCTCATCAACTACGAAAAATACTCACAAAAACATTATGACAAAAAAGAAGAGATGTTTCAAATATTACCAATCGCTCTCCTGCCCAGAGAAGGAACCTCAAGTGTGCTTAAGGAATAACTAAAAAAGAAAATCCTTTGAAATGTTTTTTATTATTTTCAAAACTAGATAATGGGCTGCTTTCTTCCTTTGTTTGGACCAGCATTCCAGCTGAGTATCCTTTCCTACCATATGGGTTCCATTTCTTCACAGCCAAATTCAACCTCAGCCGTTCCTAACCTCTTTCAATGGGGATCAACACATGATGGTGGTATATGTATGCTGGAATTATGTTCTAGAATGTAACCAAATGACCTCAATAGCTCACTTGAATCAGTGTTTCTTTTGCATTTGGGGCTCTTACCTTTTTCGTGATAGTAAACTGCTATATTTCAATTTGAATAAATGTATTCTATCTAAGTAATGCCCAATGAATTAAAGAAAAATCTCAGAAAATTGTAGTGTACTGTATAGTCAAAATAATGTGAAAATGAGCTTTAATTATTTTTTTCAGGTGATTATGTGCTTTGGTAAGACAACTGATTTTAACAATTGTGCATGTGTATAATTTTGATGGGGTTCAAGGCAGGTTACTCCAAAATATGCCACTTTGGCATAGTGATTGTTTGGAATTAAAGTTACTTAAGAAATAACCAGTGCAAGAGGAACACTCTGACCCTCCTCTCTGTCCCCTGAAAGAGGAGATAAATCCCCCATGTGAAAGATACCCTTCCACACCAAGAGGTGGCAAGACATCCTTATCATCAGAGATGTGGAATTCAGGGCTGGCCAAGAGGACTGCGTAAACAGACTCTGCTTAATTTCTTCACTATTTAGTACCCAACCCTAGGTTTCTTTGTCTTGTGAGTTCTTCACAAATGTATTATCTCTTCATCTAAAAGGTATAAAAGTTGCCTGCTTTGGTCACTTCTTTGGGTCTCATAATCTTATGGAGCTCCTGTACGTACAAAATTAAATTTGATTTTCTCCTGTTAATCTGTCTCACATCAATTTAATTCTTAGAACAGCCAGAAAAATTTGGAAGGGTAGAGGAAAAGTTTTTGCTCCCCAAAAGTTTAAATGACACAAATATTTTACTAGTTTACAACTTTGTGCTGTTAATATCTGTTGACAGATCAGAACAAGGAAATGTTTAGGATCCACTACATGAAAGATGTCATCTCTTGCTTTCCATTCACATTGATCAACTGAATTCAAAATATAATAAGCATAGGAGAGCAAAGCATTATTTAGAAAACATAAAAACATATGTAATTGTTATGTGAACCAGTATTTCATAAGATAGGAAGCATCCTTATTCTTTCTCATTGTCCCTTTAAATCTACTGTGTAGAATGGTGCTTTCTACTTCTACCTAGGTAATTAAACTTTAAGTTATGCAACATAGTCTCACTTGGTAAACGAGTTTCCAATCTCAAAATATAATCAAATCAAACTTCAGTTTTGTTTTAAAGTTTGAGTTTCTCTCTCTTCTATAGCTTGTCTCCCTTGCAGGCTGAGTTCTATTTCCGTGTCCAGTTTCTTTGCCACAGAGAAATGAGCCACATTACTGATTTTTACACATTTAAAGACCATGGTCATTTCTTTTTTTGTCTTCTGTTTTTCCCAAGAAAAGTTCTAAGCTCTTGCAACTATTTCCTTCAAAGAAGGCTGCCAGATCTTTCAAGTGCTGGGCCTACTTTTCTTCATTTGTTCCAGGTGCTGTTGATCTTTTTAAAATCTATCGTCCAGCATTCAATGTAATTACGTCAGATGAAGATGTATCCGGAGCGAGCGCTAAGCATTCCCACCAATATCCATTAACTCAATGCTATCTAGGCAAATCCTTGTCCTCCTCATTGATTCTCCCAAGCATCCTAAAGAAGACAAACTTGTCAGATGTTCTTATAACTCTTCACTGTTCTCCATTATTTATGGTTCCTTTTTACCTGTTCTATAAATAACACAATAGCCATAACCAGACTTGCCTGATGATTATAATCTGCCTTTAAAACTGTGTATACATTTTTAATAACATAATAAGATAAAATTTAGTTCACATGGGGAGAATAAAGGAGGGGCGTGATGATGAGAAGACTTGGAGGCAGAGGGAAGATACACGTGCATGAAATTTCTTCCTATCACCTCTGCACAGCACTGAACTTCTAGCTGACTTCCTAGCTCTCCTCATTGTCTCATTCCTGCCTTGGTCACATCTCTCAGCGTTAGTGACTGAGGTCTGCCACCTGCAAGCTCACCTCTGTCCAGTTCTTATTAAGGCTGGTGTCAGCCTCAGAATGTCTGGAATTGCTCAAACTGACAACTGTTTTGAACTGTGTCTAGACACCCTGTTTGTCACTGAGTTTTAGTGGGAATCCTGTTTTCCAATCAGGATCACTAGGTCGAAGCTGTGTTACTGATTCACTCCAGTTCTTTCCTGTGCTTGGCCTTTACCTTCAGCCTCTGGCTTGAGCTGTGAAAAATTTTCTAGCACTGTTGGAATAAGATGCCGCTCCTGTACCCTTAAGGTTTGGCCGAGATCTAGCTCCAAATCAGATGGACTGTGTGGGCTGTTGAGGAAGCCCTCCCCTAACCATAGCTATCGCCAATTTTGTCAGGTAGATATCACTAGCTCCAAAACATGTGACTTAACATAACACGTTCGTTTAGCTCGCAATTCTGGGTTTAAGCAATTTAGGCCGGGCTCAGCTAGGCAGGGGTTTAGTTTTCAGCTGCTCACACGTCTACAATGACCTGCAGTTCAGGTTCTGGAGAGGGCGTACCTAAATTCTCCTCCAGCAGGTTAACCTGGGCTTGTTCTAATGGAGGAGACAGGAATTGAAGGGAGCTAAGAGAATTCGAGAACTTTGAGGACTAGACTCGCTACTGACACACCATCACCTCGGCAACATTCTTTTTAGCAAAACAAGGCAGCTCAGATCAAGGGGTAGGGAAATAGATGGTACCCGTTCATGAGAGAAGTTACAAAGCTTCATTGAAAATTATGTGGCTATACGGAGGGTTGGAAAGTTGGAGAATTTTTTATAATCGATATTGCTTCTCAGAAACATGGATTCCCGCTCATCATGGACTGTTTTGATACCAGTATTGGTGGGATCCCACCTAATTTCACCGTGCCATTTTGGATACCATATTTGGACTTGTTTCTTCTACTTCTTAGGAGAAGGGATGGAAAGAAGCTGCACGAGCACTGATTAGTCTAGTTTTTATACTTCTAATCCAACTCACTCCTGCATTTATTATTTTCCCTAATGAACTTTTCCTTTCACAGTGCTGCTGGCTAACTGTCAAGCTATAATTAAGCACATTTATATTGATATTTAGAGGGTTTCTTTTTTCTCCTTTGGAACTCCACCTTAGAGAAATTGGATCAAAAGTGCTTACAAAAAACTGAATCAGTCAAGACAGCTATTTACCCAAATTTGAGACGTTGAGTAATTAAAATCGTAGTCCTAGGCCCCATCTAAAGCATTCTGACATTCTGCTCCCCGTACACTAATATCATTTCTGAGGGATATATGGAAGCTGTCACATCTAAATATTAAAGATCAAGGTGAGGAATCAATAGTGGTTTCCTATCTTTGGAATAGACAGAAAAAAATCCAAATTTCCCTAAGGACGTAGAATAAGATTCATCATGGAAATAAAACAAAAAGATTGTTATACATCTATAGTGTTAATTGGTGTGCCATCAATAACCTAAATAAACTATCACAGACTTACTGAGTGCCTTAACATACTTGAGCAAATCTAAATATCAAAATAAATTAGAATTAACTAATTCAAAATAAGTTAACCATTTTACTATATTAATAGCTATCATTTTTGAGCAACACTTTGAGCATTCATGTAATTTTTCTCATTTAATCTTTACAACCTCATGAAGTAGGTATTATTATAGACAATTTATAGTTTAGGAGACTGAGTTTACAATAACTCAAGTAATCTGCACAAAAGCTATCGAGTGGTTCAGCTGAGATTTGAGGTCCAGGTCACCTACGTTCTCATTGTATTATAATGCTGAACTCACATGAACTGCTTAAAAAAAAAGTCTTAGGGCCTGGCCCAGTGGCATAATGGTTAAGCTTGTGTGCTCCACTTCAGTGTCCGGGGGTTCACAAATTTGGATCCCAGGTGTGGACCTACACACTGCTCATCAGGCCATGCTATGGCTGCATCCCACATACAAAAATAGAAGAAAACTGGTATGGATTTTAGCTCAGGGAGAATCCTCATCAAGCAAAAAGAGAAAGATTGGCAATAGATGCTAGCTCAGGGCCAATCTTTCTTAGCAAAAAAAAAAAAGAGAGAAAGAGACAGAGTCTTAATTAAAGATATATTAATAAGTGGGATTGCCTTTAGTTACAATGGAAAGAACTTCTCTTGTTTTGAAATCTGTACACTTCTGTGTCCATTAAATTCAAATCCTACTTTTTCTAAGAAGCATTTCTGACATAGTCAGAGAGATGTTCAGCCATAAATATAAGTGATTTCTCTCTTCGCTGGGCTTCTAACTTCCAATACTTATTTTTCTGATACTTCCAATATTGATTCTATTCTGGCTGTGTCAAAGTTCCTAGTAGGTGCTAAAGTTTTTGGAAAGCGTGGAGACCAGCCTTACATGTCAGAGAAAGTAGTACGTTCATACAGTGTGTATATACATGTTAAAAATAGATATGTACATATACACACGTATATGAGTTAAGAATGAAATTTTCATTCTTGATTCTCATTAGTTTCAGTCAATCTAGGATGAGCAAATTTCTAGTGCTTTTTCTAACTGAATAAGGCCTTTAATAAGTAACTTAAAAAATAAGTGTTTATACTAAGAAAATCATGGTCATTTAGAAATCAACAGAAATAGATCTCAGTTTCTTAGGAAAAATATTAGTTATCCAGAGATTTGTTCTTACATTTTAAAAGCCCACCAATTCTGAAGAGCAATGATGAAAGTGAATTTAACCTAGAAACAAGCCCTGGGCTAAAGTAGCGCATCATATGAAATTCTTTTAATTAACACACTAAAATACTGTATAAGCTGGTAGTAGTAAGTACAGGTGGTGACATTTCAGGGATAAATGCTAATCTAAGGGATTAATTAGCATTTATTCGAGCACATAATAATGGAATTTTAAAGGAAAATGGACCCACTGGGCTTGTTTACTCACTTTTTAACATACAGAGGGCATTTTAATTAACTCCATTGCTTTTAATGCATTTCCCATGTGCTACAGAAAACATTCTAGGGCCTGAACATAAGATATGATAAACCAATGAATTTTCACTTTGGAGAGTTACCCATTTGCTTCTTCCTTCTGAGATTTGCATTCAGGCCTATCTTCTCTCTACTTTTGCCCACATCCCTGTTCAATCTTCAGTTCTTATGTCATTATTTCCACTTATTTTTTCCCCTAATTTTTGCAAAAATGGAAGGTTTCCATTTTCCATCATCCTTGCTGTTTCTGGGTAATTTCTGAGAAAAGCAAAGGAAATGCAGATTTTATGACCTGTCAACAAAATGGAAGTTTTTTGTTAATAGTTTCTCTATTAGTATTGATTTATTGTGTCAGTATAGAAAATAATGCACTGTGGTTGTTTTTAGAAAAATATTGACGGTTGAATCGCACATCAAAAACTCTATGAATCTTAGTTATTGTTAGCTTTTTTTGCAAATGGAAACAAACTTTGCAATCCCTAATCATTACCTCTGACAGTAAAATCTATTTAATTTAAGCCTTCATCTAAAAATTATTGAGAGATAATTATGATACACTAATAATCAGTTAATTATTTAATTGATTTCTATATAAATAAAAATATTTTATTTATTTTAAATAATAAATTTGAATAATGTTGCTATTAAATAATGTTGCAGAAATTCTAAGCATGAAATAAAGAAAGAAACTTTAATGGAAATGACAGAGAAATTTGATTCAATAATACGAAAAACAAAACTATATGAAAAAATGATTAAAAAATTAAACTAGAAATCATGATTTTCCATATATATAGTAAGTTAAAGGTTTATAATGTAATATGTAAACAATTCTAAAAAATTAATATTGTAAAGATCAATATAAGATAAAAAATGTGTAAAGGAACATTTTCTAATCATATTTATCTTGATAAATTTATATTTATACCAACTACTTCTTGTGTTTCTATTGTATTTTATCTAAGATTGCTGTGTTTTTAGAGGGAATGCATCAAAATGAGAAGAATGATGCCATCTTGACAAGAAGAAATTCAATGGGCTAATAAACATGAAATATTCAAACTCACTACAATAAAATAAGTAAAAATTAAAACGATGATTCACTAATTTTTTTCCATGAGATTAGTAATGCTAAAAAAAATAGATAATGAGCAGATCAAGGAAAGAGATTTTCACATACAGTATGATTTAGAATGAAAATCGGCATAACATTTGACCATTAAAAATAACACAGAGGCCAGCCCCGTGGCTGAGTGGTTAAGTTTGCACACTCTGCTTCAGGTGCCCAGGGTTTCGCTGATTTGGATCCTGGGTGGGGACATGGCACCTCTCCTCAGGCCATGCTGAGGCGGTGTCCCACTTAGCAGAACTAGAAGGACCCACAACTAGAATATCCAACTATGTACTGGGAGGCTTTGGGGAGAAGAAGAAGGAGAAAAAAAAGAAGATTGGTAACAGATGTTAGCTCAGGTGCCAATCTTAAAAAATAAATAAATAAATTCAACAGAGAATGAGAGAGAGGATGTGATTAACCATTTTGCATAATATGAAACTTGTAAAAACTTACACAATTCAAACATGCGTATGGACACATACTCACATCAATATGTGATTCAAATATCTGCTACCTGAATGTCACACAGTTCTCTAAGGTAATCTTTTGTTTTTTTTTTAATTTAAATAAACTTACTGAAGCCCACCCCAATCATTTGGGTAGTCAAGTTCTTTACCCAATACTTCTAGGATTATCAAGAAGTTGACATTTTTATCCTCATGCTACAGGCTTCTTGATTCCCATTATGGTCTTACATTCTGAGATGGTTCATTTCTATAACCCATGCTGCCAGAAAACAACTTATAGCTATTGCATATTCTCCAAGACTTTTTCTTGGGAATTTCTAAAGAAGATGACAGTATGGCACACAACAGGCAACAGATTAGTATTTAATGATACACATACCAATTCTAAACCCCTAGGTCATCTATGCCACAGGACATTTCTTATCTGTTCTGTCCTTTTCTCTGCCAGGCTTTCTCTCTTTAGGAACTACTTTCTGTAACTCACTGTTCTATCAGTTTCTGATTTCTAAACTGCTGCTCGCCAGAGAAAGACTCAAAATCTTAATATTCCTCTACTATATAAGGCAAATCAATTTAACTTTTCTGTAATAGGCCTCTCATTTCAGACTATATCTAAAGGCCTGAAACTTTCCCATTAAAAAGCATTCCATCAAGATTTTACCTAATAAAAGGGCCATTCTCTAAAAGAAAATTCTGCTGAATTTCCAGAGAATCCAGCGCAAATACAGTCAGCTATTAAAAGCAGCTTTTAATCCTCCCTATTAAGGTAGATATAGATATTCACTGAAATATATAAATAACTGTGTGTGGCCATGTGTTTGTGTGTGTCTGTATGTGTGTGTAGTTTGAGAGGGTACACATCAAAATGTCTATGAAACTTATCTCTGGTAGTGGAGTTGGGTATTTGGGGGAACCGTTGGTGTAGTGTTCAATTTTTAAGAGTTTGCATGTACCTACATGTAATATCACATATTATATGTATGTATATAATGCAATATTGTTTTAATAATCAAAAGCATTGGGTAATCTTTAAGTTAAAATATAGTTAATTGAAAGATGAGTTGGGGAAATCTTAGACAAACTAAAATAGGATCATTCAGACTTTTGAAGATGTGTATTTCCAAAGGCAAAAGAGAATTCATTGAGTCCATCATCCATGTTTGATTTCCCACGCTGACCACCAAAAAGGAAATGACCTAGGCCCTGGAGAGTTGCTTTCTTCTGTATAAATGGAGAAATCAGTGGCCTCGCTCTCCTTTAGGATTTAACTTTTCTCTCCTTTAGGAAACGCTGAAGCGTGCTGGGAGAGCTGTGGAGCATCACTGTCCAGTATGGCAGTCAACTGTACCCCGGAGCTATTGAGCACGTCAATGAGGCTAGTGTAACTGGGACACTGAATTTTTAGTTTCATTTAACTTTAACTAATTTAATTTTAGTTTTAAAACTGGTACTCAATTCAGTTATTGGGAAACTGGGGATATTTGGAAAAATTTGAGTATGTGAATCAAACTTTTAAACTTGTACATTTTATCAAATCTAAATGCAGATCAAATATTTCCAATGAAAATTTAGTATCTAAATTGAGATGTATTGTAAGTGTAAAACACATTCCAGATTTCATAGCTCTCGTGTAACAAAAAGAATGTAAAATTTTCCATCGATAATTTTTATACTGATTATGTGGTAAAAGTACAATGCAATCATGCATTGCTTAATGACAGGAATACGTTCTGAGAAGTGCGTCGTTAGGCAATTTTGTCATTGTGTGACCATCAAAGAGTGTAAACACACAAACCTAGACAGTATAACCTATTACACACCTAGGCAATATGGTATTAATCTCGTGGGACCACCATTCTATATGTGGTCCATTGTTGACTGAAACGTCATTATGAGGAGCATGATTATACTTTACATGTATTGAGATAAGTAAAATACACTACGTTATTTATATTAATTTCCCCTTTTTCTTTTTACGTCTTTTAAGGTGGCTACTAGGAAATTTAAAATTACATATGTTGCTCACAGATACTTCGAATGAATAGAACTGCATTAGAGGATGAAACACTCTTAGTGCTGAAACCATGTGCTGGTAGAGAGCACTTAGCCTGCAGGCTCATGTTGTTTGTCCACGCAACGTTTTAAAATTTTTTTAAATTAGTTACTAGTATTACATATCTAATACATATACATATATTTATATACATTACATACTTTTATAAACATATACTTTATGCGTTTATATGCATACATATTTACAATGTATATATACATTATATACATTATTTATAATACATACATATAATTTTTGAAAAATCTTGATATCTGACGTCTTGAAAAATCGGAAAATTTCACAAAACTGCATACATGAATTCATTTTTGTATGACAAGAATTCTCTGCAACTGACAGTGGCTACCCACTTTAGCTAGCTCAGAGATCTTCATTCTGCACAGCTCAGCTGCCAATAAAAAATAAAGTCACTCTTCCAGAACTCTGAAGACATTTGAGTTTAAAATCCTGGAGGCACATGACAGGATGAGGTAAAAGAGATAGAGATTTAACCCATTAAATTTGTCTAGCAAATGTTCTCTACATTGGGTAGCTTCCCTTTTCCTAGCTACAAAAATTGACCAACATTTTACAAGGTGAAAACCCTATTGAATACTTTAACAGTTACTCATAAATCAGGTCACAAAACAAAAAGGAAGCAACGTCTTGCATTGTGGGACAGAGAATCCTGAATTACATTCAATGCAGAGTCTGTTCCCTTCCATCCTAGGAGCCCCCATGTCCTCTCTGCTCTATTGGCCTCTATGACAGGCTTTAATTAGCACAAATTTTTCATGTTCATGGATAGATTAGAAATTTGGAAGTACTTAATGAAAAAGGTCTGTTACCTTGACCACTCTGAAATTGCAGTTAGAGGACATTTGCTTGCTCCCAAGGCTGACTGCAAACAAATATATGAATATTAACACTGTGCATACAAAAATGAAGTTTTAGCCTTTTTACTGAAGGAATATTCATTTTGATTCATTGGCAATACCACTGAAAAGTGTGAGTGGCATCTTTGTGTAATATCTATGAATTAAATATAAGTAGGTTTTTTGACACCCATTTAGGCCCCATAGCTTTCCTTTTGCATGTTGAATTAAAGAAAATGAGGTGAAAAAAAATCCTATTCATCTTCTATTGTAGCTCACTTCCCATATGCAGCTTACAGTCTAATAGGGTACTGAGATTAATAGATAGACAGATAGATGCTCACACACATGCCTGCATAACACATATATGTATAAGTAAAAAAGTAGAATATTTACAAATTTTTACAAGTACAATGAAGAAAAATGAGCTGAGGTAGCAAATGATTCTAGAGGATGAAAGGGTGGTCAGGAAAGCCCTTCTTGAAGAGATAACGTTTGAGGTAAGACCTGAACAAAGAGAAGAGGAGAGTTATGTGAAGAGCAGAAGAATGCTCCATGCAGCGGAAGAGCATGTGCAAAGCTCTGAAGCTGGTATGTTTGTTTCCAAAGAAGGCCGGTTGTGCCATGGCAAACTCTGACCTGGCCGTCCAGTGTGGACTGTGGAGCAGATCTGACTGGGCGCCATCATTCTGACTCTGGCGTGGCACTTTCTTAACAGAGGCAGGGGGACACCAGCATCCGGGGTGTGGTCTCCACATGATCAGCGTAAACCCCGTGGCCCTCCAGCGCTCTCTTAAACTAACAAGCCCAGATGGAACTGCAGTGCTAGGGGCTTTGCTTTCCTCAGATGGACTCAAAATGGTCTTTTTGGCTTTAAAAGACCTACTCCTTCTCCCCTTATCCAACCTCCTCACCCAGTGCCAAAATTCTATGCTAAACTGGGCTCCTTGCTGGGCAGTAAAACTTGTCCACTCTGTGCCCATTCTTTGGTCTCTTAGCCTTAACGTTTTCTTTAATAGCTGACTAGAAAGAGTTTGATAGAAAGCAGTGTAGATGAATCAGGGAGGTAGAAGTCCAAGAACATAGGCAAGGAAACAAGTTTGGATTTCAGTTTAAATGTAAAGTCAGATTATTGAAGGGTATTAAGGAGGGAATATGACAAATCCTATTTATATTTTAAGATGTTTATTCTCACCATTAGGCAAAAAAATTGTTTGAAAATGGATAAGCACGGGAACACAGAGACTTTAGGGAGGGAGGTGTATGTGGGTATAGGAGTGAGTGTGCATTGAATGGATCGACATGTTGAACTAATAGAATCGTGCTAACAATAAATGTTGGCAATTTCAAAAATTGATGAGAAGAAAAATCAATATTTATTGAGTACAAGCTACTTTATATGTTTCCTACATCGAATTCTTACACAAGTTTATGAGTATGTTATTGAGCTCAGTTTACAGTTGAGGAAATGCAGAGTCAGACAGGTTGCCTAAAGTCACACAGCAGGGCCCTGAGATCCAAACCAGACTGTAGGGTTACTGAGCTTCCACCCTCAGATGCTGTATATAAGTTTAATTAGGTAACAGGCATTGCTGAGAACCTACTGTTTGCAAAGTTATGCATTGTTACTCAATAAAAGGACAAATGAAGGCAACAAAAATCTCAACGAGTCTTTGCTTACTGTTACGTAATAAAAACATGAACAAGATTTGTTTTGTCTGTAAAAATATAAGAATATAAAATTATAACTCAAATGTCTCAAGTGTTTAATTTCTCTTATTGTCACTGGGACTTTAAAAGGTATATATCAGTTCTATATCTCAAAGATAGCTTTAAAATTCTACATAAAGTTAATGAAGAAAGCGTAGAGTAGAAAAAATAATTTTCCCTCTACCCTTCTAGGTTCTGGCTCAGACCCCTCTGTAATAAAATGCAGATTAACAGGAGGAAAACAAGCAGAAGTAGTAATGTGTATACCTCCTGTATACATGGGAGATACCCAGGAAAACTGAAACGGCTCTCAGAAATGGCCCAAGCTGTTACCTTAAGTACCATCTCCAGCTAAAGACAAAAGAAGAGCATTGGGTGGACTGGGGAAGCCAGTTGTGGGAGGTAACCAGGAAAAGTGGAGTAGAAAGTGTATGATTGTTATGCAGGCTTACATCCTTGCCTTCCCCACTGATAAAAGTTTCTAGAGATTGTCATCCTTCCCTTCCTGGTACAGAGGGGGTGACCTCCTTACAAATGGAGATTTCTCTTATACAAGTAAATTTCTCTTACAAAAGGGTAGCTTCTACTCAGTTTTCAGAACTTCTCTGTTTCTGCTGTTTCTTAAAAATAAGAGTTCAAAATAATCCCTATGCCAAAAAGCCATATTTTGGCATGTCATATTTTGCTCCTCTTCAGAAGCCACCTTAAATCAAGCATGTGTCTCCTTTAAAAATCCCTAGCTGGCTGGTTCAGGGCTCTTCAAAGATGGAAATGAGTAGAAGATAGTGGAGGAAATCAAGCCATGATCCAATAAAATGCCACTGATTTCTGAGTAGCTCTGCTAAAGCTCTTTCTGTTGGGCGGACTAAACCTCAGGGGTACAGTCAGGAAGACGGATTGCTCTCCTCACAGTTACAGAAGCAAGTTACCTTTCAGTCTTGATCAGGAGCACTCACTTCCAGGTACACAGGCCCTGCTTCCCTTCCTAAGCCTCCCAACAGTGTGGGATGTGAGTGAGGAAGGTTAATTCATTTTGTGTCCTAACCATACTCAGGTAGCACTTCTTTTATTCCACGTCTTTGTTTTTCACTTGCTTGTTTGATTTTCTAGTTAAGAACCAAAATTTTGATATTTGCGTTGTTAAAAAAAGAAATAACAAGCCAAAATGGCCCCTGTGACAGCAAACCAAGATTTAGTTGCAGCTTTAGTCCTTCCCAGCAATGTCCCCTTTAAACAGTCAATCTGGAATTTCCTGAGTCCCACTACGGAGGCAATCTGCATGATCAAACCCATGCCAGTCCCTTTCCCCCTAAAAAACATGTCCTGGCCCAAAATAACCCTTTCTTTTCTTTTCCGAATAACTTCCTTGCCCCACCCTCCTTCCCATAAAAGCCTTCTGCATGCACAGCCCCTCTGGGTGCCCTTCTGCCTGTGAGATGAGATGCTTCCCCGATTCATGAATTGCCTAATAAAGCCGATTAGATCTTCAAGCTTACTCGGATGAATTTTGTTTTTTAACACTATCTTTTTGGTTCAAGTTAGCCATTTAACAAGGCAGATCATTCTCAGCACTAGAATGGAGAAACAAGCCCCCTTTTGCCTTCTAAGACGTTGCACTGGGGCACACAATTGCCTGTGCTCTGGGCAATTGGCTACAAAAGTATCACTGTCTCTAATAGCACCTTGGAGTGCCCAAATCCACCTGCTGGAAAACAAAAACGCTTTCAGTTACACTGGGTTTGGTCCTCATTTCCCTGCTTCCTGACCCTGCTTCATACCCCATTCTGGGAAGATAGCCCCAGTGGAAATGTTTTCTTTCTGCCTCAACCCCTCACTTCCATGACAGTAATTAAATGATGTCATGCTTTATTTTATCTGATTTCGAAGCAATTCATCACCCTTTTGCTGGTTGTATTAGTCCAAGCGATCAGCATATTAATTCATTTGTGAGAATAAGCTCAAGGGTAATCACAGTGAGGAGGGTTAATGCCTAGAAGTGTTAATGTCTGTAATCAGAAGTATTTTCTCAGTACGGAACAATTGTTAGACAATTACTGTTGGATATGATTGCCCTGGTAGAGAACAGACGTGGTATCAAGAGGGAAATAGAAAAAGCTGGTTTTGTAAGTATTGCATTATCAGCAAGTTCTCTCTTCCCCCCCCAAACAATCTTTTCTACAATGTTCTGTTCGTGTATAGCCATCCCAGTACTTCCTCTCTACATTGTTGAATAAGTAAAGAAGTTGTATTTGTTATGTAAAAGCATCGCAGGAGACAGCTTGGCACTTCCTGAAAGTCTGACTCTTTCCTTATTCTTTATCTTCTGGTGCTTTGATTTCTTTCTGCATAAAATTACCAACTTAATAGCTTCCTTTTATTTTCCAATATGCCCCAGAGTCTCCGTTACCTAATTTTTCCCTGTAGTGAGAAGATTCTTAAGTCTGACTGAATATCAAGACCCAAACATTCTTAACAGAGAGCAGTCGCTCTCGATTAGCAAGTTGCAGTGAATTGGATAAACACACTGGGAGAAGTTGATTATTGATTATCACTCATTACTCTGCCAGAGTGATTTGGAATGTGAATTTGAATTTAATCTCCATTACTTTTCGTTCCTTTTTTCTCTCAAAGCTTTATGAGATAATTAAAAATGGGCATACAGTCGTAGTTTCCTCTTTACATGGTATGGCTTTCCTGGACCTCTTTTAGGCATGAATGGGTTGTATCTAATGGCAAGGAATAGAAAAAGTAGCTCAAATAGTCCTTAGCAATAACACATGAAGAAGATATATAACCCTGTGTAGCTGACACACATCCCAAAGTAGAGGAGGTTTAAAGATGTTTACGTCAGGACTCTGGCTTCATTTACTGCAGTTCTTGGGACCCCACACTCCTTTCTATGTTGGTTTTGAGCTTAGACTGGCTACCTATGTGTCTCAAATGGCCATAACATCCCCAGTCCTCAGTCCTTACATCTGCATGAAGCCTATACCTGTGCTTCAGCAAGCATCAAACAGAACTTCTGGGCTCCTGTCTGCTGAACCAACAGGATGAAATGCTTCTCCCTGAACCTATAACTGAGGCCAGGAGAATGCCGTGCAGTGACTGGTTTTGGTTTAGGACAAGCATGCAACCAAAGTCTATCACTGAGGCAAAGACAATGAGAGTAACAGGAAGACGTTACGGAATCAGGACCTACTGCTGGGATTTGGGCCATTCACCCCCAAGCTGCTTGACTTCCAGACCACAGAGAGAGCAGGGGTGAACACAGGTTTCTATGTACAAATACTTTGATCATTTCGACCAAAGTGGTAGAGAAATGCTTGTAAACTTAATAAAATCAGAGATTGAATTGCAAATTTCCATCTTTGAATTTCTGTTTGCCTGAACCCAAAAGTGGTTGAATCACAGTTGAGTCAGGAAAACAGAAACCATTCTATGTATTACGAGAATGAGAAGTTTTAAAATAGGAGTAGAGGCTTTTACTACCGTGGGAAGGCTAGAGGTGAAGGTCGGGGAAGCTGCCATAGATCACCTCAAACTGCCACTGACTGAGTGCCATAAGTAACTCAAAGGAAGTTTTGAAAGCATTTAATTGTTTCTCAAAGGTGTTTTTCAGTTACACTAACAGATGGAATCACCAACCATCTGAACTGGTCCAAACCCCACGACAAGAGTGATGCCCGTGTAGATGGGCCAAGAAGTGCCCAAGAGGTACCTTTTCTTCATTTTAATGTTAAGATCTCTGCCCCAAGAGGAACTTGGGCCTTATTACAATAATGTGCAATGTATGTGGAAGTATGTTTTTAAACTGTGCCTGTGCAAGTGAATACCCACCTCTCCCTTTTGAATATTCACTCCCCATCTGAAATAAAAGGCACCTGCTTTCCCTTGCCCAGGGAGCCACAGCTTTGGAAATAATTCCCTGTCATGTCCTTATTTGCTGTAAATAAATTGTACTGTGTATGACAACTACTTCTGGCGAAGGCTTTGATTTCAACTCACCAAGAAGCAAACGCACTTTGGTTTGATAAAATTTGGTTTCCACAAAGGCACTTCTGTCCCTCTGAGGTTCTGGTCCTCCTGCCACCTGGTTTCCAATGGATGGAGCAGTGGGCGGGAGCTAACCCATTCATGCTACGGGGGTTGGGGTCTTGAACCTCACAAGGGCTCTCTTCTTGGTGTTTGTGCTGCTGACTTGATGTCGCTGCCCCATTGGGAGACCCAGCGGCCACACTGAGCATCTTCTCAGAGGATCTCTCTATAGAAGTAAGTGGAACCAACACCATGACACAGCTATAAGAGTTATTTCTGTAAATTGTCTCACAAAGTCTGCTTAAACTTGACTTAAGGAATTAAGGGATTACATGGCTTGGCCATTGGAGAAGCCCAATGCTTTGGGTCTGGTGGAATGGGAGTGATCGAACCCTCGACTTGTCTTTTCTGAAGGTTCAAGTCCTGGAGTGATGAGCTGTGGGTTTGAGTCCTTTCTGGAGTCACTGAGTCCGTCTTGTGTGTGTTTGAGGCCCTTCTGGAGTTTCTGAGTTTGTGTCTTTTGGTTGGGGACGCCCGACATTGATCTTGTTATCTACAGTCCCTCTGCCATTCTGGCTGTCTGGACTTGTAGGTCTCTTTCTTTTCCTTGCCTTTGTTATTGGTGGTCCCTGGGTGAAACCCAGCATCCATCAGTTTTATTTTCCCCTTCACTCTCTGCTAAAGGATTTCCACTGGTCTCCCTTTCCCTCTCACAATACTTCCTCAGGTCTCAGTGGGGTACTTTTGTCTCCTTAGTCATCCACTTGCAGGATTTGGCGAACAAAAGGGAGGAACCTCTACCTAAGCCTTTTCCCCAGTCAACAGAAAAATCTCACAACTGAGCTCATTCTTTTCCTAAAGCAAGAAATTCAGTCTGAAATCTTATGCCTTAGTCAGGCCTTTCCTGACACTCTGCCCAGTCTACTTCTTTGGGACTGCTGATGGAGCAAGAATTTGAGAGGCTTTCCTTATAGATGGCTCTCAACCCCTGGTACTTGACCTTCTAGATTTGTTTGAATGCCTAAACAGCAGCTTTTACTTGGCTTGGGGCTGTTTTCAGGCTACTAGGGTGCTAAACTTCCTCTGGGCAAAATCTCGTGGTATCTGCATTACCACTAACCATTATAAGTTGCCCCTGGGTGGTTGGAAATGGACCATAGAAAAGACACTAGAACATGAGGTGGGGGAAGCTCCACCCCAAAAGAGAGCCTGTTGGGATGCATCTGTCAGAACTGGAAGGCTTTTGAGTATTCCTCGTTAACCCAAGAGCAGATGATCTTCTTTGTAACGCAGCCTGACCACCCTGCTACATGTCCCCTTTTCCATCTCTGATT
The DNA here is from genome assembly GCF_041296235.1 of Equus asinus. Classification (NCBI taxonomy): domain Eukaryota; kingdom Metazoa; phylum Chordata; class Mammalia; order Perissodactyla; family Equidae; genus Equus; species Equus asinus. Next base: position 26,271,975 of record NC_091808.1, on the reverse strand, counting down.
TATACAATCGGAAGGCACACACTAAATGACTGAGGGCTGACCCAGAGGAACTCATACACCTAACAAATGGAATCCTCTCCATACACAATCCAACCTGGACAGAATCAAAGCCTGTTAATTACCCTCCTTGCAGCCCAGGAAAAGTCAGTTGTTCTGTTAAAAGCCAAGGAAGAAGCAGCTAATGAATATGTCCCTGGGTCAGAAATTTGCAGGCCCAGTGAACAGGCTGTGCCAGGGACTGACTCTAGGTGGAATCCCAATGACCCTGATGACCAAGAGAAGCTAGGAGATTTTCGGGGTCTGCTTTTGAAAGCCACACAAATGGTAAGCCAGCCACCCATTAACTGGTCTGAATTGAGAGAGGTCCAACAAGGCCCTAAGGAAAACTGCTCCACCTTTTTACTGAGGCTGCAGGACTGTCTCAGGCAATATACAAACTGGGACCCTGAGGCCCAGGGTAGTACAGTGGTTCTTAACACCTATTTCATATCTCAAAGTTCTCCAGACTTCCACAGGAAGCTCGAAAAGTTGGCTATAGGTCCTGATACTAGTTCTGCTCTGCTACTAGAGGCTGCCTGTAGAGTGTTCATCAACCAGGATGTAACTGAGGATGAAAGAGAAGACAAGAAGATGAAAAGGCAAGCTGTCCTGTTCACTGTGGCCCTCCAGACTGCTCAAGGTAACCCAAGGGAGAAGAAGAAGATGCCATGGGTGAGTCCTCCAGTGAGGGACCAGAAGGCTACCAACAAAGTTGGAGGATAATCAGTATGTGTATTCCAAACAGGAAGGGCACTGGCAGAGGGATTGAACCATCCCCAGAGAGGAAAAGGATAGAAGAGGACTGAGCCATGGCAACTTCCCTTGACTGCAGATGAAATGTGATGGGGCTGTGGGGGTACCCAGTTGGCTCAAGGCAACCAAATCCTCATCTCTTTCAAGGAGCCTCAGGTGGCCTGGCAATGGGAGGAGAGCATGTTGAATTCTTGCTCAATATTGGAGCCATATTTTTGGTGTTGAACACCCAAAAGGGAAATCTTTCTAGAAAAAAAAAAGTGTTACATAAAAGGAGTATCAGGAAAAGGGGAGAACCAAAGGTTTCTGGAGCCCTTGAGCTGTGACATGGGATCCAAAATGCTGGAGCATTCTTTTCTGCATGTATCAGAATGACCCATTCCCCTGCTAGGGAGGGACATACTGTTTAAGTTTGGGGCCTCAATAAACTGGTAACAAGATAAAATAGAGATCCAAGTCCCTAAAAGTCAGGGAGTTGAGCTCATGGCCATGTTACAGGATATACCATCACCTGAGAAGGAAGAGATACCCCAACATGTTTTAAGCTGAGTTAACTCAGAAGTATGGGCACAAAGACAGGTGGGACAAGGAGCCAGTGCCATGTCAGTAAAGGTAAAATTGAAGCAGCTAGATCTCTGGCCCCGGGTAAAACAGTAACCCCTTGAAGCCAGAAGCCATAAGAGGAGTCTTTCCTGTAATCAATAGGCTTTTAGAACAGGGATTGATCAGGCCATGTAGGTCCCCAAAAGCACTCTATTTTCATTCATTAAGATGCTGAGAACAGGGGAATATAGATTTGTTCAAGATCTTAGGGCTGTCAATGAAGCAACCTGAGACATACATCTTGTACTACCGAATCCTTAGACCCTGCTAGCTAATCTCCCTAGGGACAGCAGGTTCTATACAGTACTGGATTTTAAAGTTCCTTTTCTGCATCCCATTGGATCCCAAGTCCCAGGAGATATTTGCCTTTGGATGGGAGGATGAAAACTTCCACCAGAAGCGGTAGAACTGCTGGACTGTCTTACCCCAAGGGTTCAAAAACTCTGTTCTTATCTTTGGGGAAGTCCTACTCTGGGATTTAAGGGAATTAAAATTAGAACAGAGTCCTGTGTTATAGTATGTGGATGATATCGTAACAGCCAGCCCTACTAAGGAAATCTCTGATGAAAACACTGTAACTATATTGAACATCTCAGCCAGTAAAGGATATAAAGTGTCTAAAGGGAGCCACAAATCTCTAAAGAGACTGTAAAGCATTTGGTTTCTATAATTTCAAGGGGAGAACATGCCCTTCCTCAAGAGAGAAAAATGGTAATATGTCAACTTGCTCCACCAAAAACTTGTAGGCAGCTGTGAGGATCTTGGGGATGGCTGGCTTTTGCTGCATTTGGATCCCTAACTTTGTATTAATTGCTAAGCCTCTCTAGGATAAACTACAGGCTCCATAAATGGACTACTTTGAATGGGATAAGCTATGTGACCAAGCTTTCATTACGATTAAAAACTTGCTAATGGAAGCACCTACATCGGCCTTACCAGACCTGAGCAAAACATTTGACCTATATGTTCATGAGAGACAGGGAGTAGCTATAGGAGTGCTAATCCAAATGTTGGGACACCTAAAAAAGTGGTAGCCTCTTTCTCAAAGCAGCTAGACACTGTGGTGTAAGGATGGCATCCACACTTGAGAGCTGTAGCTGCCACCTGCCTCTCAATCAAGGAAGCTATGAATTTACACCAGTGCATTCCCCTGATAAAGTAAAGGAAGCCACTACAAAGAGTTATCAGTGGTTCCCAATAGTTGAGGGCTAGATGATAAACCAATGAGGGAAGATTTGGGTACTCAGACAAACAGCTTGGGGACTCTGTAAAAGTGCTCATGATTCTACCCATTATGGAAGAGAGACCCATACCCATGGCTGACAAAGGTCATAAGCAGTCCAGGTATAAAAGAACGTATTAAAAAAAAAAAAACTGAACAGTGTTTATTGCCAGAGGAACAATGTACCAGACATCCTATACCTCCCTTGGAGAGAGCAACTCAAATTCAGGGAACTTTACTGGGGGAAGATTGGCAAGTTGATTTTACTGTTATGCCTACAGCCCCCAGGGAATAAAAATACCTCTTGGTGTTTATGTATACATTTACTGGATGAACTGAAGCCTTTCCTTGTAGGTAGGAAAGGGCGAATGAGGTAACAAAGATGTTGTTAAAAGTGCTAATTCCCTAGGGCTGGCCAGGTGGCATAGCGGTTAAGTTCACACGCTCTGCTTTGGTGGTTTGCCAGTTCGGATCCCAGGCACGGACCTAGGCACTGCTACTCAAGCCATGCTATGGCAGGCATTCCACAGACAAAGTAGAGGGAGATGGGCAACGATGTTAGCTCAGGTCCAATCTTCCTCAGCAAAAAGAGGAGGATTGGCAGTGGATGTTAGCTCAGGGCTAATCTTCCTCAAAAAAAAAAAGAGATAATTCCCCATTTGGTGTTCCCTAGATCAATTCAGAGTGACAATTGCCAAGCTTTATATCAAAGATAACCTCTGAAGTAGCCAGAGTTTTAAAAATTAAATGGTGTCTACATGCTGCATGAAGACCACAGTCATCTGGAAAAACTGAACGGCCGAATCAAACTCTAAAGAAAATTTTGGCTAATCTGTACCAAGAAACACAAAAACATTGGTTAAACTTACTACCTATAGCCCTTGCTAGGATAAGGGCAGGTCCAAAAGGCAAACTGAAGCTTAGTCCCTTTGAAATGATCTATGGGAGGCCATTCCCTAAAGACTCAGATTCACTCACAAACCCAGAGGGTTCCGTGACAATCAAACACATCATCAATCTGAAGTGGGTGGCAGATGCACTCAATACATATGGAAACTTCTGTCTTCCCTTGCCTAGGGAGGTCACACTCCGCCCATATTAGCGGGGAGATTATGTCTATCTTAGAATTTGGAAGAGCAAGATCAGCTAAATCCTCTTTGAGTAGAGCCTCACTTGGTGTTACTAACCACTCACTCTTCCCTAAAATTAGAAGGAGTCACCCCTCAGATCCACCGCATATGGGTAAAAAAGGGACCCATGCCTGAACACCAAGAGAGATCACTGCAGACGATTGATGACATTGAGCTTTCCTGCGAGCCACTCTCTGATTTGAATCTCTTGTTTTGACACCATATAGGTTAGTAAATCCCAATGACTTGTCAACCTTTGAATGACTGGCAGTCCACCCCAGGCTCTGCTCTGAATCCTAACCAACCCCATACCATTTAGGCATGGTATGCTTACAAGGAGGCTATATGTTGCCGGGCAGCAAGACTGGGTCCAGCAGAGGAGGATGGGCAACCCAGTGTCTAGATTATAAAAGGGCTGGTGGAATCTGGAGAGTGCGGTAGGAATGCCCAGATCCTAAATATATACAGGTTTATAACCACACCCTTAGCACCTCCACAAATCAAAGGAGGAATGAGCAAGAGGGCAGCATAGCTCCTTAGTGCTGGGGTAGTGTCCCTGATTGGGTCACTAGTGGCTTTGGCTGGAGGAACCATTTATAATACAGTCACTATCAAAGAAGTCACTGCTACGGTGGCCGTGAGAGCCAGTGAATCTGGACTTTAAGGTGTTTGAATTGCCTTGGATTATCTTTTGACAGACCAGGAGGAGTCTGTGTCTTAGCTAACATGACTTGCTATCTGTATGCTAATACTAGTGGTACTATAGAAGAAAGTGCAACCAGCTTACTGGAAAAGGCCACTTGGCCAACAGAAAAAAGCCCTCCAGACCTCACAGAAAAAATCTGGAATAGAGTCAAGCAAGCCCTTCCCATCCTAACTTGGTTCCTCCCACTCTTGAGCCTCTCAGTGGCTATCCTTCTCTTGCTCTTTGGAGCCTGCATAGTTAAACGCCTGGTACAGTTTGTGCACTGAAGCTGTAAAGTTACAGATGCTTGTTACACAAGGATACTAGCAACTCAAGGCAACACCTAGTGATCCACAAACCTATCTCAAGTCATCTGGGGAAAAATTCTGCTCTTCTACTGACAATGCCCATGCTCAGCAGGAAGCATTTGCCCTGTGCCCTCCAGGATGAGGAGCAGGATAAAATTAGAGGAGGGATTTTTATCACCAACTGGCTGCCCTGAGTAACTCAAAGGAGGTTTTGAAAGCATTTAATTGTTTCTCAAATGTGTTTTTTAGTTATGTTAAGAGATCCAATCACCAACCACACTGAACCAGTCCAAACCGGACCCCAAGACATCTGCACAGATGGGTTGGAAGCGCCCAAAAGTTCCTGTGCTTCATTTTAATGTTAAGATCTCCACCCCAGGAGGAGCTTAGGCCTTATTACCGTAACACTTGATGTGTGGAAGCATGTTTTCAAACTGAGCCTGGACAAGTGAATACCTCCTCTCCCTTTTGAATATTCATTCCTCATCCGAAATAAAAGGCCTTTGCTTTTCCTTGCTCAGGGAACCATGGTTTGGGAAATAATTCTCTGTGGTCTCCCTATTTGCTGCAAATAAATTGTACTCTGTACGACAACTACTTCTGGTGAAGGTTTTGATTTCAACTCACCAAGGAGCAAATCCACTTTGGTTTGGTAACAAAACTGTCGCAGTAAAGCTGGCCATTCCCAAGGACTCCCCGTGATTCTCACATTTGCCTATGATCTGGCTGCAACTGCCCCTGGAAAATGATGACCTCTCTTCTTCCACCTTCCAAATCTCACTGAGGAGCCGATCATTGGCCAGTTCTCATCAGGAATTGAAGGGGGAAAGAGATTCCAGGAAATATAGTTCCTAGCTTCTCTTTTGCAATATTTTATAATTGAGTGGTGGTAGTATTGTGTTGACACAACTTAACACCCTCTTTAACTGTTCCTTTAAAAAAAAGAACTTTTTTTAGGGTGTAATTCACATAGCATAAAATCCACTCATTTAAAGACTACAAGTTAGTGATTATTTTTATACACGAAGCTATCCAATTGTCACCCCAATCTGATTTTCGAACATTTTTCATCACCCCAAAAAAGAAATTCTATATCTACTAACAGTCATTCCCCATTCCCAATCTCTCCCACCTCCCAGATCTAGGCAATCACTATTTTACTTCCTATCTCTGTATATTTACTTATTCTGGACATTTGACAGAATCATTTCAATATCTGACCTTTTGTGACTGGCTTTTTTTACTTAGCATAATGACCTCAAGTTCCATCCATGTGTAGCACATATCAATACTTTAATCTTTTCATTGCTGAGTAATATTTTGTTTTACATATATACCATCTTTTGTTTATTCATCCTTCAGTTGATAGACATTTGAGTTCTTCCCACTTTTTGGCATTATAAATAATGCTGCTATGAACATATATTTACTCATTTTTGTGTGGACATATATTTTCATTTCTCCTGGGTAATGATGCTTTATGTTTTTCAATGTACTTTCTGTTGTGAGTCAGTCCTCCATGGGCCTTTTGTGCTCCTAAATTCATACTGATTTTATCAAAGTCGTAAGGTCCTGACTTCTCTTTTAGCGCTTTTCCGTCATTTCTCAGGATTCGTTAAGTATGTGGCTTGCTTACTCCTTGCTATAAAAGCAGGGGGTTCCTTAAGCTCTGGATTTTTTAGCTGCACATAAATCCACTGCATGTGTAGCGTCCATCAAGGTCCACTGTGCTGTCCTGTGGACGTGATGGTAGGCAAACTGATGCAACTATGGTGATGCTCTTGCTGTTTGCGTTACTGGAGTGATCTTGCTCTGAACCACTAAGTTTCTTGTCTACATTCAGACCTATGGCAAAATGTGGCAAGTTTACTCCTTGTCATACTCTATGAGGTTGGAGGTATTGACTAATTCATTTCAATTTTTTCATGGGATCCTCACAATGAGCCTATAAAATAGAAAATTGAATAGAGAAATTGGGTCACTTTCCTTAGGTCACAAAGCTAATCAGGTGTGTTACTGGTCACAACTATACTTCCTTTGTGTATTCCTTAATTAAAAGTAGGCAAGAATCTCAAAAAGAATTGGTCCCAAGAACCAGTCCCTAAAGACCACCTTTTAACTCAGCAGTGATGATAAAAGAACTCAGAGGACAAAATCACCACCCTACAGCTAGGCATATTCAGATTATCTTTACTTGATATTTCATTATATCTATGGACTCCTGGTCTTGCCCATTTCATCCATGTGTTTATTACTTTTCACCTCATGGAATCTCTAGACTTTAATTGACATACTTTTAAGAGAGTAAATATCTGAATTCCTAAACTTTGCCTACATTTTTTGCCTACAACACCTGTAATGTTCACCTATCTCTAACACTGGCCAAACCCAGTGCCCCAAAAAGGAACGGTATTCTATCTTGATTTACAAAACAATGTAATATAATGAACCAATAGCTAGAAACAGTTTCCAAGATGTCTCTATTATTATATGAAGTCCTTTCAAATGAGTGTTTATCAGTATCAGGCAGAAAATTGTCTTGTGAATAACAATTTTAAAAATATTATTTGAAGAGATTTACTATTTTATGTTAAATTCTGCAGCCCCAAGGATTTTTATGGTACAAGATAGCATCCCATTAGCTGCATGACACTGCTCTGTACTGCTGTTTATGCAAACATGGTGCTTTGTTTTACAGCAGGAAGTGTGAAAAACATTTGCACAGAAGGGTATGGAATGTGCAAAACAAAACAGAAGCCTCCTTATTTAAGTTGAAAATTTTAAGTGGCCGATGCTCTGATTCTTTGAAAATATTTAATTCACATGGAAGTTCTAAGAATGTAAATCCATGAATAAAGTACAATACCTAATGAGCTTTTGCCTAGATATCATAAGGCCAGGGCTCCTTCCCTTGTCACCTCTGTAGCCTTGGGTAAATCAATTAATCACTTCAGGGGCTCAGTTTTCTTATCTGTCAAATGGATATTAGTTCGTTCATTCATTTATTCATTCATTCATTTAGCATATATTTATTCACATTTAATAGAGTCAGACTCTGTGTTGAGGTGATAAAGATAACAGTATGCAAATGAAGTCTAGCTTAAGAATTCACTATAGAATAAGAGACAAATCTATGAATAAATAATTCAGTACAATGTGATGAAGGCAATCAATATATGAAAAAAGGTGTTGTGGAAATATGGAACTAATCTATGAAAATGGGATAGGAAAAATTCACAGAAACCATAGAAAAGTTTAGTCTTAAATTCAGATTATGAATTTGCAAGAAGAGGGCCTTCAAAGGGTTCTCGTGACAGTTACATCAGCCAACAAATAGGTCAATGCCTTAAATTTTTTTAAATTTAAATGGAAATTAGCACAAACTAAACATAATTGCATGTGAAATGATCATTGATCAGCCTTGAAAATATGATTTATCACTTTCTATGTCCCTACTCCACCCAACAAAAAATTTCTCTCTACACAATTCTTTGTGCTCAGAGTCTTTGCAATAATTATTTAAATAATTAATGAATTTGAAGATTGATTGAGCTCCGATTATTTTCCAGGAACAGTTAGGGCTGGGGTTTAACAATTGTTAAAAAGTCCCTACTCTCATATAGTACACTTTTTTGTTTGTTTGTTTTGTTTTCTTTTTTTTATTAAGGTTATGAAAGTTAACATCCTTGTGAAATTACAGCTGTACATCATTATTAGTCATGTTGTAGGTACACCACTTCACCCCTAGTGCCCTCCCCCCACACCCCTTTCCCCTGGCAACCACCAATCAGTTCTCTTTGTCCATATGTTAACTACCACCTATGAGTGGAGTCATCCAGTGTTCATCTTTCTCTGTCTGGCTTATTTCACTCAACATAATACTCTCAAGGTCTATCTATATTGTTGTGAATGGGATGACTTTGTCCTTTTTCATGGCTGAGTAGTATTCCATTGTGTATGTGTGTGTGTGTGTGTGTATATATATATATATATATATACACATACCACATCTTCTTTATCAAATCATCAGTTGCTGGGCACTTAGGTTGGTTCCATGACTTGGCTATTGTGAATAATGCTGCGATGAACATAGGGGTGCATGGAACTTTTGAAATTGCTGATTTCAGGTTCTTAGGGTAGATACCCAGTAGAGGGATGGCTGGGTCATAAGGTATTTCTATTCTTAACTTTTTGAGGAATCTCCATACTGTTTTCCATAGTGGCTGCACCAGTTTGCATTCCCACAAACAGTGTATGAGGGTTCCCTTTTCTCCACAGCCTCTCCAACATTTGTCATTCTTGGTTTTGGATATTTTTGCCATTCTAACAGGTGTAAGGTGATATCTTAGTGTAGTTTTGATTTACATTTCCCTGATGATAAGTGATGATGAGCATCTTTTCATGTGTCTATTGGTCATCCGTATATCTTCTTTGGAGAAATGTCTGTTCATGTCCCCTGCCCATTTTGTAATTGGGTTGTTTGATTTTTTATTGTTGAGTTGTGTGAGTTCTTTGTATATTATGGAGATTAACCCTTTGTCAGATAAATAATTGTGAACATTTTTTCCCAATAAGTGGGCCGTTTTGTTGTTTCAATCCTGTTTTCCCTTGCCTTGAAGAAGCTCTTTAGTCTGATGAAGTCCCATTTGTTTATTCTTTCTATTGTTTCCCTCATGTGAGGGGTTATGGTGTCCGAAAAGATTCTTTTGAAGCTGATGTCAAAGAGTGTACTGCCGATATTCTCTTCTAGAAGACTTATTGTTCAGGCCTAATCTTTAGGTCTTTGATCCATTTTGAGTTTATTTTAGTAAATGGTGAAAAAGAATGGTTGATTTTCATTCTTTTACATGTGGCTGTCCAGTTTTCCCAGCACCATTTGTTGAAGAGACTTTCTTTCCTCCATTGTAGGCCCTCGGCTCCTTTGTCAAAGATTAGCTGTCCATAGATACGTGGTTTTATTTCTGGGCTTTCAATTCTGTTCCATTGATCTGTACATCTGTTTTTGTACCAGTACCATGCTGTTTTGATTACTGTAGCTTTGTAGTATGTTTTGAAGTCAGGGATTGTGATGCCTCCAGCTTTGTCCTTCTTTCTCAGGATTGCTTTAGCAATTCAGGGTATTTTGTTGCCCCATATGAATTTTAGGATTCTTTGTTCCATTTCTGTAAGGAACGACATTGGAATTCTGATTGGGATAGTGTTGAATCTGTAGATTGCTTTAGGTAGTATGGACATTTTAATTATGTTTATTCTTCCAATCCACGTGCATGGAATGTCTTTCCATCTCTTTATGGCGTCGTCGATTTCTTTCAAGAAGGTCTTGTAGTTTTCGTTGTATAGATCTTTCACTTCCTTGGTTAAATTTATCCCAAGGTATTTTATTCTTTTTATTGCGATCGTGAATGGGATTGAGTTCTTGAGATCTTTTTCTGTTAGTTCATTGTTAGCATATAGAAATGCTACTGATTTATGTATGTTGATTTTATACCCTGCAACTTTGCTGTAGTTGTTGATTGTTTCTAATAATTTTTCTGTGGATTCTTTGGGGTTTTCTATGTATAAGATCATGTCGTCTGCAAACAGCGAGAGTTTTACTTCTTCGTTGCCTATTTGGATTCCTTTTATTTCTTTTTCCTGCCGAATAGCTCTGGCCAAAACCTCCAGTACTATGTTGAATAGGAGTCGTGAAAGTGGGCACCCTTGTCTTGTTCCTGTTCTGAGAGGGATGAGTTTCAGTTTTTGTCCACTGAGTATGATGTTGGCTGTGGGTTTGTCATATATGGCCTTTATTAAGTTGAGGTAGTTTCCTTCTATACCTATTTTATTGAGGGTTTTTATCATAAATGGATGTTGGATCTTGTCGAATGCTTTCTCTGCATCTATTGAGATGATCATGTGGTTTTTGTTTCTCGTTTTGTTAATGTAGTGAATCACGTTGATTGACTTGCGGATGTTGAACCATCCCTGTGTCCCTGGTATAAATCCCACTTGATCATGGTATATAATCTCATATAGTACACTTTTAAGGGGAAGAAATAGACACAAGAAAGGAAGAAAGGAGGAGGGGAGGAGGCAGGAAAGTAGGGAAGGAATGGAGGAATCACATAACAACTAAATCACGTAATGGCAAGGACCAGGAGGAAAATAAATCATATTAATGAGATAAAAAATCAAAACAGAAGTAATATTCTGAACAGAATCATCAAGGAAGAACTCTGATAAAATGACATTTGAGAAGAGATTCCGATGAGGTCAAAGAGTAAGCAACCATAATGGTTTTGGGAAGATATTGTTTAAATGAATGACAGCCCTTCTATGTTTACCAACACCTGCAATTCCCTGTCCATTGTACCAATGTAGTAAATCTCCAACCTTGAGTTAGCCCAATAGTTTGCCCCCATTCCTACGCTTGAGCTGCTGAGAGGTACTGGGGAGATCACACCACCAAGCAGATCGGTCTTCCACTACCAACTTAGTCTCCTGTTTGGAATGAGTCCTGGATACTGTCCAACATTCATTCTAACTTCTGAAGTCAGAATTCTTCCCCAATCTCCACCATACCTACCTCAAACATTCTCCATGCTCTGCCAAACTCTGAGTCTCCATCTCCTCCTTTCTCTTGTCTCCTCCTTGGTGGAAAAAAACTATATAGAATTCATTAATTATGTACTCTTACAAATTCTTGCCACAATCCTAAAAAAATTCTTGCATATGCAATATAATTTTTCTTCTTCTTTCTTGTTTCTAACAGAAAGTGTGTGACCTCTCCAATGTCAGCCCAATCCTTGAACCTTGAACTTTTATGAGGAACTGTGCTCTTTCCTGTATCTTCAATATTTTCCTCACTACTGGCTTTTTTCTATAAACACAAGCATGCTTGCTTTTTGTATCTTAAAAGAAATACTTCCTTAACTCCCATTTTACATCCTTCCATTTAGCCACTTATCATTCATTTTATTTAATTGACTTAATAAATTAGTTTATTTAATATGTGATGGCATTGTACTGGACTCTGGAGATACACTGATGACTAAAATATAACACAAAATGAAGACGTGGTGTACATTAATCAAATAACACTAACAGATATCCAATTTAAAATTGTGATTAACGTTTTAAAAGAAAAACAGTGCTATTAAAAGAACCTCTCTCCTTTTGGACCTGACATAGTCTGGAAATTCAGGGAAGGCTTCCCTGTAGGAAAATCATCCTCTGAAGCAATGAACGTGGAAGGATAGTTTTTCAGGTGCAGGGAACAGTATGTGCAAAGTCTGCAGAGAAGGAAAATCTTACAGCAATGTAGCTAGGATCAGGAGGGCAAAGGGTGGGTGTTGGAGCAAGAAGCCTGGAGAAGTAGATGGTTCTTCATCCAAAACAAAGGGCAGTTGTTGGATATTTTAAGCAAAGGAGTGGCACAATTAGTTTTAAGTTTGGAAGCATTTACTGCAGCACAGTACAGGGAATGAATTGGAGAATAAGAGTATATGAAGGAAGATAAGTTATTCCAGAGTTCAGAAATTTAGGAAAGACATGATGATAGATTAATCTAAAGTGGTAGTAGTGATAGGAACCAGTTATTAATTCAGGATAAATTTGTGAAGGCAAACTGAGAATGCCTGGTATATGATGGGATGTAGGAAGGAGATATTAAGGTTGATGCCCAGTTTTGTGACATTTACAACTGAAAGGATGGAGTTAACTGACTGAGATGGGATATCCTGGAGAGGACCAGGATGAGATGGATGGATGGTCATCACATAGAGTTTGAGATCCACGAGTGTGGTTTCTACTACTCTAGCTGTGGTCCCCTTCCTTGCCAGAAGTCCTCCATGGAATCCTAGACACTGAATACCAATCAGGGAAGCAAAGTATGAAAAATATATGCTTAATTGTTTCAAATTAAAGTTTGCTTATACTTTCCAACTGACAATATATACATATTTTAAGCAATTTTTGTAAAGTTTTGTCTTTTATAAAGTCATCTTTGTAAGCAATTGCATGGAAGGTTGATGAAATTAAAAGTCCCCTTCACTCAGATCTGTTTCCACACATATTCTGTTTGGTTTATTGGTCTTTACATCGCTCATTGCCTGAATTTGAAAGAGGAATAATAATAAGCCAACTCACCGCAAAACCTTTCAATTTTTTATAAGATGTTGTGCCCTACAGAGAAAGAAAAAAAAATCATCCAAGATAAGAACTTTGTCAAAAAGAAAATTAAGAGATTATGAGGGAACTCTTGTTTCCATGGTGACAATAACATTTCTATTATTTCTTTCAAGAAGAGGGATATATTTTGATTTATAAGAATGAAAGTATTCCTGGCATTATATATCAAATTATCAAAGAATATACCGTGTCTGTTTTGCAAGCTAGAATGTAAAGGTTTATAGCTTCTTTTGTAAGTTTTTGACTCAATATGTTTTTGCCCAATGCAAATGTAGCATTCATTATTAAAAGAAAAGGTATTGAAAAATTTGAAGAAATGTTAAGACTTTCCTATAGAATAAAATGTCATAAAAAGTCAACTTGTTTTCTAATATAAGCATTTATTTTGAAACAACTTTTTAAAATAAAGTTTAATTCAGAAATTTGACCTAATTCTCTGAATTTGTTTTCTTAGTGCAAAATAGAAATAATATTGCTATGTAGTTGAAAATGTCATTTAATGCTAATTAAATAAAATAATAATCTAATGATAATTAAAATAAAATAATAATGATGCAAAAGAGTTCTATTATACCAGGGGACCATATAATTTATTATCTAACCTTGGGCCTCTAGAGAGTAAAATGGGGTTATAAAACCAATTTAAAAATATATAGTTAAACTATTTATTGAATATCAAATTGCCCTTATTTTACTGGTAGATTTGTAAATTTTTTCTAAAAAATATAAAAATAACAATTCTGTGGATATTAATGTGAAAAGTCTGATTAATAATGTATGATATTAATTTTCAATGAACAGAGTTTGCTCTTTAACACTATTAAATGTGAAAGATAATCAACAATAGCCCATCTTTCTTCTCCCAATTCTTTCCAGATGAGACATAACACCTTTCTTCAAAGACAACATGCGAGATGCCCACTGATAAAGCATCCCTGGATGCAAGTACCTGAGAATGTTAGTGCTGCCTAAATAGCTAAGATAAATACAGCCAGTGGTTAACACAGGTTAGCATAAGGGAAGTCCTCTTATAGAGGGTAGCTATGTTGGGACTATAACAAGACACCCCTTTTTCCTTATTAGCAATGCTCTAGTTTGCACGTAGCTTAGAGAAGTACACATCTGCTTGCTCTGCTATTTTTGTAGCCTTGGCTTATACATAGACCTCCCTATTCTGATAAGGCAATAACTTTGTTCTTTCAGCTTTTCCAGGGATGTAATGACCTTTGGGAAAAAACCTGTGCTGATAGCTGTCACTGGTGAAGAGAGAAAGGGATGCTCTGTAGTCTCAAGGACTACAGCTCCAGATGGTCAACATCCCGAGACCCCCCTTTTCGGTCCATTTGCTCTATAAAACTGTTTCAAAATTTTGTAGTTTTAAGATGGTTCTTTAGGACACGAGTCCACCGTCTTCCCCCTTGCTGGCAAAGTGTAATAAAAAGATGCTTTCTCTCCTACCACCTTGTCTCCTGACTGTCAGCTTGTCTTGCGGCAAGTAGAAGACCCCCTGTGGTGGTTACAAGAATATCTGACCCATTCCAGTCTTGGGTGGTGATGGTAGAAGTATTTAATGCTGCTCCCCTTGCTGGCCACTTGTTATACCACTTATGTCCACTATGGTCCTTGAAATGCGTGGGGCTACTACGCTCCCAGCCAGTGAGAAACCTGGGAAATTATAGTTTACATGTAGATGAAATATATGTGGGAAAAGAAGCTGAGCAATCCTTTAGAATGTATAGAAAGTAGTTTAAATGTTTTTGCTGTAGTGGGTTTTGTTTTTTACTGTATGACATAAATCTACACCTCTTTATTTAATTGTTCATTAATATTTTTTGTTTTGCAACAATTCCTTTTTGCAACAATGAGCTAAAATGAAAGTTTATGATAATGAACAAGCAAGTGCAGAATTTCTGTTTCTTAAAGAAGTCTAAGATGACTATGTAACAATCTCCTAGTGTCCCAGGTAGAAGCAGGGACAGGTCTCCTGAGCCTTAAGCACAGCAGTCCCTGTACTTCTTTTCAGAGGTTACAGAGCATAATGGAAAGCGACACAATCATCTGCTGTCCATTGTGCCATCTAAGCAGCTCTCAGCTGCACCCATTCTCCCACCCCTCATTGCCACTGCCTTAGTGCAGGCTGTTCTTATCTACTTAATGAAGTGTTGCAACAGCCTCTCTAATTGGTCTGCTTGCCTCCTCTGTCACTCCTTCAGTCAATTATCCTCCTGCAGTCAGAGTAGTATCTTTTAAACAGCTACCTGATTACATACACTGACCACAGCACCTGAAGTACTCTTCCTACCTGGTCTCCTTTATTCACATTGTTTGCTGGTCTTTATGCTTCAAGTACAGTCTTATATTTAACCACTTTCAGTAAGTCTTCTCTGAATCCCCAAATCTGGGTAAAACTCTCTGTGTTCCTATTGGCCACTCTAATGGACTGAATGTTTATGTACCCTACCCCCAGATTCATATATTGAGGCTTTACCCCCAATGTGATGATACGTGGAAGCAGGGCTTTTGCGAAGTGATTACATTTAGATGAGTTATGAGGGTGAGGCCCCTATAATGGGATTAATGTCCTTATAATAAGAGGAAGGAACTAGAGCTCTCTCTTTCTTTGCCACGTGAGGACACAGACAGAAGATGGTTGTCTGCAAGCCAGAAAGTGCCCTCACCAGGCATTGAATCATCTGACACCTTGATCTTGGACTTCCGAGACTCCAGAACCATGAGAAATAAATCTGTTGTTTAAGCCAGCCAGTCAATGGTATTTTGTTATGGCAGGCTGAGCAGACTGATACTCCCCCTTTATGTCTCCTATTATTACGTATCTCTCAGTATTTCACATATCTCTTTACACATATATAGCAGACAGATAACCAGGTTATTATCTGCCAAGTACTCTGTCAGAGGAATCTGTCCTCTCCCCTCATCACCACCCATCATTTCATTGAGGGAAGGCTATGATAACACATCTCCTTCAGTTCCCTGGACACCACCCACCCCAGAAAAAAAATAATAATACCTGTAGGTGATCTGGCAGAGAGAGAGACAGTATTTGAATCAAGGTCAGTCCTAGTCTTTCTCTGGGAATTTTGGAGCTTGAACTGAAGAAGAGATGTCACCCTCTTCGGGGTGCCTAAAGTGAAAGAGGTAAAGCATGGGAAATGTTAGAAGTCACATTTCTGGTCATCTAGAGCCAGGAACCAGAGGAAGCGGGTCTTCTAAAAAATAAATAAATGAATAAATTCCTCCCCCTGCCTCCAGTCACTCTCCTCTCACATATATGTATATGTCTATAGATATAGACCCAGACTACAGGGAATTGTTCACAATAGAAGTGAAGAGAACATCCTTGGTGTGCTGTTGGTTATTGGTGCCTCTAATTGGATTTGTCCATGAGACCCACCCATGTTTCTAAACTGAATTCTTTGATGCTCTCCAACATCAATATAACACATACGACTTTTATTTAAATTAAATCAAATTAGATTTCTGGGTCATGCAATCAAAGAGATATTAACTTAAATTATATGTGCTCTGTCCCTCTCATGGAAATGTCCACTCTTGATCAGGGCAGAAAGTTCCAGAAACGAGCATTGTGTCTAGTATAAAGGAGGTGCTCAATAACCACTTGTTGAAAGAATAAATACATGGGACTGTGATGAAAATGACAAGCACACCATCCAGCCAGGTGGGCCATAGAACCATGCTTATTGGTAGAAATTCCAGCTGCCTAATGTGAACCTACTTTCCAGAGGACTTTTGCGCACTGGAGGTGTGGAGCTAGGCTTCCACAACAGGGATTCATTTTAAAGACATACCCAAATATGTTTAATTATGTATTATTTCAGTCTGAGTTTAACCCTCATAGCTGTTGGGCAACAAGGATGTTGGGTAACAAAGCCCGAAGACTTTTTTTTGTTTTGAGGAAGATTAGCCCTGAGCTAACTGCTGTCAATCCTCCTCTTTTTGCTGAGGAAGACTGGCCCTGAGCTAACATCCATGCCATCTTCCTCTACTTTATATGTGGGACACCTACCACAGCATGGCTTGTCAAGCAGTGCCATGTCTGCACCCGGGATCCCAACCTACGAACTCCAGGCCGCCAAAGCAGAATGTGCCCACTTCACTGCTGCACCACCAGGCCGGCCCCCAAAGCCCAAAGGCTCTTAATAGATGTTATAATAGTTTTAATAGTCTCGCTCCCAAGGCTAAAGGACCAAATTTTAGGGATGATGGTGTGGAAACAGGGACAAACCTGGTAACACTTTGCCACAAAATGGGGATGGGAAAAAAATACATTGCTCTCATTAGTCATTACGGGAAATATACAATTACAGTAAAACAAAATGACTTGATACTGAAAAGAGTTTAGTATGAAGAGTTAGAGAAGTTCGAAATTCAGTTCCTGCCAAAAAAAGGGTGGGAATAATTAACAGCTATTGTTTAGATAGAAACTATAATTCCTAATGAGCAAATAGAAAGAATCAAACAGATGGAGGAGAAATAGAGGTACAGAGAGGAAGAAAAAAAAAAGGAAAGTAGGGAGGAATAAAAAATTCGTGGAACTCAGGACATGGCCTGTATCAGGGAGAATGAGGAACTCAGAGTCTAATAGTATGTGCTTAGAGCAGATGAACTGGTAACTTTAAGCGACTTCAATATCCATTTACAGAAACCCAGCAACTCTAATAGTGTCTTTGGGATTTATTTTTATTTAAGTTACTTAGTAATATCATTATAGTTAGATGATACAATAATTTATGGTCAAAAGGATGTGATGAAACTGCTTCAGTCAGTATATTTCTTACGACCAGTTTGATGGGTCTTCCCCAACTGTTTTCATGTAAGTGACATCCTCTCTTCCCATTTTTCTCTTTGAAGCTCTTCAATACGATTGGGCTTTCTCCTGTTGGAGTCCTTGTCTACATGACATTTCTATTTGTGAATAACCATTTTAGTCTTATAAGACTTATAAGGTTGGTTACTTTGGATAACTGCTGCAAACAGCACGTTCTAGTACAAGGAAACTAGTTTTTGATCTACCATTTGAATCAGTGAGAAGATCTGCTGTTTTAAAATAGACAACAAAGAGGGAATAATTATGGCTCTTATATAACTTAGAGCTAATGTTGCTGTAAATAAACAAACAAAAACAAGAGCAGAGGCAAAATAAGATTCCATACCTAAAAATAAACAACCAACAAGCAAAACACTAAGCAATTTCAGGGGGAAAGCAATTGTTCATTAGCTAAATAGAGTCAAAGAAAGGAAAAAGTATAACTTGGTATTGCATCTGCCCTAATAGCTCATTAGTAAATAGAATGATATTTCCAATAGGTTAAATTATCCAGTATCCAGTTACTTTGAGAACTTGAACTTATACGGCGAGACTGGTTGGCTTGCTCAATTCCATATCAAACCTCTGATTCTTTTTATACTCCTTGGTTGTGTTATGCTAACCTATCCTGAGATTTATAGTTCCATATTCTTTAGGTGGATATTATTTAAATGGATTCAGTTTATAATAAAATTTTCATGATTTAAGTTAAAAAAGGAAAAGAAATAAAAAACCTTCTTGATCTCTCATGTATATACCCACCAGATGGGTGAGATGTCTTTAAACCCAAATTTGGCGTGTTAGTGTTTCTGACTAACGTTTCTTAAACCTGAAAAATAAATTCATGACTGCACTTTAAAACCGTCTTTGCAAGTTCACAGAGGCCGTCTCCATTACAACATTATTTCTGAATTTTTCATTTGCTGCCACGGGCTGTTCACATTTTCTACATCCATTTATTTCCCCCAGACAGCTTACTTCAGTAAATTGAAGTGGTTGTATAAAAAAATTGCTCTAGTCATGAGTATCCAGCCTTGATGTTGCCCAAACTTTTCTGAAAAGCTAAGAAAGTAAGGAAAGGATATAGAATTTTTCTTTAGGAATGACATTGAAGATACGGACTGGTTTTTATGTGCCAGCTAGTCAATGCTTTCATGACTCAGTGTTAAGATGTCAAAACCATTTACAAGAGTTATCTCAGAATTCTCCTAGATTCTGGCCAAATTGACCTTTAGATTTTTTTCCTTTTACTGAGTTATTCTCTAGTCAGAGGCAGAGACACTACCCCGACAAACAACGTGCTTTGGGGTATGTGTAAGATATCCAAACCCCTGTGCCTGGCCTAGAGAACAGCCTCGTCTTCATTGGCACATCTTTTCCTCTCAAGGGCTTTCTCATCTATCTTAGATTTCATAGCCATCATTTTCATAGTACTCTTTGTCATTCTTGTAAACTTTCTCATTATTTTATGTATATTTTTTTCATCCTGTTTAGAAAAAGCACATCTTTGAGTGGAGCCAACGATCCTTCTTCTCCACACCCACTTGAATTGCCATCACTACTGGAATCAGGTCACAGTGAGTCCACTGCAAACTCATTATCCTCTCCCCATGCTGGGGCTTCCACAGGCTCATTCCTAGGTCTCCCACCTCTCTCATTCTTAACTCCTCATCAGATGATCCCACCCCTGCCTGTCACTTCAATTGCCACCTATAAATAGATTTTTCCTACATTTGTATGTCCTGCTCAGCCTTATCCCCCAGGCACTCAACTGGCATACTGAAATGCCTAAGACAGTGTCTCAAGCGTGCCTCCAAAGCATCATCCACAAAAACGGACTCTCGGTTATTTCTCCCAAGCAATAAAGGGCTTCATATTTTTTCCTGTTTCTCACAAATGCAACACCATCTATCCAGTTATGATAGCCATAAATTCAGAAATTATTCTTAATATCTCTTTTTTTCATCAACAAATCCAGTTTCAAGAATATTCCTATCTCTATCTCTAGCCCTTCAATTTTTTACGGCACCATTCCACTCCTAGTCTAAGCTGCCATCATCTCTTAGCTGGACCACTGCAAATAGTCTCTTAATTGGTCCCAGACTCTACTTTGGCACCCTTTAAACTGTTCTTCTCCCTGTGTAGAGAGAGAGTAATAGATGCCAAATGCAAATTTGATCATTTGAGTCATCTGCTTAAACCCTTCAATAAATTCCCAATGTTCTTAGGAGAAATATCAAAATCCCTAACATGATCTCTAATGGGCTGTGGGGTCTTTATTTATCTTCCAGCATCATCTTTAACTTCTCTCTGCTTTCTTCTCATTAGACAAAAGCCTATCTTTTCTCTGCCAGGAGTCCCTTGGCCTGGCCTTTCTATATTCAGTTCTCTCTCAATGATATGCCCTTTTCTCCCTTGTTTACCCAAATAATGACACTTACCCCTCTATATTTTAGCTTATGTGTCAATTCATTGAGATCCTTCCCTGACTGGCCCTAATTCCCCAGTACAAGCTTTCATAGCACCAGATAACTCTTTTTATCACACTTAATATTCTTGTAAATTGACTTACTCGTGCGTTTCTCTACTAGATCACAAGCTCCACAGCAGCAAGAGATAAGTTTGTTTTATACAGCATTTATTTTTTATCATTAGTCTTTTACGTAGTGTTTAGCTAACATGTCTGCAGGTTGTGTGCGTGTGTGCTTGTGGGTGCGTGCGTGTATACAGATGGGGAAGGGATTTTTAAGCTAAGGGCAGAGATGAAATAAGAATACATCTTTATTGTTTGAAGGCTTAATAAATTCTCCTCTCCTTTATCTTATCATTGTCATCAAGATCATCACCACCAT
Source organism: Equus asinus (assembly GCF_041296235.1). Lineage (NCBI taxonomy): Eukaryota > Metazoa > Chordata > Mammalia > Perissodactyla > Equidae > Equus > Equus asinus. The sequence continues at coordinate 26,251,368 of NC_091808.1, read as the reverse complement.
CCACTAATATTCGCTGAATGCTTGCAATGTGCCTGGCATCAGCCTAAGGACTTTTCATGCATTAATCAATACATCATCTTATTTGCCCCATTTTTCTTGGGAGAAACTGAATCTCACCAAGGAGGAAGAATCAAGGTGGGATTGTAAATTCAAATCCACGGTTGTCTGATTCGTGAGCCTGAGGCCATACTGTCTCCCAATCTTGCAGGCCTGTCTTAAGTTTCACCTTCTCCAGGGAACTGTCTCTGGTTTTACCCCTGAGATCAGTGAATGTTCTGTCATCACTCTGAGACCATAAGCTGGTACTTTTGTGTAGCACTGCTATATTTCTCACTTTTATTATAGCTGTTTGTGATCTACCTTCTTCTTTGAGGCTGTTACCAAGCCTCATTCCTCTCTGTATCCCCATATAGTGCCTAGAACAGTGATTTAAACATGATGCATAGTCAAAATTATTAAAGTATTATATAATCATGCTTATTAAAGGGGGATTGGGAGTGGAAAAATAATGATTCTTAAAGAAATTCACATTCCTGGGTTCAATTGCCAGAAAATTACTATTGAATCAGGATGAGGTACCACTCAGACATCGTGTTTTTGCAAAGTTTCTCAGGTGATCCTAAGCATAGCAAGTTTGGGAGACACAGTAAACTTTGACAGGACTCTACCAGCCCTGACAGTTGGAGTCCCTAACATAAAGCTGCCATGTGGACATGTGGATGTGTTTCTGGGTCATGCAGCAGAACATTGCCATGAAATTCTGTACAGCATAGAGAGAGGGACAGAAAGCCAAATGAAGACCCTTCTGTTTCAGAGTCTGGAAGATTTGCTTCCCACTGTTTGATGTGCCCCCTGGGATATTTGTAAGCTAAGAATCCTTCCCTTCGAATCAGAGATAGAGCTAAGATAACATAAAGATTTTATTAACATATTCTATTTCCAAAGTTTGAAATTATTCCAGAGGTAATATCTAAGGATACCTTCTCTCTTTAAACAATGTCCTTTTAAAAATTAAAGGTATTTCACACTAATTTTAACTTTAAGTAACATTCCGCAACATCTGATCCAGCTGTCACTGTTTCTTTGCCGGAGGCCATTCTTCTTTGTGAGACCTATTCCTCCCTAAAGATTGTATTCCAATGTAACATGAAAATACAAAATTTTATTCTCTTAAAGTTCTTGGAAGCGATACCTTATGAATAGTGTATTTGTTTTCTAATTTTCCAATTGTTTCTATAACAAATGATCACAAACTTAGTGGCTTACAATAGTACATATTTGTTATCTTACGGTCATGGAGGTGAGAATTCCAAAAGCAACTCTTATGAGGCTAAAATCAAGGGGTCAGCAGGGCTGTTTTCCTTCTGGAGGCTCCAAGGGAGAATCCATTCCTTGCCTTTTCTAGAGGCCATCTGCATTGCTTGGCTCACGGTGCACTTCCAGCAATAGCATAACTCCGATCTCTGCTGCCATCATCACATCTTTCTCTGACTTTAAACGTTCTTGCCTTTATTTTATAAAGATCCTTATGATTGCAGTGGACCCATCTAAATAATCCAGGATAATGTCTCCATTGCCAAAATCCTTAGCATAATCACATAATCACATCAGCAAAGGCCCTTTTACTTTGTAAGGAAAATATTCAGAGATTCTGAAAATTAAGACATGGACATCTTGGAGAGGGGGCTATTACTCAGCGTACCACAAATATTATCTCAATTAGACTCTCTGATGCCTGAAACCTCCCCTAAAAGACAAGAAAATATAGTTTTCAATTCATTGAACTCAATGATTTTTTTTAAGTATGTATATTGTATAGATTGGTAAATGATGGTGTGATATTGTGGTTTATAATAAAAAACATATATTTGGTCTTCCTCCCTGTTTCTGGCACAGAGCTCCTAAAACCCTTGAAATTCCCTAGATGTTAAAAGCCGCAAAAGCGTCTTGATATTCATAACAGGCCACTTTCAATCACACTTTCATTTCCACCCCCCAGACCTCAGAGGCTGGAGGTTGAATCAATCACAATGGCCAATGATTTAATCAATCGCGACTACATAATGAAGCCTCCACAGAAACCCAAAACGATGGAATTCAGAGAACTTCAGGGTTGGTGAAGATGTAGAGGTTGGGGGACAGTGCTGCGCTCAGAGAGCATGGAAGCTCTGCACCCCTTCCCACATACTTTGCCCTATGCATCTCTTCCATCTGGCTGTTCCTGAATTATATCCTTTTATAATAAACTAGTAGTTTAGTAAGTAAAATATTTCTCTGAGTTTTTTGAGAAGCTCTCGCAAAATTAATCGAACCCAAGGAGGGGGTCATTGGAAACTCCAATCTATAGCAGGTTGGTGAGAAGCACAGAAACACTGGACAGGTGACTGGCATCTGAATGGGGAAGTAGGACAGTCATAGGAATGAGCCCTTAACCTGTGGGATCTGATGCTATGTTGAAGTAGATAGTATGAGCATTGAGTGGAATTGTAGGACACCCAGCTGGTGTTTGAGAATTGCTTGGTTGTGTAAAAAAACATACCACCAGACATTGGAATTGAGTGCAGAATACTAGATGGATGGACAGATACATACATATATATGCACACACTTACACTCATACATACACACGTAGAGTTTACAAATTACCCAAATCAACTTGAGCTAGTAAATCACATAGAATTCCGAGGGTGTAGAAAAGTCTCAACTGAGATGATCAAAAATGCAAGTTGAGACTTAAGAGACCTCTGAGAGAGCCTCTCTCAGTGCACAACATACTTCTTCCGTCAGAGGCAGGGGCTCCTAATTCTATACACATCCAGTCTACTTTCATAACCTTAGGAATATTGCCTTTCACAGACATCTGCTTTAGAGTATCTAAAGCATAGTTTTTTTTAATACAGTACAGTAATATAGCTCCCAATTTGTCGGGTAACTAAAGATCATTCAAAAGAAATCAGGAGTCATGGAGAAAAACATTTTTTCCCCCTTTGGATCCTCAATTGGCTGTGACTAGAATTTTAGACTCAAACCAGTATTTTTTCTGTTTTTTTTTTAATGTTTAAATGTCTTGGTTTTTTACATTTTTTTCTATCCCCCTAAAAGCCTGTGAGTTTAGGAATCAGATGGCAAGGATGGATATGAAAGGCTTGTATGTCACTGCACTCATAATTTCCATAAATGTCTTCCTTTTCTCCCCTTTAACTTTGATTTTTCCCCTTATTTTTTTAGAAGAAAATAATATTTTGAGACGTGGTAGGGCACAATTATTGTCTAATCTTGATATAAATTTTACTGGACATAAGTTTTTTTTGTTTACTTTATTATTTTTGTGAGGAAGATTGTCCCTGAGCTGACACCTGTGCCAATCTTACTCTACTTTGTACGTGGGATGCTTCCACAGCACAGCTGATGAGTGGAGCAGGTTCGAACCTGAGATCTGAACCCAAGAACCTGGGCTGCCAAAGCAGAGTGTGCAGAATGTTAATCACTCGGCCCTGGGGCCAGCCCCCTGGATGTAAGTTTTTAAACAAGCCAATTAACATCCTGAAATCCAGACTCAACTGTATGCAACAACGCTCACTGAAGGTTACTCAATTTAACTAAAGTAAGAAATTATTTGCTTGATTACTTACTCATTTTATTATAAGAGACTGAGCTTGAATTGTTTTTCCACCAAAGAAAGCATGGTAGTGTGGGGACCTGGAAATGGCCACCCCAAGATATGTCTCTTTGGCATCAGGATTATTTGAGGCTCATTGCTTTTGATAAACTGGGACAGGCAAGGAGGCTCTGAGGAATGGAACTTGCCCTTTGTTAGGACACATTTACATTTGTAAGGTAAATCTCTATCTGTAAAAGGTGCCTCCCTCTCTGTACCAGGAAGAAGAAAGGAGATGACCTTCTCTCCAAAAACTCTTAATCAATACCAAAGACAAGGACTTAAATCTGCATTTTATTGTACTAGTCTGGTAACCTCCTGTAACTGACTTCCCTCCCCCTCCCAACTTTGGAATTTCTTTAAGGATTAAGCATCTTTCCTTAGGCTAGGAACTGATTGCTGCGCTCACCTGTGACTGCCCAGCTCCAGACAATCCACTTGCCTCCTGCTACGCCTACCGAGATAGCAGACCACTGCCTGCTGTGTCCATCAAGCACTGTGCCAACAGGGCAATCTTGTGACCATTGTGGGAGGGACATTTCAATCACATGTGAAACACCCCATTTGGGGGTATATAACCACTATGTGCACCCCACTTCTTCGGTGCCCTTTCTTCCTTCGGGAAGAAAGGCCCCGGGCCATGGTTCCTCATAAAGCTTTGTTTAATTTTCTCTTGCTATTCTGTCTCATGTGAATTTAATTCGTTCTCCGGCCAGACGAACCCCCATTTGGGGAGAGGAAATGTCCTCCTCCCCTACAGTAGAAATTTACAGAAGAACCTCTGAAAAGCAGAATATCTATCATTCTGACAAGTTCTAAACCCACAGTGTGTTTTCTGGTGAACATATAAAGATCAGCCTTTTGGTAAGGTTTACAGTTCTATAATGTTTCCTGCTAAAACAGTACACGTATTTTATTGATAATAGAGAGTAATCACATTTTAAAACAGTCAGTCTCTTTTCCTCTTTGCCTTCATCAGAGTACCCATTGACCTCTGCCCCACCTCCTGGGGTGACCCCACCACCTTATCTTCACTAACTTCGGCCCAGCATTAATGTTAACTGATTCCTAGCTTTCACTCTTACAATGACTTAAAATTCAATGGAGCTCTATCTTTCAACAAATTGATGATTGCAGAGGTATTCATTGGATATCCCCAAAATATGTAGTTTACCATTTGGAATCGCCTGTGATTAAAAAAGAATTCATTTGGAGATTGATGATTCTAAGGAAAGAGAACTCTATAATGAATTGGATTTGTATCATTGTTGCTGTTTGATAACATTTATCAAGTAAATTCAAAGAAAAAACATCCAAAGTGCATCTGTGTATAGCACTCCACTTTTGTTGATCTGTTCTGAAGTACTTTTCCTTCAAACCATAGATTTTCCTTGTCTTTTGAAATATCATTGTATTTTCAAAGAATATAAACACAGCCTTTCCTTCCCTGATCAGAACTAATACCTATTTTATTCACCCACAATTTCAGGAGTTATAAATGTATGCTAAGAATTTGTTGCATTTTACCTGAACTTTGAACTCCCACTTAAAAAATGCTGCCCTTTGGGAAATGTGATTTTTTTCAAGGAGTCACATTAATAAAACATTACTTGAAATTCTTCTAAGCACAAGAAAAAATGCTTCATTTCCATATTCATATCTAAAATTTCCCCTCTAAATATCAGAACAGCAAAATACAGGATGTTAATGAGCAATCTCTTTGCCCTCTGTCACCTAGGACAGGGCAGGCTAAGCCAAAAGCCAACCATGACCACTCCAGGAACTGAATTCACCAGAAGTTACAGGGAAAAATTAGTTTTCACAAAGATAATCACGTATTATTAAGAATGTAGCATCCATGCACAGTAGACTATTGGAGATTTTTGGTACAAAAGATACCACATATTGGCTTCTACTGAAAGTGCATAACAGCTCAGATACTTACCTTCCCAAGAAGAAGAGAAAAACATGTTATGCAATGCTATCGGGATGAACTTTTTATCTTTTTTCATTGTTTTCATTTTTAGCAAATTATGATCCCACATGACAGACATAGGTAAGAGGTTTCTCTTTTCGTAGGGAAGAAATCCGTCTACCCAAGTCATTAGAAGCTGCTAAGCTTTAGGATTTACTTTTGAATTGTCAGGTGTCTGTATGAATGAATATTATTTAGTCATAAAGTCTTTTCATTAATTACATCTTGATGTGATACTTTGCAAGGTAACTCAAGCCTACTATTGTTTCTGTTATTTTGTAATGATTTGATTGCTTGTTACATTTTGTGCAGCTACATCTGGGACTTTTGTGATACGCAGCCCTGCAAAGAGAATGACAACAAAATTCACATTTAGCATTGTTGGTTACTTCCATGTAAGCAACGGAGTAAGATAGTGCCAAAATTTGTCAATGACGTATGTGGTACACAGAATTGTTGTTACATATTCTTCCTTTGTTCCTTATCACACAAAAGAAACATAATCCAACAATAATCACCATATATATGTATGTCTCTGTGTGGGATTAGCAGACATTTAGTTCTGTCCAAAACATCCATAAGACATTTGGTCCACACCAAAATGTACTTGATATTTGGTCACATTCAAAATGTACCTTTTGGCATGGACCAAATGTCTGATGAATGTTTTGGACAGAACCAAACGTCTTGCAAGGGTGTGTGTTCAGGCACGTACATATTTATGTGTTAATTTATTTATTTGTATTTAACTTAGTTGAATAACAGGTAAACACCTGCATTCACTAGACATACCAAATAGTAGCTTTCAGAGTTCTGATGCGAATGTGTGCTAAGCAGTAACTGAGTAGTATTCTCTGGCTCTGTGCACTGAAACCTAACACCTATTCACACATTTCTCTTTCTTTATTAAATAAAAGTTAGTCAGGAGTATCACTCTTGATTGTTACTGACAGAGAGCAGTTTCCGGGTAATCTATGATTTCCCAGAGCATCTTGGGAGGAAAGTCAGTAAAATAGTCATCAAATGATTGGTTCCAAATCCAACCATGATTCAGTAACAAGGGTCAGAAACAACACCAAAAATCAAACTTCTGAACTTATTTTTATACAAAATATAAACACGATATCTTCTCAATAGAACTAACAGAGACTAAAACTACAGCTGTCCATTTTGGTGATGAGAAAAAGTACCATTAAAAGTTAACAAAATTCACCAATTTTAGAGGTTGAATTCAAAGGCTGATCATCCCTTGAAATTAGCGATTAAAATGGACTGCTGCCTCTTAGGCCACAAATTATAAATATTTTTTGGGGGGGAGACATCTCCAGAAGGAATTAGAGCATCTGGGTTTGTGTTTGAAAAGTTAGGTCCTTTCAGGGATCAAAAGTAAGAATTAAAATAATCATTTTTCCTTTTCTAAAAGTAAGCTATTGTGGGTACGATCGTAAGTACTAGAGAAATGCACCAGTACTTTTTTTCCAGTGTGTTAGAAATCTATGCCCTCTCAAATAAAGGAATAGTCCCACCTCAAAGGGTTCACTTGGCAGGAATAACAGTCTCATGCACTATTCTAATATAGAAGGAGGAGATGTTTCAAAAAGTTTATTTAGTAACTGTCAAAGGAAAAATTGCACCAAAGTTCAACTGGCAAGGAACTTTGTTCAAGGCTATTGCACTAGGGGACAGAGGCTGGAACTCAGTCTGAGCTCAGCTCCACTGAAACAAAGGACTGGAGAGATTTGGGGAGCTGGGATGGAAGTGGAGGAATATCTGTTTTCCCTAATTGACCTAGCCTAAAGGAAAGTAAACTTTCTCTTATCTTTAGAACAAGAGGTAATTTTGCAACCTGGAGCAAGGGTGTCCACTGAAGTTCGGCTCCTACCCTGCCACACAGACCAGGAGATGCAGGCTGAGAGAAAGTAGCATTGTTTACCTTATTGAGCACATTTTAACAGGATGGTTCCCAGATCCTTCAAAGAGTCCTGAGTTATGAACTGGCAAGAGGCTTTTAAAAAGATTTACATCTTAAAGAGGCGGAGAAAGAATTTGTAAGGACAAGTTAAGGATCTAAAGTAAGGAAGGTCAGGGACTTAGAAGCAGGAAGAAGGGTGCCTAAAGTTTTGTCAAGGTGAGGGAAGCCATTAAATTCATCTTTGTTACCTTCAAAAAGGTAACATCTCACCTTCAAAAAAATAAAACAAAAACAGTACGTTCACATTTTCTCAGAATTTCTCACAAAGTGAATATCAAGCAGCTGGAAAGAAGTGTTAGCCTCTCCATCTTTTGTTGCATTGTCTGGAATTTTATAATTAAAATTATGTTTTCTAAGAGGAAAGGCTTTGGGTTCACAGGACGGGAAGATGTGAAGAAAGGATGGGTTGTGGTGAACTTGGGCGGGAAATGGACAATCTTGAGTCAAGCCTTAAAGTAAGGGTGAGCTGGGCGGAGCCTCAGTGGAGAATGGGGCACCTGGAAGATGAGGGCTTGTTTTCAGAACGTTACTCTGAGTTATGGAGCAGTAGGCTGAGCCGCAGCTGGTGTTAATCGTGTTAAAGGTTAAATTGAACAGAAGTCACAGGTGGAAATCTGAGTAAGAGCATATAAGTATGAGAGGAAAATGACTGATAGTAAGCTCCTTATTTTTTTCTAAAAGCTGTAGATCTCTACCTATATTCATACATTTCTTTATATTTCCACTTTTACGATCAGTTATTACTCTAATAGGTAGCAACTTCTCTGGGCTTTTTCCCCACTAGTTAAGGGATTAAACTCTAGTTTTCTCAAAGAACAGTTTGGGCATCCTCAACTTCTATATCACCTGAGATGTTGGTTAAAAATGCAGTTTCCTGATCCCACAGTGACCTATAGAATCTGGAGGGGAGCGATGGGAGATGAGAGACAGGGCAAAGAAGGGGAGCAGAGAGCGCAGAGGGAAAAATCACAGAAAAGAGATGAAAGAAAGAAAATAAGCCCTGGAGGAGATGGGAGGAATGTAAATTTTTATCAAGCTATCAAGGTGATTCTTACGCATAGTACACTTTGAAAACAGCCAAATGTATTCTCTAAGCCACCATATAAAAAGTGTACAAGCTTTCGTAGTTCTAGTCTCAAGTAAGCAGGCAAGAATCTGATGCTGATAAAACAGTTTATCATTTTGCAGTATTTTGAAAACACTGATGATTAGTTTTTTCCCCTAAACTCTACATTTCTCTGGATGTTTGCAAGGATGTAGTGACTGATTTATAAGAATTCAAGATGTGGGAGTAAAGAATCCTACGACAGGGCCATGGCAAAGGTATTACGTGTCCTTCAGCCCAATCACTTTAGCTGGCTCTGAACTTCTAAAAGACCCCAAAAAAGACTAGCTTCTCATCCTGTGTGTCCTACTAAAGTATTCTTCTAAAATATTATCTTCTTAAAATACTAATCACCTGGGTCTGTTGGAACTGTCATTTACACTGTAAGATGGCTTACTTTGGAGAGTCTTTTCTCCCAGAAGCTTGCTAAAATCTTATAACTAAAATAACAGTATTTATAATAAAGGAGGAATAGTGAGGAGGAAAGCGCATGGAGCATGAGAAGCCTGGGGCAGATTTAAATGGAATATCACGGCTGAAACGTGTGCTTGCCAGGGGGTGAGAGACAAGAACGAGAAGGTCAGAGAAAGATAAAGAAAAATAGGAAGGAATGAAGGCAAATCTTTTTCAGTTTTCCCCATTACTAGCTCTTCTTCCAATGAGGTTTAGTTTAAAAAACATTTCCCTGGAAATATGTTCGTATTCAAAATGATTTTCTGTATATATAAAAATTACAGTCATTTTGAGGATAAAAGATAAAGTATTTACTATTTACTGCAAAAAAAAAAAAAGAGCCACCATGACATGTAATAGCACAATAGACATAAAAACTGGTGGAAACAACTCAAGAAATGACTGAAAGCATTCTATTTAAATTGCATCAAAAGTCTCTGTTTGTCTGACAATGTATGTTAGTGAATTCTGTAGTTAAAATGCTTTGTGTGTCACTTTTAGGATCTTCACACACATTAGATATTCCTTTTGTGCACGTGGGTGTATTTTCCTTGGAAAATGTGTATTAGTAAGGGCACTTTTGGTTCCAAGTGATAGAAGCACAACTTGGCTAGCTTGAGAACAGTGAGAGGCAAGGAGGTGGCCATTGGTGGAGAAGAAAGTGGTTCCCCTAATGATGCTGAGCTTGGGGTATTTTTGACATATAATCTTGTTCAATTTTCACAACAATCCTGCAATGCAGAAATGAAAGAATCTTTATTTATACATAAGAAAACTGAGTAACTAGGAGCTTATCACGCTGGTTAATGGTGGGACTGACGTGAGAACTGAGCCTTTTGACAGCAGGGCCCCTTTTCTTAACCCTCACTGTTTTGTCTCCTGCAGCCCCAGCCTGATGCCACTCCAATTCTTTGGGCCCTGGAAGACTTTACAAACATCCCTGGGAGCGATTATAATTCAAAGAATTATCAGCTAATGCTTTATCAAGATTACATTAACAACTAATTGAGGAACCATCAGGTAAGCTCTTTGAGGAAGTGAGAAGGAGATATTTGCCTAATTTCAGATTTTCTACCCTTGTCCTGACAGAAAGTACCAGCAAAAATGAAGTACAAGTCTATCTTTTACCACAGCATAGTGCAAAAAAGTCACATGTCTAGGCATTGATTTAGCTTCCAACTGGGGTCTTCTAAACAAGATATGGAAAAAAGGTTTAAATTCTGTGGCATGGCTGGTGAGACCCTAACTTCTTTCTTATTGATTTTATGTTATTACTCCTGGTTATGAATTGTGCATTTTTTAAAAAAAACCTTTTCTGATGGCTAACAAGCCAGGAAAAAATCCACTCCCCATCCCACACCACCTCCACTAGTTTCTTTTTCTCTTTTATATAAATCTATAAACAGAATTCAAGAAAAATAGTATATAAAAATCCAATTTGTGTTACAGAAAGGCATGAAGAAATTCCAAGACAGAAGGAATCTGCTTGATAAAGTAAAAGAGAGCCTCCATTTCTCCTGGAGCAGAGGCAAGCTGGAGAAGCATTCACCTTTTCCTTGCCTAAAGGAGGTGTATTTGACGATTCACAATGAATTTCAGTCATCAGTCACTGAAAAGAAAGCACTAGTGTTTTTGCTTTCCTATATCCAGCTCATTATAAAGCACCAGGTTTCACAATTCGTTTTATTGCATCATTGCAGGCAGCTGGAATATGAGGTGTTGAATTGCTAGTCCTTTAGGAAGAATTACAGCTCATGTGTTGTATCTATGATGGCTCATTGACGATCTAGGTCAATCTGAATATGTGGTTTTAGTGTTCTCAAATTCCAATTTGATCAATAGTTTCCTGAAAAGTGTGTACATAGGGAGAAATCAAATTCTCTCTATGCATACCTTAAATAATGGGCAGATTTTCTGCTTCACAGGAAATACTAACTTCTAAAAATATTCTCTACTAAATAAATAACATTACCACTTAATTCAAGATCCTGAGTGGGTCCCATTAGGGTAATAAGGTCTTAAGAACAAACCTCATTGCCCAAGGACTCAATTTATGATTGGAAGGGGAGGTCTTCTAGCCTTCTTTCTATTGGTCCAGTAAGGTTCTCAGAGATGCCGTTTCTGATCTCATAGGCAGCGGGGATCAAGTGGAAGGCAATCAAAAGATAAAAGATTGAAAAGCACCATGAACACAAGGGATGGTGGAATTATAGCTGTATGATTTAGAAATTGAGACTACTAATGATTGCTTGCTATAAAAAATAGGAGGAGCATTAAGATTTCAGAATGAGCCTGGCCAAATTCCCTTGGGGAAGTTCTTTTTGTTGCAAATATTTTACATGGAGAATTTAAACAGTTCTGTGCATTTACTTAGTAGGTCTAGACTATAAATCAGAACTCCGCAATCCCATGTAGGCCTGTATGGCAAGTGCTAGGAAGCATCCATGGACCATCCCGAGTGTAAATGCTGATGTGCTGAGCACCACGGCCCTTTCCATATGCTGATCGTATTACGATTATCCTGGAGGGAACATGTTATTCTCGATGTTTAATGCACAACTGTAATTCAGAGATATTAATTAAGTTCTCTAACACTGCACAATCACTAAGTGGAAAGACTGGAATTCAATCCAAGTTTGTCAGATCTGACATCCTTGCCTTCTCTCTCATGCTGCTCCTGCTCAATGGGTCAAACTTGAAAAGAAAGACAAATTAATCTCTGGCATTCTTCTATTTTTTTTTTTTTTTTTTTTTAGAATTCTTTTGCAATTTTTACCTCTCTACCCAGGAGAGTAGATAGAGTAGTAGAGATAACTAGTGGAGTAGTAGTGATAAGAATCCTAGGTTGTCTTTCCTTTACACTTCTATTCCCATCCCATACACACACACACAAACAAGCACACACACATCATATACACATACACACGTCCTTTGGACCCTGATCTGTGTGCATAACCTTTCCTTCCTCAGCTTGCATTTTCCTTTCAAGTCCTAGTGCTTTGATGTATTCCCTCAAGTTCTTCTTCCCTACTGGATGACATAGATAATACCAATTCCTGGCTGTAATTAAATTTTGTTACAAATTCCTCCCTTCTCATATTCAATAACCACTATAATATATCTCCAAGTTGAATTATCCATGACGTCTCCAATTACTCCTCTATAATCCAGACAAACCACTATTTGAATGTAATCCGTACATCTCTTCCTCCATGCTTTTTGCTCTGTGTCCCAAACTCTTGAATGGTTAATATTTATCAAGTTCTGTACTAGATGCAGATGCACCTCAATGACATCATCACAACACAATATGAGAAGTGCTAAACCATAGGATGCCGGATAAGGGGTTGATTTTTTTTTTATAAGAAGATAACCCTAGCATCAGTATGGAAGATTAAGAGCCACAAAGGATGTACTAGTTATGTATTGCTGCATAACACTTTATGCTCACACTTGCAGCTTACGTTTTAGTACAAATATTTATTGCCTCACCTACTTTCTGGGAGTAAGGGAAATAGGAGCACCATAGCTGGGTGGTTCTACTCAAAGTCTCCCATGGGGTTTCAGGCAAGAAGTCAGCTATGGCTCCAGTCCTCTGAAGGCTTAATTGGGGCTTCAAGATCCGCTTCCAAGACAGTTCTCTCACATGGCTGCTGACAGGACATCTCAATTACTTACCACATGGGCCTCTACATAGTGCATCCTTTTGACATAACTGCTGGCTTACCTCATAGTGAGCAATCCAAGAAAGAGGAAGAAAGATAAGAGAGTGACTAAGACAGAAGTTATGTTGCTTTTATAACCTACCCTCAGAAATACTATATTATGGTCTGGCAGCTCTGTTATAGTGAGGAAAGGCACTACACAAGAGTATCAATAAGAGGACATGGGGATCACTTGGGGCCATTCTGAAGGCTGGCTATACCACAGGGGTAGACTGGAGTGGGAGGTCAAGCTATTGAACTCCTTTAAGCATAAAATGATAATCAAGAGACGTTTCTGAGACAAACTCACAGAATAATTTGAATGCAGAGGATGAAATGGAGGAGGAATTAAACACAAATCTCAAGTTCATAACCATAGATCCTCACACTGGCGTCATTAACCACAATGCAAAACATAAGAAGGAGAATCCCCGAGTCCAGATTTATACCTGTTCTGTTTCACAGGCATGAAGATGTGACCCCAGATGGAGCTGGGCGGCAGGAATGCTTCCCTCTGAGACTCAAGACCTCCTGAAATTCTACTCATCTTGCAGAGTTTTCCTCAAATACTTTCTCCGTGAACGTTCATATCTCCAACAGTGGCATTTAGCTCCTTCCCCAAAGCCTACTTTACTCTATCTTATATTAAACTATGCATGCCTATTCTTGTTTGGGTAAAATCTGCTCAACCCAGCTGTGCTAGAAGTTTGTGAGGGCAATGAGCATGTCTTAAAGCAGCACTAAACACCCTTTAGTCTAATTTAAGATGGCACATACAGCCTTTCAGTGAATATTTGTTGAACAGAATTAAAAATGTCAGCTTAATGAAGTCTTTATTGGGATGATTTCAGGCAACATGAAGTCAGCTAAGAGGACATTGTGTACTGAAGCAGTGGTGGTGATGGGGGGGGAGTTAGGGAAGAGTTCCTTGGGGGCTATGCACATCATAAAAGGTGGATGGTGCACCTCTGCTTTGCAGAAGGCTATCCCTGAAGATGGCCATGAATGCATTAACAGCCCACCTACTTTCTAGTCCAGGATTTATTTTCAATTATTCTCTGACTTTGTACCTTAGGCCTAAACTTTCTGCATTTCAGTGTCTTCAATCTTTAATGTGATCCTTTGGGTCACAGTGTACTGTAGTCATTTTTAAATCATTTTTGCTGTGACTTACCTTTTAGATGGTACAATTACTAATAAGTCGATTTGGGAGCAAGGGCAAAGGAAAACAATTGTATTCCTGTGTTTTCTTTTCTCCTTTTTGGACCAGTGACAGAAACGTGAGAATCTGGAAACCATCTCTGTCCTTCAACGGCTGAGAAATTTCCAGATAGTAACAAAGTCATGGGTCACCCATTTCTTACCTATAAAATGATTCAGTGGAGCAAGCTTATCTCTGAGTTCTCTTGCCATCTAAGTCACATTTTCTTTAACTGAAGAATGGAATATCATCAGTTCATGTTTGTTTGCTTGAAAAGTGAAAACTTAAAAAAATACTTTTAATCCATAAAAGTTTTAACCTGAAAAGTAAGAGCATAAAGCAAAATGTCATGTAACTAGTAAAAGCAGTCTTCACTTCTTTTCTTCTGTATAATTCCTTTTATACAAGAATAAATGCCATTTTCATGCCATATCATCATTTAAAATGTACCAGAAGCAGATTTGAGCCATTCGATTCAATATTAACCAGAATTTTTATCATCTCATTTGAACTTCATGACAACTCTATGAGATATTATTAGCTCCATTTTCTCAAATCAGGGTACTGAGCCTCATTGACATAATCAAAGCCACAAAGCCTGCATCTGAACTAAGGACTCAGCTCTGCCAAGTCCAAATTTCACATTATGTGAGATATGTAGCAGAGCTCAACCAGAATGCACTGGCCTACAGTTACTGCTGATTAGACTCATGCATCTTTTTCTAAACTTCCTCCCACCAAACTCTGTTTATTGTGTGTAACAGGAAAGGGATTTGGCATGTTGTCTCCTAGGAATTCATCAACGTTAACATTTGCCTCCCCAAGTGCAGAAAATACCTCCTCCTATCTAGTGGATGGTGCTCTCCTGGTTGCTACTTCCATCCTACAAATTTCACAATCTGATCTATACGTGGCATTCCAAACCATTCTAAGGAACACACCCCTCAGGTAATTTAGTTTCTTTACCTTCTCTTTGAAGGTAATCTTTCTGTATGTACTAAATAAGACCAGGCAATAGAGAAAATATTTTTAACTCTTCAAGAATGCATTTGAGCATATTTAAAAAATAAAGGAAAAAAAATTAAAAAGAGTGCATTTGAGCTTGAGAAAAAAAGAGAAGTTTCAAAGTGACATTTTACCACTGATAGAGTGCTTGAGTTCCTAGTGAGATCTTCCAATCCCAACAGATTCATCTGCTTGCAAAAATGTTCAAGCATCCTTGAAATATTTTCTGCATTCCAGTTATTACTATTCTGTGAAGATTACAGTATAGCTAAATGTGCATTAGCTTAATATCATACATTCGATGAGGAGAGACCTTTCCTCAATATTCAGATGGCATAGAACAGAATAGAAAGTCCAGAAATCGACTCATATTTATATGGTCAATGGACTCCAACAAAGGTTCCATTGCAATTCCATGGGGAGAAGGTAGTACTTCAACACATTGTACTGAAACAATGGGATATTTGTATGAAATAAAAAAATAAACTCGATTTTTATTTCACTCATACAAAAAAATTAATTTGAAATGTATTATAGTAACATAACAGATGAAATTTTTAAGCTTCTAGAAGGATGTATAGGAAAAATTTTTGTGATATTGGGAAAGAAAAATATTTCTAAAGTAAGGCAAAAAGCACAAACTATAAAAGGGCAAATGATAATGTGGACTTCAACAAAATTTGTAAAACTTTCATTTTTATCAGACAGCTAAGAAACCAAAAGTCAAGCCACAAATTGGAAGAAAATATTGGCAAAGCATATATTTGACAAAAGACTTGTATCTAGAAGAGATAAGGACCTTTTTTAACTTCATCATCATAATCATAAGAAAAACAGTTAGAATATGGTCATAGTATTTAAACAGATACTTCACAAAATAAGATAATGCAAGTGGCCAATTAGCACATGAAAAGATGTTCAATATCATTAGTTCTATAAGTTTCCTAAAGTTATTGTAACAGAGTTCCATAAACTGAGTGGGTTAGAACAGTAGAAATTTATTGTCTCACAGTTCTTGAGGCTAACAGTCCAAAAGGAAGGTGTTGGCAGGGACATACGCCCTCCGAAACCTGTAGTGAAATCTGTTCTTGCTTACTGGTGGTAGCTAGGACAACCTTTGTTCCATGGCTTGCTGCATAACTTCAATCTCTGTCTTCATCATTACCTGATGTTCTCTTTACGTGTCTCAGTCTTCATATCCCTTCTTCTTATAAAGACATCAGTCATATTGGAGTAGAGGTCCACCCTATGCCAGTATGACCTCATCTTAACTAAATACATCTGCAGTGACCCTATTTCCAAATAAGGTCACATTCTGAGGCATAGGATTTCAATATACCTTTGAGGGGACACAATTCAATCCATAGCGTTAGTTATCAGGGAAATGGAAATTAAAAATCACGATGAGAAACGCTTTAGATCCATAAGAATGACTAAAGTTCATAAGACTGACAAGATTAAGTGTTGGCAAGGAAAACTCATACAATGCTGGTAGGAATTCAAAATGATACAAGAACTTTAGAAAACAGTAAGGCCTTTGCTTATAACGTTATATATACATGAAAGATATAACCTAGCAATCTTACAACTAGGTATTTACCCAAGAAAAATGAAAACCCAAATGCTTGTACACAAATGTATCACTATTCATAATAACCAAAAACTGGAAACAACTGAATGTCCATGTCTGTCAACTGGCAAACGCTGTGATTGTCCATATTACATCCACAGTAAAAAGGAGCAAAACATCAATACATGCAAAAACATAAGTGAATTTCATGAAAACATCATTCTACATAAAAGAAGTCAAATATGAAACGCTACATTCTGTATTATTTCATTTTTATGAAATTCTAAAAGAGCAAAACTATGGTGACCGACAGTAGATTGGTGGTTGCTTGTGGCTGAGAACTAGGGGAGGGGATCTGCTGTGACGAGTCACAAGGAAAATTTTTAGGATGCTGGAAACTTTTCTACATCTTGATTTTGGTATGATTACAAGACTGTATACAATTATCAAAATTCCTCAAAATGTACACTTAAATGAGTACATTTTCTTGCATGTGAATTATATCTCAATAAAGTGAGGGAGAGGTAAAGTGGTAAAAACAAATATCAAATTTGTGAACCCAATGTGGCCCAATACCATGGCTAATTTATTAACGCTTTCACATTTTTAGAATCCAAATTTCAAGCCTCAAACAAAGGCCACCCTTTAAAGTCAGCAGAAGTCCTTTCTGTGGTTTGAAGAGTTGGCAGATAAGATTGGAATGCTAATGCTGTACAGAGAAAGTACCACCTAAAGTAGTCTGATTGTTTTTCATTTCATGCGTGGAAAAAACTCTCCTTCTCTCACTGCTGTGCTGTGGGGCCGGAGTGGTACCATCTTGGTAGGAGGGTAAGATCTGCTGCTAGGGGAGTGGCAGGCACAGAGGCTGATCTCTGAAAGTCACCTTCTATTTGGATGCAGTTGCCTCTACCATCAGGTGCCAACCACTAATTGGATCAGACATCTACCTTGCCTGTGGCTCAGAGTCTCTGCAACTGCCTTATCTCACCACAAATCTAAATTTCATTTGACTAGTTGGGGCTAAGATTCTTTACCCAGGGCCTTTATCCCTGAGATTGAGTGTACTGTCTTTGAGGCTATCATCTCCTTGGGGGTCTTTGTCTATGTGATGCTTCTGGATGAGGACATAGAGATTTCTGTTCCTAATTCTCAGTCAAATCAGAAATTCATAAAGAGTACGTTAATAATAAAGAAACTGACTTTGGAGGACGACTTGGCCTCCCATCATCATCCCTCATCATCCTCTCAGCCTTAGTCTTCTCAGTCTTCTGGAAGCCTTCTGCCAAAGTGGGAATTACATTGAATTAATAAAGTCACACCATTTTTATGTTTTATAAGTAGAGGTGAAATATCCTGCATTCCCTCAATTCACCTTATGATGTAATTTTTGAAATATAAATTTTAAAACATTGAGGGTGAAATTAAAAGGAAGTTAGAGGCCAGCCTCTTGGCTGAGTGGTTAAGTTTGCATGCTTCACTTTGGTGGCCTGGGGTTTCATTGTTCGGATCCTGGGCATGGATTTGGCACCATTCATCAAGCCATGCTGAGGGATCGTCCCACGTAAGACAACCAGAAGGACCTACAACTACAGTAAACAATTATGTACTAGGGGGACTTTGGAGAAAAAGAAGAGAGAAAGGATAAAAAGAAGAAGATTGACAACAGATGTTAGCTCAGGCGCCAATCTTTAAACAACAAAAAAAATGGAAGTTAGTTTCTTAAATCCTTTGTTAATACTCTTTATCATCAAATCTGATAGATTTAGTCTACATTTAATTACTGAAGAAAACAGATAATTTGATGAATACTTTCTTTACAATAATAGAATACTTTCTTTACAATAATAAATCAAATGGCTCAATCTGCTTCCAGAACTTGCTTTTGTGTCTTATTAAGCAATAGTAAATGTGATTGTTTTAGTTAATTTACTTAAAAATTTATTGAGCATAAACTGAGAGAATTACCTGGAAATAATGAAAGATTATACCTGTAAGCTGAAAGGAAGATGTATATATATATATATACATATACACACATACATTTTTATATACACACATATAAGTATACACAAACACATCAGACTTTGTTCATTTTTACACTTTCAGTCCCTTTAATACTTTGGTTCTATACTTATACCAATATTATTTTTTTCTTCCCTCTCTTCCTCTTAAGTGATGAGGACTTTCCATCACAAAATGCTTTTGCCACCACTATAAACTGGCTTTCTCAATGAATTTATGGACATGTCATTTTTCTACAGACATTTTACTTAGGACCTTCTTTTCCTCAATTAATATAAAAATAATGATGGCTATCAAAGTTAAGCAAAATTTCGTCAAATAAACTCTCTTTTCTCAGTGTAACCAACTTCAAATCATAGAGGTAAAGATTGTCCATAATTATGTGTGTTGGGTGCAAAAATTTTTTAATAACAGCAAGGATTACATGTTCTTAGGAAATATTGAGACCATTAGGGAATTTATTTTCACAGATAAAAGATAAAACCAATTAGTTACACTCCAAGAATAAGGTGGGAGAAGAAATGGTAATTAAATCATGTTTTAAAATATATCGATTGTTCTTTATCCCTGTAATAATTCAACATCCAAGTGGAGTGACATGGTTGGATTGAATTTCAATGGCACCCTTAAATGGTGCAGATTTTTTTAACATGAGTTTACATTATATAATTTATATTTTACAGATTATAAGATACAAGGCCAATATGGAGGCCAATCATATTTCTATATGCCAGTAATGAAAAATTACAATTTGAAATTTAAAATAATACCATTTACAATATGACCCAAAAATAAAATACTTATATATCTAACAAAATAAGAGCAGGATCTATATGATGAACACCATACACCACTAATGAAGGGAATCAATGTAGATCTAAATAAAGGAAGAGTTATTCTGTATTCAAGACTGAAAGACTCAATATTTTTAAGGTATTAGTTCTCCACAATTTTTTCTATAGATTCAATGCAATCCCAGCACATTTTTTTTTACTTTGTCCCTTTGAGTGCTTGAGGGAAAATAACAATCAATGTAAATTCAATTTTCCTAAATGTTTGCTAAAGTTCATAGAATTACCAAACATGGTTTAAATTCCACTCACTGAAAGTTTCACCCAAATGATTAAGCTAGAGTTTTAGCTGACTCGTGAGAGCTGTCAAATAAAAAACAAATCTGGAGGTCGGGAAGAAGAGACTTGATTCAAGGAGACTACTGCAGTGAGAGAGGGGAGTGACTGTGATAAAGGAAGGGGCCCTGTTGCAACAAGGAAAGGGGCGTGTTCTAATACAGGGAAAGGAACTATCTCAACAGAGAAAGAGAGACTACTACAATAGGGAAAGCGCTCCAACCATAAGTTCTAGAATCGTCTCAAAGGTCAGGTAGAAGGGGTCTCTCTTTTATAGGGGGTGGTAAACAGGGCTAGAAAGAACCAGATATGAGGGAATAGGATGAGCAAGTGGCGTGATCGGACATTTGAAGAGAGAATTCTCTCTTTTCTGTCAGCAGACTCTCAGAAGGTATACTTAAGGGGACTGTCCCCTCACTTGCTTAAGTTTAAGGCTGGGCCAAAGTTCAGGGGCCTGGAAGAAGGAAAGAAGCCTGACTAAAGTTTGGTTCAGTTAAAAGGTGTTCTGTTAAGACTGTGCAGTAGGGACAGTGAAGTTATTCATGAGACAGAGGATGGGGAAGTGCAGAGTCTGCTTCTGGCCTTGTCGTACCTAACAAGGGCTCATGCCTGAGTCTCATCTAAGTCATATGGAGAAGAGTGGTTCTTGGCAGGAAGCCATTTCCCAGAACACAAAGAGAAGAAGGATTTCTTAACTGTCACTGTCTTCCAGGAGCACAGGGCTCAGTGAAAGTTCAACACTGCCAGCGCCCACTCAAGCTAAGCAAAAATGAAAATGCTGTCCTCTTTGTCTAAGACTTTTATTTGATACATTGTTCATAACTGCAAAAAATAAATTCTTAATAAGCGGTCAATCCAACTGTTTATGTTAGAAATTTTTTATTTATCTCTTTTTTCTTTTACAGTCTCAACTATCAGTAAGAAAACATTAGATCATTTGAGTATGCCTTTGTTCGCTCATGTATTTGTTCAACAACTGAATCTAGGACAGTGGTGTAGGAAAGAGGCTACATATGGATCATCTTGGGTGCATTGGACTGTAAACAAGAAATGGGAAGATTTTCAAAGGAGACCGGAGGTGTTGCTAATGAAAGCGGGTTTTGGCTTCCCCACTGTCCTTGCAATCACTTCTTAAGCCTCAGTTGCTAAAGGACCCTGCTTTGTGCCTGCCACTCCCGTGGTGTGAGCTTCTGTCTGAGTGAAGAGAAGAAGATCAAAGAAGAGTCAGGCGAGCTCTCTCTGCCTTTTCTCCACATTCTAGGACAACACCTGCTGCTCTTTCCTGGGGTACGGCTACTTTTCATGACAAGTAATATTCAGAAACTGAGGGCCTAGGTTCACCTTGGATTTTATTATTCTAATAAAGACATCATTAATATTGCTTTTCTTTATTAACATGATAATCCAAAGTTTTATTACACAATAGTATATCTCCTTTAAAAACTGCTATAGGAAATTTTATCCCCTCCTCCAAAGGGATTATTTGTTTTGTGAAAGAGTTTACCATAGCGTTCAGTCAAAAATAATTTTACTTAAGAAGTTATAATTTAGAGTAATTGCAGCAGTGTTAGCTGCATTTTGGATTGCAGAGCCCCAATGTGAGGGCTGCTCAATGGTAATTTAATTTGTTAGCCACAGTGGGAGTTTTGGCCTGCTTTGTTCTTCACCCTCCCAGGTCTTCTTCTCTGTCCTGTAAAGAGATGGAAGTCAATGAGGCAATGTTTGTTTGGTGTGGGCAAGATTGTTTTAAAAATGTAAGTATCATGAATTTTTCTCTCCTCAGCAAGTAGTAAGGATATGTCAGCGGCAGTTTCAGGGACTTTATGAACAAAGCATTCCAATGATGAGGTCCTGGGCGTGCACTGGAGGGAATATAGAGTTGAGTCCCTCATTAGCCTTGGGGTGGTAACATGGTAAAGAAAGTACATATGAATTTGCAGCTGTATTTACAGGCATGTGAGCAAATCTATGGTACGTTGTTTCTTTAAAACAAACAAAATCTGACTCCATGTCTGCTTCACACTTCCCTAAAGGTAAATTTCACATCAGTCTTTCTAGAAGATTCCAGATGGTGGAATCTGGAAGATTTCTAGGTGGCTTATGCAGAGCAAAGCATTCATGAATGACCACTCCAGTTTCAATCTATGCAGATGACCCTCGTGAGCTTGTTACTGAAACCCACATGGTTCTGTGATAGCAGTGTCTCTCCTACTTCCATGCTGTTATTGGACAAGGGAAACATCGTCAAGGCCAGGAGCCACAGTCCAGCCTCCCTCAGTATCTTGTGCATCCATTCTCCTTTTGAAATCTTGCTGTTGCCCCAAACCCCTGTGAAGATATTTGTGGTTTCCAAACACTGCCTCTTTCCTAGCCTCAAACATTCTCCCCGTTGTCTTGCTCTGACTTTCCACTAAAGGAGGAGTTCCTCTGCATCCTTACCACAAGCACTTCAATTTACTTAGACTTTCACATATGCCAAGAAGGTGTTTGTGTACAAAAGCCCTTGAGACAAGGAAACGAGACACTGTCTTCTGGAATGGCAGAGGAGAAAATACGAAAGACAAAGTATATGTAGCTCTTCGTCTCTCTGGTTCTTCCACAGCAGAGAAAACAAGATAGAAATTACCATCTGATGACATTTTCTGCCACCTCGGATACTCATATGTCAGAAAAAGATCACCTGAATTATCACTGATCACCGAGAGGGAGGCAGACGGATGGAAAAAAAAAATCACATAATTAGATTCTCAGTTGGGCCACTGACATAATGTTACATATTTTCATATATTTATAGATACATGTATGTTTTTTAACTTGATTAGAGTGACCTCCAGGAACTCCAGAAAAAAAAGCAGGAGACTCCACCTCCAAGTAGTGGAGACACCAAGAGGTTGGGTGGAATATGGCAGCAGGTCTGGAAGCTGGGGGTGGGGAACCAGAGTAAACTCAGTTCATAGGCCTAAACAGGTGTCTGGCCTGGTGTCAGACTATAATCCAACTAAATGTTCAATATATTGTTTTAAAGAATGAAATAGTGTACAAATTTTGGTATAATTGCATATTTTATTTCTTTTTTTTTTTTACAGGGGAAGATTTGCCCTAAGCTAACATCTGTTACCAATCTTCCTCCTTTTTTCTTCCATTTTTTACCCCCCCAAAGCCCAAGTACATAGTTGTGTACAGTTGTAAGTTCTTCTGGCTCTTTTATGTGACCTGCTGTCACAGCATGGCTACTGAGTGGTGTAGTTCTGTGCCTGGGAACTGAACCCAGGCTGCTGAAGCAGAGCGCAGCAAACTTTAACTGCTAAGCCATCAGGGCTCATTCTAATTGCATGTGTTCTAATGGCCTGAAGATGTGCTTTATGTTGGGAAGTACATTTAATACTTAGAATCTTAAACTGTTCATTCCTTTCAGAATCCAAACAAGAATTTTCTGACAGAAATAAGGCAAACATGACCTATTTCCTATGGGAGGCTTCAGGTATGAATCAAGACTCCACAAATGTGTACACACTACTTTAAGCTGGGGATGCAATCATGTGAGTTTAAGATTTTGATGCTTAGGTGTTAAACTTTAAATTGAAGGCAACCTACTTATTTATAAAGCTTTCTTTATGCTTTTCTTTCACAAGTTCATCCTTCAAGGAGTTAAAAATAATGGCTATACCAAGCTAATTCCTGTGGAGAGTGTGAAGACGACACAGAAGGACATTTGGAAGAGGAATTTCATATCTTAGTCTATCAGCTGATTCACTGTTTGGTCCTTGTACCCTTTGTGTCTCTCAGCGTCTAAGAAATAGTATTTCCTCTTTATCTCCAGTAAAGTAAACTTTAATTGCATGTGTCCTGACAGCTTAGCTCATTCAATTTTCAATTTGATTTCTCCTGCAAGCGAGCCAATGGCCCCTTGCAGCAAGATGAGTGACAGACGTGGAGGGGATTGAACTGAATCTGGAACCCCCATTCCTGTTGCTGCATCTTAATAACTTTGAGAATGTGCAGTCATTGAACATCTCTTGATTATATCTTTACCTTATTACAAATAACATTAGCAATATTATTAATAATGCTTGCATTCCATACATTACAGGGTGGTCACAGTGACCAGTTGACATATGGTTTACGAGTGCTTGGTAAAGTAGTATGTAAATACAAGGACTAACTCTATAGTATTAAAATAAGATACATCTGGCCAGATAAATTTTGCTTAATAATCCCAGGAACTTTCAAAGTTCCAAGCCAAAATTATCCTGAAAAGATAAAGTCAGGAAAGACAATTTTGAAAAGAATCTTGAGCAAATTTTACCACAGGTTTCAGAGAAAGTGACTTAGTGGATATGCACCTCAAGTAGTAGAATCGCTTTCTGAGATATTTATTTGTGTTTGTCTCCCAGTATTTTCCTTCTCCCATTTAGGCCAATAGGATGCTAGGTGCTCACTTGCCTCAAGGGAGGGTCATGGTAGGGTGAAAAGTAGGAGTAGCCTTCAAGTTTACTTCCTGGCTTTTGTTTTGGAAAACATAAACTCACTAAAAGGATTATGTGAAATTGAAATTATCTTCAGAGTTATCTGAAGAGCTAGTGACTCTCAGGGAGACATTAGAGTTAGTTCTGAAGGATGCCAGGAGATGAGCAAAGGGCCAGAGACCAAGGAGTTGGGGAAGCAGGAGGCTGACACTGATTCTAGCATCACACTGAGTAGTGGCAAGGACTCAGAGAGCAATGGCTGCTGGTCAAAGAGCCTTCTACACCAAGCACATGCAAAAGCGGCAGAGGCAGGCACCTGAGGGCATCATGTGAAGTGGAGCAACAAAAACCTTACTAACAGGGTATGGGCTGCTGATTAACAGCCAAAGGGGTTTCCTCAGGGCCTAAGCCCCTGACATCTGTTCATTCTTCCAAGTAGGGGCAGCCCCAATTGTTCTCATTTGTGTTTTGTTGTTTTCTTTCTTTCTTTCTTTTTTGGTGAGGAAGATTGGCCCTGAGCTAATATCTGCTGCCAATCTTGCTCTATTTTGTATGTGAGAAGCCACCACAGCATGGCTTGATGAGGGGTGTGCAGGGCTGTGCCCAGGATCTGAACCCACGAACCCTGGGCTACTGAAGCAGAGAGTGTGAACTTAACCACTACTCCACTGGGCCAGCCTCCTCATTTGTGTTTTTGTCCAGCATAGACAGCACTTGCTGTTAAAATTAGATTGAATTTACAAAATTATGAAATGTCTTAAAAAACAAATGAAACAATCAAAAGAAAGCCAGTTGAATTTGTAGATATGCCTCTTCTTTCTTTCCAAAACTAAGCTATACCCAATCTGATTGCTTTAGCAGATTTAATTATTATTAATTTGTCAATCAAATCTATTTAAGACATCACTCCAGTCATTCAGTTAATATTTACTGAACACTCTCTATGAACATGGCACTGGGCATGGGAATAATTTAGTTATTACATTGTAATTGAATTAATTTTATAATACAAATAGTTCTTAGTCTGTGTACCTCACTCTCACCCTGGCAATTACGTGCCAGAATAAAGCAAATCTCAAAACCACCCCTGAATCAATCATCATTCCCCAAATAAGATTTTAATTACTGTTGTTAATAAGTAGCAATATAAATTAAACTAAATCTGCTCTTTTCATGTAAAATCATAAAATTTTAAAGCTGAAAGTGACCTTTGAAATTATCTAACTCCCAGTCCCTATCCAACTCTCCTGTTTAACAAATATGAACACTGAACCGAAGACCTAACTAACCCATCTAAAGTCACAAAACCAGATCGTGACGAAGAAGGACTGGAACTTGGGATTTCTAACTTCTGGCCTTTAGACTGTTGACCTTAAACAAGTAAATGATCAGTTATTTCTCCAGCAAAAATGAGTTTATTCAAGGCCAGCAAAGAATTGCAATTCAGGGTCTGCCACCATGGCAAGCCATGTGCAAGTGTCCCCCCGACCCCCAACCCAAGAGAAGAGAAACTCTTTAAGAGAGGGGAAGAACAAGTTGGAAGGGCTATTGTAAACAAAGAGTTTGAGATGTAGTGGTTTTTCATTGGTTGGTTTGTGAAAGCATCTCATTGGCTGAGCTTCCAGCTGGTCAAGAAGAGAAAGTCTTTCTTCTTGCTGTTGGGCTCTGTAATCATCATAGGGCATGAGAGCTCCCCCTTTTGGCCTCCTGACTCCAATTTAATGAGGTTTCTGTTAATTAATTTCCACATTTTCACCTTTTGATCAAGATCTTTCTCTGACAACATTACCGATCAAGAGTCAAGTTTTTCTGTTTTCGGCAGCTTTTTGTCCCTGAGTGCCAGGAGGACTTTTCATCAGTCATATTGGAGGGAAAGTACACAGATTGGAAACCTATTGAGGCCACATTTGAGTAACAAGGAGGGGTAGAAGGGAGAACTCTTGACTTCTTTCTTTTCTAAAGTCCATATGTTATCAAGGTCATAGGCATTAGAGATTATCAGAGGTATTATGTCATCATCAAAGGTTTGGCAGACAATCTTCCAACATGCCTGCTCTGGACATCTTGGGAAAGCTGTCTCATCAAATGTTATCTGCTTCAATTCTGAGAATTCTTTTTTTTAAGTCACCAGATGACGTGCAGGTCAAGTCAGGGTTTGGTACTTTCTTTAGGTGTGTTACGTGAATCCAAGAGTCGATTCCCTGGAGTTTTGTGGCACAAGGTTTAGGCAACAGTGCCTGACAGGGGCCTTACCAGTGAGGTTGAAGAGAGTCCTTCTGGAGGTGTATTTTCTGATAGACAGAATCTCCAAGTTTCAAGATGTGATGCTTAAGGTCTTTATCTTCCTTGAGCGCATTATGAAAGATTGCTGTGCCAAAACATGCTTACTTTCAAAAGAAGCCATTAGGCCTTTGCAAAATTGTGGTATATCTCCTCTTGTCAGCTGTAGGTCAAAAGAGGCAGGAGCCAAGTGCATTGGGCATCCTGTGACTCTCTCAAAGGGTGAGAGTTTATGAGTTCCATAGGGGTGGATCTGAGATCTAGAAGGATAAACCGCAATGCTTTTGGTCAAGGTGTCTGGAAGGTCTCTACGAATTTTTCAATTGAAGGTCACTGCAAATTTTACCAGTTGAGTCCCAATATCATTAACGCATTCAACTAAACCAGAGGATTGAGGGTGGTAAGCAGAGTGAAAGTATTATAAAACCAACCAAAGAGTACAGACTTGTCAAAGTACCTGACCAGTAAAATAGGGTCCTTGATTACCATGAAGCTCAAGAGGAGTTCCCCAGGTGGGATAGTCCTTCCCAAAAGAACTTTCGCCACAGAAGAGGCAGCAGCCTGTCTGCAAGTGAAGGCTTCAGTCCAGTGAGAAAGCATGCAAACCAGGACTAAAGCATATTTATCTCTATGAGATGGGGAAGTTGTATAAAATCTATTTGCCAAAACTCAGGTGGTCCATTAGGCAGTTTAAAAAGTCCAGGGGCAGTACAAACGGGCTTCCCTGGATTGTATTTTGGTCAAGTGGGAAACATGAGATAGGCACTTTTTGTGGTCTCATTAATATTTCCCCACCAACATTGATTCATGAATGCTATCATTTTGTGAGTAGACCAACAGTTTAATGCATGTACAGTGGTTCGGAGTGGGAATTTTAGAGTCTCTGGTAAGACTGGATTGTTATTCAGTCCAAACCAGAACTTTCTCTTTATATCAAACCAACAATTGTTGAATTTCCAATCTTGATTTTCCTTTTCTGAGGCCAATTTTTGGGCTTCTCTACCCCATTTTTCTCAGTTATCACTTGGGGAAATATCTCTTTGGACCATGACAGAGTCTTGGCTGTTGTTGATTTCTTTAAGGGCTGCCTTTCTTGCAGAAATATCAACAAGGTGATTTTCTTTAGCTTCCTGACTTTAACCATTTTTGTACCTCATGCAGTAGAAGCCCTCCTGAAATCTCACCACACTCAACATACTTCAGCCAGCTGCACCGTCTCCTGTGAAATCCTTTTATTAACTGCTCCTCTCATATCTCTTTTGTGTTGTAATAACCTTAACTCTGTAACTCTTCTCCTGTCCATTAATGACAAAGTCCCGCATGGCTACCTAACACTGATGGATCACCTCCTTACTCCTCACCATGATCTGCCCCACAACAATTTTCTTGGTGGCCTTCACCAAAAGAGTAATGGCAGTAATGCCTCTAAGGCAAGGGGTTATTCCCATCCACAAGGTCCAGTTGCTGGCTGCAATACCCTACAGGTCCATGGTGGTCCCCATGTTTTTGGTGAGTACCCCAAGGGCATTCCTTTCCTTTTCATATACACAGAGGAAAAAGGGAATCTGATAATTGGGATGTCCAAGGGTAGGGGGGTTCATCAAACTCTCCTTTAAGGTATGAAAGTCTATGTTATTTGGTTATTCATGTAAAATTGGGTCAAGGTTGTTGCTGTTTAGTAAAACACACAGCGGTTTGGCCATAAGAGAGAAATTTGGAAACCAGTTTCGGCAGTAATGAACTAGCCAGAGGAAACCTTGTAGCTGGCACTTAGTTTTGGGTATTGGGAGATTTAGGACACCATGAAGCCTATCTGGGTCTAGTGTAGCCCTTGTTCTGATGTCAGATTTCATAAATGTCAAACCTGGGTTTGGGTAAACTGTAATTCCTCCTTGGCGACATTATGTCCCTTTAAGACTAAAAGCTTCAGCAAGTGGATGATGCCTTCCTGTGAGGAGACTTGGGAGGGAAAGCAAAGAAGCAAACCATTCACATATCACAACAAATAAGAACTCCTAGGGAACTTTATATCACCCAGATCAGCCTTCAGGATTGTGAGAAATGAGAAGGGCTCTCAGTAAAGCCCTGAGGCATCACCATGCAGGGGAATTGTTTTCCTTCTCAAATGAAGGCAAAAAGCATCAACAGGAATGCACTGCATAAATCAATTATCATAAAGAATTTTCTCCAGTGGGATGGATGTTAGTAGTGTATGAGGGTTGGAACAACAGGGAGTCAAGGGATAATAACGTTGTTTATTGCTTGGAGTCCTGGACCAACCTCCACCCTTGGCCCTTGAGTTTTCTCACAGGTAAAATAGGAGTATTACAAAGACTAGTACAAGGGATAATGAGGCTTTGAGACTTGTAATCCTCTATTGTGGACTTTATACATTGAAGGGTTTCTTTACTTAGAGGGTATTGATTAATTCTGGGAGAGGATTTGAGGGAACTATTTGAATCTTGTTGGGAAATACTCTGTGAATTTTATCAGTTTCAGGTAAAGATTTTACCCATAATGGGGGGCAGTTGCTGATGCAGTAGAAACAAATGATTGGTATTTCCAGAATCAGCTCTAGTATTATCAGAGAAAGAGCAAATAAAAGATGTCAAATTGTCATTTAATTCACCTAGTTGGCTGTTTTGATGACTAACGTCAAATTCTAGAATTATTTCTCCCTTGTGGGAGAAAGAAATTCTGGCATAATATTTCTCCAATAAGTCTTGGCTTAATAAATGAATAGGGATGGGGGGACTGAGGAGATAAGGATATTTGTCTGTTAAAGGGCTTAGACAAAAGGGAATAGGTTCAGAGACAGAAACCTCTTGAGTTTTATTAGAAATCCCCACTATTTGAAATGTTTTAGTACTCTGAGGCAAGTGCTCCCTCCCACTACTATAGTCCTATAACTTTATAGTAGTGGCAGTGAGCACTGAGAGTGTTGTTCCAGTGTTGATGGGGACAGAAAAAGATTCATCCCAATCTGGAGAAATGTTTATCCAAGCCGATTAAGAGGGAGGATTGGGAAGAGCCCCTGTAGTTCCTCTGAGCCTCACCACTGAGAATTTGGAGGATATTGGAAAGTATGGCTAGAGGGCTAAAGTCATTTGAAGGGCTTAAATTTGTAATAACCTCTTTTCAGAAACTAGGTTTTGTTAATTTCCTTTAGGGGCTTTCCTTTGCTGGAGTTGAAGATTAAGAATTTTAGCGATCTTTCTTTTAGGTGACTCATCTAGAGTGCAAGACAGCTGGTTTGCCGGATTAACTAAATTTGGAGTAGAGATGGTTTCCCATTCCATCCTGGTTATTTTTTTTTAGAAGAGAAAGGTCCAAGTTCAGTCCATCAATAAAGACAGGGTTAAAAGCTACCTAGGTTGAATCACCATCTGAAGGAAGACCAGAATTTTCTTTAAAAACAATCTGAAGTTGATCATAATAGCAAGGAACAGGTTTTTGTGCACAAGCCTGAATTTTGATGCCATTGACTGCCTTTGGGAAAGCCGTAGGAACGGCCTGATGAAGTCTTCTAGCGATCACCTGAGTCTGATCATGCAACAGCTCAATGGGTTGGTCTCCTGGTTGTAGTTCTAGAGAACTTTCAGGATTTTCCCACTCAGCTGTTTTCATCTAATGCTGGGCCTGGCCTTCACTAACAAGCACATGAACTAGCTGATATAAGTCAGAGAAACTAGGTTGATAAGTTTGAATAACTATATTTAATTCCTTGGCAAAACTGTAAAGATCTTCAGTTACTTTGGGAAAACCTTTGAATATGGCTCTCAGTTTGGCTTTAGTCTAGGGAATACAAAAAATTGAGGATTAGGCCTGTGGATCCTCATAAGTCTTAATTTTAAAGGGACACATGCTGATAGGTTCAGAGAAAGGGGGCATAGGAATAGGTTCAGGGAAAAGGGGAAGTTCTGTGAGAGTGTTAGTACAGGGTAACTGAGGGTATGGAGGATGGTATAGAAGGGAGGGAGGAAGACGGCGCCCAAGGCAGAGCCTGAGCATAAGTGGGAGGAGAGAAATGTGATGGTGCTGGAGGTGGAGGCTGAGACAAAGAAGCTGATATGGAACCTGAAATGAGTTCCCTCACCCACTGGGCAGCAAGCCAATCTCTGACACTGGTTGTAGTGGAAGAGAGTAGGAATTTTATTATTTCACAGTGCTGAACAAGGAGAAAGGGCAGCTAAGACTGAAATCCCAAACTCTCCAAAAAGCTGAAAGTAAGGGTTTTTACTTTGGGTTTTAGGTAGGGGAGGGTGATCATATGACCTTGCTGGTCAGCAGCTTTACCACCAGCCTGTAGCTCCTTGTGAGGGGGAGATAACGAATCCAGGAGGCTGTCCTTGACCATTTGTCTCCATGGAGGACAGTGGATTCTGGAGCCGGGAAGCCAGGGAGTAAGCAGGGAATGAGTGCTTTGGTTAAAACCCCATATATGCTGGGTTTAATGTAGGGAACCAATATCATGGCTGGTATCAAAGCCAGGGAAGAGGAAGAAGACGGCACTGTAAGAGAGAAACATGAGTCTTCAGAAGCCATTTTCTTTTTCTTTTTTTCCTGCTTTTTCTCCCTAAATCTCTCCAGCACATAGTTGTATATTTTAATCGTGGGTCTCTCTAGTTGTGGCATGGGGGATGCTGCCTGAGCATGGCCTGATGAGTGGCGCCATGTTCATGCCCAGGGTCCGAACTGGCAAAATCCTGGGCCACTGAAGCAGAGCACACCAACTTAACCACTCAGCCACGGGGCCAGCCCTTATTTTTCTTTAATTGTTTGTTCGCCTCAGTTAATCTTAAATTTTTATTTTGTGAAGAGGCAATTTTAGACTACTGATAATAGTTGGAAGCTCAAAATACCAATTGAAGTAGGTATTCCTTCCAGCTCTGGAAATTGCAGAGCTGTGGTTGTCTAATTTGGTTTTAAGAAAAGTAAATTTGGGGAATTCAAAAGGTCCCTCTAATGGCCATTGATAGTCTAAATTACTTTTGGTTAGATTGGTCTGTTTAGTTAAAAATTCACATGAGGAAGGACTTGGTTTTTAATATAAAATTGGCTGGGACCCCTGGAGGGAGGGGTGCCCTGAAAATATTTAGATAATTGGAATCTCATTTCATAAAGGTTTTTCTCTAGAGCAAAGGGATAATTCTCATACAGCCTAAACACCTAAAACAACTTAAACACCTTGAAAAGCTCAAACAACCTGCTGGCTTAATACCAGCCAGTCTCAATACAACAGTCCAATTTCAGTAAGGTGGGTGGAAGTTTGAATTAATGCAGCTCCAAAGAACACTCAGGTTCCCAAGGGAATTAGACCAAAGGTTGATCAATGCAGTTGCAAGGGACAGTCTTCTCCCAAGGATGTCAGGCCAAATGCTGGACAGCACAGTTCCAATGAATGCAAGTCAGACCAAAGACTAAACAGCTTCAAGTATGGGAGCCATCTGGTTCCAAAAGGAATCAGACTGAAGGCTAGTGCAGTGCAAATAACAGCCTCATTCAGAGAGTCAGGCTGAAGTGACACCTGGGTACTAGCCAACCAAAAAAGCCCTCAACCCCAGAAAGGGATGAATCTTTAAAACAGATCTTGAATCAAGCCTGGAGAGTCTCAACTGCAAATATGATGGAAGCTCTGATATGGGAGAAAGACTTACCCCAAACTCTAGGGTCTGTGAGAAAAGCCATGTGCTCAATGGGCTCTGTTGTGGGTACTGCACCTCTTTGCCACCAGCCCCAGAATCATCTAAGGTCTTCTCTGGATCCCCATAAGGGCTATCAAAGTGTTGACTTTAACAAATAGATAGCCAGTTATTCCCCCAGCAAAAATGGGTTTATTCGAGATCAGCAAAGAATTGCAATTTGGGGGCTGCAACCATGATTAGCCACGTGCAAGTACCCTAGCAGCAAGGGAAGAGAAACTCTTATAAAGGGAAGGGGAAGTTGGGAGGGCTTTTGTAAACAAAGAGTTCAAGGTGTAGTGGCTTTTCATTGGCTGAGTTCTGACAACTTCTCATTGGCTGAGCTTCTTGTTGGGCAAGAAAAGAAAGTCCTTCTTCTTTCTCTTGGGCTCTACTCTCTATATAGAGTATGAGAACTCCTCCTTTTGTCCTCCTGACTCCAATTTAATGAGATTTCTGTTTATTAATTTCCACAATTCTTTTACATTGTGAACCTCTTTTCTATCTCTATAAAGATTATGTTATCCAGGGGAATTATACCTGAAGAAACACTAGCATTGGCTGATAATACTATTATAATGACCATCATTTATTGATTTTTTGCTATATGCCTCTACAATTCTGCATGGATTTTCTCATTATATTTTGAAAACAATTGTATGAGTTATGTAACATTAGTGTTCTGATTTTACATGTTAACTAAACTAAACTAAACCCCAGAGGGGAATCAAGTCATGTCTAATAAGCAGAAGATTTCCTAAACATGAGCAGTCAGACACCAGAGCTCAACCTAATGGGACTCAGTTACTTGAAATCATAGAAAGTTGACCTAATCAATGTATTAGTCAGTTATTCATTTGGCAATAATTTAAGTCAAGTAGTTAAGACTTCTATGTGGGCACTGATCTAAGCACTGGAAGTAGACTGCAAATGAAAGAATGTCTCTGGCCTTGTGGATTTTGTATTCAGATATTTGGTAAATGTTTTTATTTTCATTTATTTATGCATTTATTTTTTGGTGAGGAAGATTGTCCCTGAGCTAACATCTGTGGCAATCTTTCTCTACTTCATATGAGGGACGTCACCACAGCATGGCTTGATGAGCAGTGTGTAGGTCCACACCCAGATCTGAACCCGTGAAACCTGGGCCACCGAAGCAGAGCACACAAACTCAACCACTATTCCACAAGGCTGGCCCTTTTGTCAGGTGTTTTTAGAGTGCAAGACACAAAGTCTTGTTTGGTCATCTCAATTGATAGGAGGTTTAGTTAAAGGAAACATAGAAGGTAAGAAATTCCAGGAAGCGAGCCACACAGTGGCACAGATGCTTCCTTAGTGTGCAGACCACAGCAACAGCTCTGGAATCCTCAGGAGCTCTGGTGGTCTGACGTGGTATCCCCTAAGCCAGTGGTCTGTGGTTGTTTGTGGTTCTGAGGATTCAGCATAGTCACCTTTCTGCTCTGACTGACTCAGTCTCTGGATGGTTCTCAACATTCCCAGCTGAGTATCTGACTAGTTCACCTGTCATTGTGTGCCACAGATCAGGCCTGTTAGGCAGAGCTGCTTGTCAGGTCACATCATGGCTGGTAGCCAGCTCTGGATGGCTGACTTCTAGTTAGGTGCCAATTGTTGTTGAGCCAACTCTGGTTGGGGTGCAGGATGCTGGTAGACAGAGCATAAGGGAGTTATGTGGTGAAGGGGCTCAGAGAGCCATGTCTAGGATAATTGCAATATTCCACTTCTATTAATTACAAAGACTTACTCCTGATTACTTTGGCTCCATAAAGTCATTCTTTTGTTTTTTAAAATAAACATTTGTTGAGAATTACATGAGAGCTGGGTAGGTGGAGTTGCACAAAACTGCATTATATTCACTCAAACTATACTTATCTTGACCAGATTCATTTAGCTGAGAGATAAAATATAAAGTTTCATACAAATTCACTGTCTTTATTACTTTAACAGAATCTTTTCTGATAGTCTTTCTTTTCACTTATATATAGTACATTTTTAAGTATTCAAAGATGAGAATTCAAAGATAAAAAGGACATAGTTCCTATAGCAAAAGTGCCTGAGGGAGTCAGACAAGAAAATAAACCAGGGTAATACATTAGATAAGGATGCAGTCTAGATGCTACAGGAACGCATGGTTGAGATATCTTCTGGGGGTAGAGCCCGGAGCAGGGAGAGGTTAGAAGAGGTTTCCCAGAGAGAGATACCTAAACTGCATGCTGCCACACAAAGTAAGGAAGAGCAGAGGAGCTTCCTAAGCAGAGGAAGTGCAGAGAGTACCAGAGAGGCAAATGAATGCACCTTTGGGAGACAGGAAGTAATTCAGGATAGCTAATGTGAAGAGTTTGCGGACAAGTGGCAGTAAGACCACAATAAGTTCAGAAAGTTCTGGAATGATGAACAGGGAGAGTAAGAATAAGGCTGATGAGAGTATAGTCAAGAGAGGTTAGAATGATAGACTTTGGAATAGACAAGGAGGGAAATGAGGAGAAGGCACTGATAGACTGGGAGAAAACTGCGGTATCAAGATCTAGTGATGCTAGTTGATATCAGAGAACAAATATGGAGAACTGGGAAAAATGGAAAGAGAGCTGCAGAGTTGAGACTTGGATGACAAATATTGAAGCATACATTTTCAGATGTGGAGACAGTTCCAGATGATGCCAAGTTTGGGGATGTGGTTTATAGAAGTGAGAGACTGAAGTTGAGGAGCTGAGATGAAGATCTTAAGGCTGTGTTGTTATAGGGTCTACCACACAAAGATAAACTTTGCTAATATGACATAGAAACAGAGTGAAAAACTGTAGCCAGTGCTAAGATCTTCAATGGGAGAGTGACCCAGAAGTTGCAATGATGGGTAGAGGGTGTTTTGGTTAGAATGCATGAATCTTGACAGAGGATAAATATTTGCATATGGATACAAGGAGTTATTGCATGGAACTAGTATAGGGGAGTGAGGAGGAGAAGAGAGGGCTGCAGGATAGGGAGAGAAAGATTTGGTCACACTCACATGGAAAAGAAGAAGAAAGATGAAGAGAAACATCCACAATTCCTGATCTGAAACCCTTGGTGCCAGCTATGTTCTGGAAGCCGCAGTTTTTTGGGATTTAGGAAGATAATACTGGGCAAATGTACTGGACCTATGGTCTCTTCCTTTCTTGGAAACCTCTGTCAGCCCAGAAATGCCATGAATTCCTGTGTCTGACCAGATGGTGTTATTAATCATAATTACCAGAATTGAACCTCCTCTCTTTCTTTTACACACACACCAGACACCATGAATGCTCATTATCCACACTGCAAGTATTCCCCAACATGAGGTGGAGAATCAGTTGGGAGGTTTTTTATCCTCGTGGGTTAAAATGTGATCATTTCAGCTCACCATGGGTAAGCGCTGAGCCCCTCCCTAAGTCAGGCACTGGTGGGCACATCCGGAAAATCAGATGACAGCTTTAGATTTGATAATTTAATCCTTGAATTTAGAAAGACATTTGTCATTGATAGTTCTGGTTGATTGTGAAAATTACCGTCTTCCAAGGACCTAAGAGAAATCAGGCATAGCCTAACATAATAAGCAAGGCCTTTAAAAAGTTTTTTACTTTTCAAAATGAGAACATAAGGATTTTTTCCTTCTGGATGGTAAAAAGTACAGACGCCTTGAAGTCAAAGAGATTGGGGTTAAAATCCCAGCTTCATCATTGACTTGTTGGTGCCCTTGTAAAAATGTATTTTACTACCTTGACACTTAGTGTCTCCATCGGCAAATTGAGTAGAATAATAACAGCCTCGTAATCTTGTGGTGGATATTTAATAAGCTAATTAAGTATACAGTGTTAAGGTTCCCTGTAAGTGTGTTAGAAATAATTCCCAAACTTAGTGCCTTCCAA
Source organism: Equus asinus (assembly GCF_041296235.1). Taxonomy (NCBI): domain Eukaryota; kingdom Metazoa; phylum Chordata; class Mammalia; order Perissodactyla; family Equidae; genus Equus; species Equus asinus. The sequence continues at coordinate 26,215,250 of NC_091808.1, read as the reverse complement.
CACCTGTTATGCTCCTGTTTTCTGTGAACCAGGGATTGGGAAGGATGCAGCTGGGGTAGGCTGTATGTGCTCACTGTCTAGAGTATCAGCTGGAGGATTCAAAGATGGGGGTGACCCGCCAGCTCGAGGCAGGTGTCATCAGGCAGCATCTTCACGTGAGTTGCATATGTCAGACTTCCGTGGTTGACAGTTGATCTGTTGGCAGGAATCTACACTGGGACTGTCAGCCAGAAGAGAAACGTGGCCCCTCCTTGTGCCCCGGGCTTTCTCATAGCATAGTGGCCTCAGAGTTCTCACATAGTGGCTCAGGTCTCCAACGATGAGTGTCCCAAGAGACCCAGAGGGAAGCAGTGTCACCATGTATGACCTAGCCTAGGAAGTCACATAGTTTCATCCTACTCTCGTCACAAACCCATCCAGATACAAGGGTGTGGAACACACAACCCACCTGTCAACGGAAGGAGTGCCAAAATCCCATTTTCAGAAGAGCACATAGGATAGGAGATATTGTTGTGACTAATTTGAGAAAACACAATTTGCCACAATAACTGACTTGTGAAAGTACCTAATAAATATGGTTTTCCCTCTTTCCTATTTATCAGAACCTGTTGGCCAAGTGTCTGATCAAAATAATATACATTTCGTATTCCTTAATTCAACTAACAAATATTTGTTTAATACCAACTATGATCATTATTACAAGGGCTCAGTGTTTATTGACTGCAGAGTATGTACCAGGCACTATTTGTAGCACTTTATCTGCATCACTTATCTGACCCTCATAACACACTTTCTGAGGTAGGTATTATAAATGACTGCATCTTAGAGAGGAGCAAACTCAAGTTTAGAGAAATTAAGTAACTTTCCCATGTAAGTTGCTAGGCCAAGTTTTGAATGGGAGTAGTGTGGTTCTGGAGAGCACTCTTTTAGCCACCCACCATACTGTGTCCTGTCTTCACCACTATCCAAATCTAATATCAGGATGCATCAATTTATTGATTTGAGACATAATAATAATAATAAGTAATAATAATAAAAGTAAAAAAAAGGACATATATTACTGTGTGTTTAAAAGAATAATACTACTTTAGATGTAGCTCTTTCTTGAAAGTCTTGGAAGTATTAGCATCATATTCATCCATTATTACTGTGGAAAGACAACTAATATTTGTTGGATGTCTTTAACATGCTTAAAACTATGCTAGATTTTTTCTTGGAAATAGAGTTGTCTGGTAGGTACTGTTATTCTCATTCTATTGGATGCAATATTCTCTGTCTCTCTCACCTCTCTCTCCCTCTGTCTCTCTGTCTCTCTCTCTCTCCTTATTCAATCACTATTTATTGTGCTCCTCCACACTGGGCACACAATAAAGATTGTAGACAAATGATCTCAGGTCCTGGCATGTATATGGCCTTTGCCCTCGGAGATCTTACAGTTTATCAAAGAAGATAGATAATTAAAGAAGCAATTACAATAAAGTATGTAAAAAATGCTGTGATGAAGGAATTCCTGGGAACCATGGAGCCAATTGCAAGAGACCTGGTCTCATGTGCGGGTGATCAGAAGAGTAACCCAGTGGAAGCAACATTGAAGTTTGATTATGAATAAAGGAAAGAAACTAATGAGTAATAAACAGAACCTTTATGTACATTTCATTTATGTCTTTCTCAAATCCTAAAAGATATCAAGATATTTATTATATTGATGAAGAAATAAGAATGGAGAGAAGGAGTAGCTGTTCCAGGGATATCCTGGTATAACATAAGAAATTGAGGATTTAAGTCCAGACTTTTCTGACTCTAAAGCCAAGAGTTTTACTGCACAGCAATGCTTCACAAAGCACATCCTCTAACCAGCAGCATCCTCAGCATTGTTAGGTTATAGAAATGCAAATTAATTTGCCCCAGCCAGCTAACAGAATCTCTGGGAGTAGGGCCCAGTAATCTGTGTTTTATTTATCCTCCAGTTGATTCTGATGCTCCTGAAGTCTGAGAACTGCTGCCCTAAACGTAATGAGGTAGAGTGAATAACAGTGGGTTGGATGGGTTTAAAATTGAATGGAGAGAAAAGACAAGCTCATAAAAAAACACAATGAAAGCATAAAAATTTCCTTATAAGTAATTCTATGACTCCATCAAAGTTCAATATAAGGGAATTTGGTATGCTGTTTGAAAGCCAAGAAAGTGATCAGGAAAACCTTGTGAAGAAGATGACGTTGAACTGGAACACGAAGGCTAGGCAGGATCTTGATAGAGAGTTGGAGAAGCCCTTCCAGAAAGAAGAACCAGCCCTGCGAGTGCATGTTTGGCAATGAGCAAGTAGATAGTCTTGAGCCTAAGTGCAGGCCATGGACCAGAGCAATGGCAGGATGCTTGTTGGAAATGCAGAACCTCAGCTCCCACCACAACCTCTAAACAAGAATTGGCATTGCAACAAGGTCACTGGGCAATGCACATGCACATTAATGCTTGAAAGGAGCTGAGCTTGTCCAGACTGAGAGCTAGGGACTAGTGTTGGGACTAGTGGGGAAAATAACCTGAGAAGCAGTGAGAAGTAAGACTCCAGGGTTTTATAAAGGAGTGTAAGGGAGGAAAATAATTTTCCCTCTATTCTTTTAAGTTCTTAGCTGAGAACCTTGTAATAAAAGACAGATTAACAAGAGAAAAAAAACACAAGTTTATTAACATGTAAACCTCATATATACATGGGAGATAGGAAAAAATGAGTAACTCTCCAAAGTGGCTTAGAATTCAAGCTCAAATACCATCTTGAAGAGGAAAGAGGAAAGGGGAGGGAGGATAGAGGCCTCTTAGGGGAGAGTAAATTTTTAGATGGCCTTTAGGAGAATAGATGAGAAGTGTGATAGTTTGTGAGAAAGTTTGTCTGGGTGCGGTGTTGACTTCTCATCTCCTCTTGTGTGTTAGGAGTCAATCTTCCTTGGTTGATGAAACTCTTGGGGAGGGGACTAATGACAACTGAGTCCCTGTGGAGGATCTATCTAGAGGCAGATAAGGGGAGTTCAGAGAAAGCGTTTTCTTGCCTTAGATATTTTTCAAGTGCATATAAGCTCAAAATAATCAATAAGCAGGGTGGCATGTCCTCAACTCCTACAATCTTTCTGTCACCTTTCATGAGGAGACTGACGCTCAACAAGGCTAAATGATTTGCTAAATATTACACAGAGACTAAGCAGGAATTAGAACCAAGGCTTCTTATTACCTTCCCACATCAAAGCCAGGGAAACAACTTTTCAGGCTGTACCACTACAGCTCAACGCTTCAGGCCAGATTTACCAAGAATGACAGAAGTAGGAATGGATAGGAGGGATGGATGGGAGCAACTTAAGATTTGTAGAATTTACTAGAAAATAAACTCTTCATCCGTGTTCAGGCAGACAGGCATAGATCAGAAATGAATAAAATATTTCATATTTAAGAATTATCCTAGAAAATTCATTATTATTATTTGAAGGAGAAAAATAAATCAATAGGCTAAGATCATCTTGAGATAAATCATACTCCAAAGTTGCAGATCCAAGTAGAGATTTCAGACGATCTATTTCTCCTTCAAACTGAAGAGATTCAATATTAAGGACCACCTAAATACAAAGAAATTTTGTGTCTTGAAATGTGAAGCAGAAAGCAGTACTACTGAAAAAACAAAGGCAGCGGCAATGCCCAGGCAGCCTGGTTCCCAAAGGCTCTGGCCATACCGGGCCTCTTCACAACCATCGCCAATGGGCCCAAGAAGACAGTCAAGTCAGCAGAAGGAGCAGTAAAGGGAGAACCCTTGGGGAGATGGGCCAAAAAAGCAGCAGTAAAAGATAAATTTTCAGACACAAAGTGCAAACTAAGGGGAAAGAGGGAGCAAAAGGAAAAGAGCCAGCAGTGGCTAACCAAGAAACTTAGTAAGATGGGCCTGCAAGGAAACAATCACTAAACCTAAGGAGAAACCAGCCTCTGATGAAGCAGGAGGGAGAGAAGCCACATCTATTTCCCACTGTGTTATCCGTGCTGTCTGTACCTCCCTTTTTGTGCAATCCATAGCAGTATTTTTATCACGTGTTTTGTAAATACAAGTTTTTAATAGCTGTAGAAAGGCATTTTTAAGAAGAGTGAATTCCACCTCATCTCATTTTTTAAAACGTGTTTTTTAAAACATAGTATAAATTCTTTAAGAAATGAAATCTCATACTGATGTGTTTTTTAGTGCTTGTGCATCCAAAAAATATGAGGATCTCGAATTAATGGAGATTTTTTCTCGTGTGTCAACTTAACATTTCAGTGTTCAATGACTAAAGAAACAAAGCTGGAAAATCAGTGTTTGACAGGAGGGAGCACTATAGACATGGAAAAGCAGGCATAAATTTCATCCCACATACAACTTGGGGCTGTGAACTTTGTGAAATTAGCACGCACGTCCATTTCTGGCATGTTACATGTGAGTTAACGTTTCTCATATTCCAAACAAACAATGAGAAACATGGACATTTCCAGTTAAGAGCATTAAATTTCTAGGAAATGACCTTTCCAGGCTAGTGAACATAAAATATCGAGGTCTTTCAAGAAACAAATAGTTGGCACCTAGGGAAATTGGAGTATTTCAAAATACGCCTTGCAGAGCTAAATGACCTTTACTTTTTCTCACTAAATATAAAATGCTCACCTGCGTCCAGATTACACATTTATTGAGAGAGTTTGATTTGAGGTGTTCAAGCATTTAGACTTAGGGCGTTTGACTTGCCAAAACTCAACATTTAAATGAAGGAGAGTTTGCCTGGGAAGATTTTTATCTACACAGCTAATGTCCTAAAAGCAAAGCAAGTAGAAATTCACGGTTATCGAATACATTTATATAAAACACACAGCAACCACTACCTTCACTTCCAAACAATCTGCAAAGGGTGTAGTTTTCCCTATTCCCCAGCTTGACCAAGGACTTAGGGGTTCTATCAGGCTCAGGAGCTATGGTGGAGTTTCTGTCGTGTTGACACCACATTTTGATAATCAGGTAAATAGAGGTACTTCTCTAGTGCATCTATCCTTGGGTTGTGGACTGTTTTTCAAGCATTTACTCTCCAACGTCATAAAATTATTATTCCTCATTTCTATGCTAAAGATAAATAATGCCAGCTCAATAACTTGAAAGAATTTTTTTTAATTTCTTTAAAAAATTATTACAAAATCCACATTTCTCTCTTGCCCTCTTGGAAATAAACCCCATTAGAATTTGAGTAGCTCTCCTATTATCCAGGGTCTTTCTTTCTCTCAAGTTTTGTTTCAAAGCTGTTTTGGTACAGATCGTTAGCAGAAATTCCCATATTATTTACATCACTGGAAGTTTCTCATCTTAAATTCTTTTCAACTGATGCTTCTTTTATCATATTCAAAGCATGGTTATCAATGTGAAAAAAATAAATATAAAAATAGTAGCAGTGGCAACTCTTAGAAAAGAGTAGATAATGGAGTGGAAGCAATTTTAGTGGTAGCTGGACAGGCTGACGTGTTCAATTCCAACTCCTTTCAGGTGGATGACAGGGGCTCATTGGTATTTCACATATATGTTGTCACTTTTCAAGTGGGCTTGATTATCTGCTGGAAACGAGTGATGCTACTTCTCAAAGAGCTCTAAGCAACTAAGACTATTAGAGGAAAAGTGAAAATATTTGCATATTCTTATAGTTTCATTTAAAAAATGTGTAAGTGAATGCAAGGACCTGGTCTTCAAAGTGCTGCTATTAAATCTGCACGCTTTTTAAAATAGAAAACTAAGTATAATCTGTTACATTTTCTGATTTGCTGCAACAGCAATGGCATCCTTGGTGGAGGCAAAAAGATGAATCACAGCACAAGGTAGCAACAAGGCCAGCTGGCTTAAGAGCTATCAGGAAAATGTTGAGGGAATGTGTTTCCAGTCCCCCAAGGGAGAACCTCAAGCTCTTAGCACAAAACTGATGCCACTCTGGAGCTACTATCTGTGGTTGAGGATGAAGTAATGCAAATGAGGAAAATATATCTCTATGGCTTCATAATCTATGTCTGCTCAACAGACTCCTGTGATAAAGACCATTTTATATGGAAGAGCATCTGGGCCTCAGATCTCAAATCAACTTTCTCTTGCCTTTTATTCAATCCCTTGCTCACATCTCTAGTAAGGGAAAAACCTCAGCATCAGTGTTACTAGGGTAAAATGTTGCCAGTGAGGATGAGGAAGTTCTCTGTAATAGAGAAATTCTCCAATCTCATCTTATGTCAAAGCATTGTCCCTATGGGAAGGGAGATCGAAGTCAACCCCTTAGCAACACTTGCACACAGAGTTCCGAGAGCTGAACTAGTAAAACTGGTCCCCTGTAGGGTTTTATTTTGTCTTAAATGGCTTTGAGTTTGTCCACAAAGATCCCCTAAAGCTAGACATGTAAATTGTGGCAAACTAAAACATTCTTTCATAGTCCCTTAAAAAATGTACATACTGATTGAGTCCAAAATTCTACTTCTAGAAATTTTTCCTAAGAAAATAATAGATGATGTACATGAAAGGCCAGAACAATATAAATGTCATCAATAAAAAATTTGGTTAAAGATATAGTACTTCCAGGGGCCAGCCCAGTGGTGTAGTGGTTAAGTTCAGCGTGGTCCACTTCAGTGGCCCAGGTTTGTGTGTTCGAATCCCAGTGTGGACCTACACCACGGGTCATCCATGCTGTGGCAGTGACCCACATATAAAGTAGAGGAAGACTGGCACAGATGTTAGCTCAGGGCTGATCTTCCCCAGCAAAAAAAATAAAATAAAATAAACTTGTACTTCCAGAGAATAGAAGAATAGGCAACTATTACAAACAAATCTGTAAAAGAATACTTATGGATCTGGATATTTTACTTATGAATCTGCATATTGGGATATGTTTTAAGGGGGACAAGGAAGTTAGTAAAACATGTACAGCAAATTATGCCATATTTTCAAAGCACTCTTTGTGGATTTAAGGATATGTATATGAGATGATATCATATGATTATTTTTTATTTTTATTCTATGCTTCTGTATTTTATCCAATAAATATATATTATTTGTAAAGTAAAAATGAAAGTAATTTCAAAAGCAATTTGCCCAAGATAGCTAAAGTATTGAGTTTTTCCTTCTGACTTTCTAGGGCATCCCCATCATGCCTGGAAAGAACCACCTGACTGACTCCTCCTTGTTTAAGGGCTTCTATATAAAGTTGGCCTTCTGGCCTCATCCACTCACTGGGGAAGAGGCAAAGCAGCTGCCCTCAGCACCTTCCTCTAGTTTCCTGTCTCCCAGCCGCAAGAGAAAGATTTCTTCATGTCAGACCTGCATGTTTTAGAACATTGAAGGATAAAGCTCACTACCATCTCCTTCAAGCCTTGGGCTGAGGGGAGGCAATCATTGAGTTGCATTCCCATCCTCCTCCCAAACATGCCAACGTGGATGTGAGGAAGAGTTAGCATATGAGGTCTGGTTGCTCAAACCTTGCATGTTTCCAGGGGAGCCTGGAGCCGTGATTGACCCTTGGCTAATCCCCAGGAATGCGGCCCTCAGCATGCTTTACATGTTACTAATTGATCATGTTGTTATATACACCTGGAGCAATGGGGCATGCTGTACCAGCTTGTCAGGACTTGTCAGAATTGATTTACGCAAACATGAAGATTGGTGATGTTCCTGGTTTCACTGCTGGGATTCCGAATCCCAGTAACCATGGGTGGTTGCATAGCAGGATGTGCGTACACAGTCAGGCCTCCATGAAAACCTTGGATCCTGAGATTCGAGCAGGCTTCTCTGGGTGGAGATACTTGGCATGCATCTCTACAGTTCTCAGCTAGAGAAAAAAGTGTGTCTTAGGTGATTGAAGAAGGGAAGGACCAGGAAGCCTGTGCCTGACTTCTCTGGACTCCTTCCAGTGCATATCTTCTTCCTGTTGCTCCTGCTCCTTTTGCTATAACAAGACTTAGCTGTGAATATAACCTGCTATTGAGTCTTGTGAGTTCTAGTGAATCAGAAAATTTCACTGTGGTAGTCAGACCCCCGAAGCATAAGCTCTCCATTCAACCCACAACTCCCAAGCTACACCATCTGTGTTGCCATTTTTGTCCCCTATCAGGAAGGGAACAAAATTTGACCAGAGTTCATCTATTTAACAATCTTCCTGAGCAACTGACTTTAAGATGCTCACCTCAATGGCCTTCTCTTTTTGTCTTGTGAGGAGTTTGCACTCCTGCACCCCCTGATGAGGACCTTACTGAGACACTTGTGAAGCAAGATGCTAAAACTGTAAACTAGAGAGCAGTATAAACAGTGGTGAGATTTCCGTCCTGAATGAAGGAGGAAATGCCAGACAGCAGCCCAGGCAGGAGGCTGTGAATATGGTGGCTGCAGGGAAAGCCAGCAGAAAGAAGCCAAAGTGCCTAGGCTCCTAGCAGCTGCTTTGTTTTTTTTTTTTTGTTCTTTGGTGTCAATTGATTTCAGGCAGTTATTTAGGAGCAACAGGTACTGACGTTCACTGTCACTCATCCAATGGCTTTTTGTATCTTAAGGGTCATTAATTCCCTCCTCAGACTTTTGTCTCTGGATGTCTACACTCTGTTCCTTCAACTTTTCCTCCTAGAAAATAAGTTTTAGATCATTAATCATTTGTTGACCATCCCTGAGATGTTTTGAAATTTTATATACTATGCTTCGGGTATGATGCTCTATTGGTAACTTAACATTTTAGCTACTGCTATGGACCTATCTACTGGAAGATCAACAATTTCCATTTATATGTGTCTCTCTTTTGCACACAGGCCATTCTCATGTCCCATATCTAGGACCATACCTCTAGTTGAGAGAAGAGACATATTTTCCCAAGTATGTAGATTCGATTTCTGGGAGTTTCCTGAAATGAGACAATGGGGGTGGGCAACTGCATAGTATAGTTTTGTTTTTTGGACACTTGGAATTTGAAATCTACGAATAAGGTTAGAATAATGGGCTTTCACTACCAAAATGGTTAATTTGATTAATAATCATTATTCTTAAATAAATTTAATACTTTGTGAGGAAACTAAAATTAAAAAAAGAAAACAAAATACTCTGACATGTTTGAAAAAGAATGTCTTCAATCACTTCAGTTCATTTGGAACTATTTTATTTTAATTGACTTCAAAATTTTCAGGTCACATCATCTTTATTACGAGAAACTTTAAATTTTCTCCATTTTCTTCCTCTGATTGCTATCAGACCTATGTTCCAATATTTCCTCTTCTTCCTTCACCTTAAAAGTCAAGCTGAGCATCTGACTGGGCAGGAAACGGCAGAGCATCTGATCCGGACTTTGTTATCTGTTTTTTGACAACGTCAGGACCATTACCAAATTTAGTTAGAATTCCAGTTCAATCCAGATCAATGTGAAAATCTCTTTTGCAATGTCCTTTCTATTCTGAAAGGAAGATATCAAGATATTTTTCATTATATAATTCTTCAGCCCATACAATCTGTGAATTAGGTCATACAATTAGATAGTATTGAAATAGAAAACTATATTTTTCACACAATAGTAAAGTTGACCTGAGTCCTGGAGTATTAAGCGCCTTCAGGATGATCGCTACTTGATCTGTCACTCACTGAGAGCTGGGGGATCTAGCATATAACAAGAGGGAGCCAATCACTTTTCTAGAATGTTAAGCAATTATCTTCTTATTGTCAACAGCAAAATGCTTTTAAAAAATTGTCCTACAAAATAGCACATTGTATCTAACCCATTTGATATGAAAATGCTCTTTTTCCAGAATCACAATGGCAATAAATACAATAATTTTACTATTAATATAAAGGGATTTTTTTAAAGTTTTAAATTTGTTTTTAAAATAACATAAGTACGGGTTCTCTCCCTCCTCCCCCGATACCTTTTTCTCACTCCTAAACCTAAGGGGGACAGGTGGTTGCCAAACCCTGAGAGTCTGGAAAGAAGACTGAGCCAAGGTAGAGTAAGTGTGAGCCGACAGGGCCTGGAGAGGCGAAAGTGCAGCAGCTTGACACGTGCTAGCTCCTGGCAGTCCTGCAAACGCACAGTGTGCAAGACAGAAGAGAGGCAGGATCCAACCTGAGGAGTGGAACGAAGCCCAACAAAGCCCTACTGAAGAGCGTGGATAAGAGAACAGGTCCATCTAGAGAGACAGTACAGCCAAGACCCAGGTGGACCGTGATCTCCTAGCCATGTGACTCTTTTTAAGTAACTTAGTTCCACTACACTTCAGTTACTTTAACCGAAAAGAAGGAAGCATGACAGCATGTAATATAATATTTCACAAATGCTGTCTTGACTCAGTTTTGAGATCATAGCTAAAACCTCTCAATACTCCTTCATGGGAAGTTTGCTAAGCCCACACTCCAAACCTTTCCCTTATTGGGCATTAACACTCCTGGACTGCAACACACACACCCAAATGCAGGAGGCCCAGATGCCAAACATCTAGAATGGCCTCTTTTTCCTTAGGCCAGAAGAATTATTCAAAATACTTAATTTGTAGGAAGCCCATGAAACCTAGCTAATTCCCCCTGATTTGCCATACATAATCTGCCTCCTATAGTTGCAGCTTGCCGATGCCCTTTTCTCCAGGTGCAACCCACTGCGTGGCCCTGCATGGCAGCCTTCTCACTCACCGACAGAGCTGTAAGTAATAAAGAATTCTGCCTTTCTTCTCTCTAGGGCTCATTTATTATGTCCCATTGTCATCAGAGCCTAACAAACATTAAAATATAGCTCTTAATTTATAAAGATTGAGTGACATAATGCATATGATTGCTTAGCACACTGCCCATTACAGAATTGATTTTTCCCCACCCCCAAAATTTCTTTGATCCAGTGAGAAATTCTTCAGATCACAAAATAGGAGACCTCCATGGTACCATGGGGAGCAGAACTAGAAAAAAACAAGAAAATCTTTGCTTTTAAAGTCACTATTTAGAAAAACATTGATTAGATAGAACCAACGCTTCATAATCCTCCTCCTTCACCAATCCCACTTTTCAATCCATACAACTCCTCTGACTTAGGGAAGAATAATGAAGAGGAAGAGGAAAACGACAGATTCTGGTGGGTGCCCATAAATAGAATCTTTTGTTTTTATGATTTTGTTCTGTACCCTCCCTTAGGTCAAGTTTGGGAATGCCAGTGATTCCCCACTTTCTGCTGGAAGCGTGATAAATGGGTTTACAGAATTTACTTGCCCCGGGACTGGGAGTAACAGGGTAAATGTGTCGGCATGGGCAGCCTCAGGTTGCAGGACCAAGTTTCCAAGACCTCAAAGTAGTGTGAGCAAGCAAATTTTACTGTTTTCTCTGTGTAGGTCCAAGGGTTTGCAGAAAAGTCTGAGGACCGTGGTCACATATATGACAATAGAATATGCATTAAGCCAAAAGGTTGGTTGCCAGATAGGAATGTACGTCTCAGTGGAAGACAGAGTAGAAGAATGATCATTACCAACAATCAAAGCTGTAGTGTATATCCTAACACGTGTCAACCTCAGATATTGGCCAAGGACTAGACAGTTTCCTTCATTGTTGTATTGCTACATGAGCCACGTGTCAGAAAAAATTATGTTCAGTCAATATCTTATGTGCTCCCACAGCTCCCTTGAACCTTGGCAGGACCAGGTGACTAGTTTTAATAATGGACCGTGAACAGAAGCAATGTGTCACTTCTGCTCTGTGGCAGTGAAAAGCTCCCGTTTGATCCTCCAGCATTATTCTCTGTGTTGTGGAGACCATGGAGGTAATAGGTTGAGATAGATGAACCACAAGCTGAAGCTAGTCTGGTCTCTTAAGGCATCATTTGGAAGAAAGCTGTCAGATACACAGCAGAAATAAGCTTTTATATGATAAGCCAATGATATTTCAGGGTCAATTTATCATTGCTGCAGAATCATGCAAATTCTTATTCATATAGACCAAAGAATTTATATGTGACTCCTGAGAGGAAGTGATGGGGGAAAACCTTAAATTTGCCTGAGTATATTCTGAATTAATTCTGAAAAATCCTTATTTGATCAGTTTATGTTTTCTACTTCTGGATAAACTAGAGATTTGGAAAAGACACTAAGTTTTGTAACAAAAACAATTTATTTTGCAACAAAAAAGGAACATCTGAGTTTAAATATTTGAGGAAAAACCACACTTGCTACCTCATTATTAATATGATAAGATACATACACTATAACATAAACTATTTTGATGTCAAGTGGATTTATGTTCCAGCTATGCCACTTTTTGTGTGGCCTTAGACATGCTTTTTAACCTTTTTAAAATTTTACTTTCCTCATTTATGAAAAGAGGAGAATAATAGTACCTAACTTATTGGGTTGTGTTGAGCATTAAATAAGACAATGAGCAGAAATTTCTTAACAGAGGCCCAGGCATGTGGGAGACAATCAGTCAATGTCTATTATGATTTTAATGTTGTTGTTGTAATGGCTGGAAATCCACACAAATATAATAACTTTACACTGAGTAAAAGCAAGATGATTCAATAAATCCCTGTAATGCATGGAAGATGATGTAAGAAAAAGTCTAAGAAAACTGGGCTGAGATTAAGGTTTTATCTTCAGGATATTTTACGATATGTATAGATGCCTCTTGCAATAAGAATCTATTGCAGCTAACAGTGGGCAGCTAATAGAATATGTCTTTAAAGCTTGGAATCTTTGTTTACTTTTGTTTCTAAAAGAAGCAGAAAAGTTGGATGATATTATTTTGTAGAACACTCTACTTATTTTGGAAATATAAGTAAGTAGAAATAGCTTTGCAAGATGGGTATTTTTGTTTTAAAAATCTATGGGTAACTTGCAAGAAGCCAGCCCTTGTGATCTACTGGTTAAGATTCATCGCTCTCAGCTACACGGCCCGGGTTCAGGGGAGCTCATCACCCGTCTGTCGGTTATCATTCTGTGGCAACTGTGTTGCTGTGATACTCAAAGCTCTTCCACTGAGATTTCAAATTCCAGCAGGGCCATCCATGGTAGACAGGTTTCAGCGGAGCTTCTGGACTAAGACAGACCCGGAAGAAATACCTGGCCACCCACTTCTGAGAAAAATTGGGCATGAAAACCGTATGAATAGCAGCAGAGCATTGTCTGATAGAGCGCCAGGAGGTGAGAGGATGGCGCAAAAAGAACGGGCAGGGTTCTGCTGTGCTGTACACAGGGCCACGAGGAGTGGGAATCGACTCCACCACACTAACAACAAAAAACTTGCAAGAGCAGGTATTTCAATATTCACATGTCTCACGCGTACCATTTGGTTTACAGTCTCCTGATTGCTATCTTGTGGTGAATTGTTCTGTTTACAGCTTTAAAATTGCTGTCTGGTGACAGTCTTCTGTTTCTAATCTTAAGATGGCTGTCTAGCGGCTTTGCTCCCCATGGTTTATCATGCAGCTTGATAATACTGTGAAGGGAAATACAATTAGCTAGCGAAGCACCTGCTCAGTTTATAGTTTTATGATTGCAACTTGTAGTATGATATACATCTTGAGGCTTGTGATGAAATCATTTGAAAAGACAGATTCTGTATAAAATTCTGCAATATGTAAATATATCTTTAAAGATTTATGTAACATATTGTCTCTATATATTCTGTGTATATCTTTTTCTATCTACCTGTATCTATTTATATGTATCTATAGCTATATATCTCTTCTAATAAGGCCTATAAAGTTAAACAATTATAAATTCAGGAATCTTGTAGGGTAAAGTAGAAGCAAACAACTAAAGTCTGAATTTTGACATTCATTTTTTGCCTCTAACCTTTTATTCCCTTATATATCTCATAGCTTCCTTATAATATTTTTCCTCTTATCATCATCATTTTTATTGACATTGTATCAAGATTAGTTTCTATGCTGTGAGTATTTCAGAAGAGATTTCCTGTGGCCATTTAGCATGTAGTAAACCCTAGAAGATTTACCAGTGTATTTATAAATTAGATACTTTATGTGAGGTTTTACTTCTATTAACAACAATTCATGTAATAACACCACTAGAGATAAATTTACTTATAGGCCATATTCTCTGATGTGTGTAGGGGACAAGTGGTGCCTTTATCAAGCAGATTTATAAGACCCCAAGAAAGGGACACAACTAGTAACCTCTTCACATGGTCACTTAAAACATCTTTTTACTTGTGATTATAGGGCATTTACCTTTCTTGAATGAAAGGAACCCGATTTTCTGTCCTAGATGAGTTGCTTCTGGGTAGTTTGAGGAAACGGGGTGAAATTTTCAGCTGTATCAGAAGAACAGTTGTCACGGGACTAATGAAGACCACTAGTGGTCTTGAATTCAGTCAACGTTGTCAGCATAAAGTATGTTCCTAACAGAATGAGGCTCCTTTTCAGCAGATTGGGAAAGACGAGCGGTTAAGTAGGACAAAAGAAAGATATTTAAGTGGGAAGATGGAGCTTTGAGGGTGAGTGCCATCACTTAGTAATGTTCACGTGACTCTAGATTTGTTTTTCAGTCTTATTTTCCTTATCTAATGACCAGGACTATTCCAATAATACTTCTTCCAAACAAGTGTAGTGAGCCGAATGAACCAACGTAGGTAGAATAAGTTTATACATGGGGAAGTGCTACGTAATTATTAAGTATTACAACTGCTGTGAAATAAAGTGGTGTCTCTGGAAATGTCAACAGTATCCTAAAGCGTTAGGAACACAAGTTGTTTCTCTCTCTTCTTCAGTCTGTCAACCGCTTAAAATGGATAGTGTCCTGATGTATCTCACCCTGAACACTAGGAAATGTGTGCATGTCCGTGCAAACAGCAGGAGGTGCAATCAACAGGATCTTTAAAGTCCCATAACTGAACCAATTTAAGAGAACTTTCTCCACTATACTATGCTGAAAATATATTTCCTGTCCACTGACCCAGATGATGTCAGATGTAATCAAATAATCATAGCCGTTTGAAAGAATAATAGAATCAGGAATGAACAGGTATTGGGGGTCTTGAAGGGCTTACATTTTAGAGGCATGAAGAAAGAATAAACGGTATTTAAAATAGAAAATTTAGAATGAGAAAGTGTTGAGAGAGGATCTTGTTCACATGATCAATGTCTCTGAAATCAGTCTCACACATTTCCATGGGGTCATCTCAAGTCACTTGTCAGTTGGTTGACTGTTTATGGCCCCAATCCCCCTCTCTCACTTCAAGTACGGTACTAACATTTGACATTCTTTATAACAAAAGATTTGCCAGAACTATCTTTGCAAACTGTAATGAGGGTAGAAAAAAATCATAAAAATATTAATGTTATTTGGCTACAACCTATGAATTATTTCATAATTTTTTTATTCCCAAAGAAACAAACCAACTACAGTTAATTAAGCATAGTCTGCACAGATTAGTAAGTCTGTACACATCAATAGGCATATGTGCTTGATGGTAAAAACATATGGAATGTATCCCATTTCAAACAACTGAAGGGTTCTGAGGAGTAATTAATGAGATTCATAGATAGACAAAAATAAGCCCATTTTCATATCTTCAGATTATTAAATCTAGAACAAATCTTTCCTTTCCCGATTGGTTTTTCTCATAACAAATTTCTGACACAGAAGAGAACATTTGTTTCATATTTTATTGAATTTCATTTATATTAAATTAAAAATATATTTCTGACAGATTCATGTAACAAAAAGGCAGAACAGTTTTCAAATTGTTCAGCTGGGATGATCAGTATGGAATGAGGCAAAGCAGGCCGCGTTCTCTAACCACCTTGTACAGGTACAATTCTTTCCCAAGAGCCAAGAGAGCATCCTTGAGAACTAACAGAAAAGCCCAATTACAGAAATTGAAAATACTCTTTCTCCCTCATTCTCAAATAACAACAGAAATTGAGGGGCGGAAAGGAGAATGGGGTGAAGGGTTGGAGGAGAAGAAAGAATAAGGGAAATTATACTAAAAATATACCTAACATTAAAAAAGTTAGTATGTGTTAAGTGCATAATCCTTCATAGATAAAATAGAAAAAAATCAAAATAACATTACATCACACACAATTGGCATATCCTATTGTGTAAGCGAGTGCAGAGGGTGAACACGTCACAATAGTGCTGAACACAGAATCACAATTCGTGTCAAAATAACTTTCAACCAAAAAGAAACAATCACAAGCCAATTACTTATATACAAATCAACCCTAAAGACAATTATGTTCCAAATAAAGATGTCCACGAAAAGAAAATCAAAACATTATCCTTATTTACAAATGCAACTAGCCATGTCTTTAACAAGCTATAAAAATACTATTCACATTTTCAAACATACAGTAGTATTTTTTTGTTTATTTCAAAAAGGCAGCTAACTTTGAACACTGGGATTTAAATGAAACATAGATGGCTTACCAGCTAGGTATTTTTGCACCCCTGTCCTTTGAAGATACTTCATAAGAGAAAGGGCTCATTTTCTGTTTACAAGTTAAGAACATAAGGGAATGAATACAAATGCATATAATACCTTAAGCCTCTACCTTTTTGGTCAAGTGTCTCCCTTTATCACCTGTACTGATCTTAGTCAACTCCTTTGACGCGTGTATGAGATAGTGTTTGAGAGAAGATTTAACATGACTTATTTTATTGTGCTATGAATTGTCTTGCAGATTGATCTCATTTTCATTTGATCTTGTTATAATGGTGCTCAAGAAAGAGATGAACCATTAGTCACACCATGTGAAAATGCAGTTTCGACATGTAGCGATGCAAGTCCCTGGTGCTCACAACATGAGATGGAGACACACCAGTCAGTGAGGTGTGCATTCAAAGTTAGCTGCCCTCGCACAGCTGCTCAGTTTAATAATCGACCCATTAACAGCAGTACCAATTTATGCTACATATTTCAAAGTACCTTACTTTAAAAGAACAGCTGACATATCTACATTTAGAAAATAACTTTCATAGTTGATTACTGGAGTAATCCCAAAAGAGTTCTTGGAGCGCTATGGTGTAGTCCTGTCACTCCCCCTCCCAGCCCCTGAGACATCCAGAAATATGCAGGAAAATGACTCTCACATTAGGGAAAAGGTACAACCTTCCATTAACCAAAAAATCTGGAAATGATACTCAAAAACCAGGTTATGTCAATACATAGGACGTATGATTTGCTTTCCTTCCAAAGGGCTACAGGTCTGGGGGAAACATCTATATAACAGGGATCAAAAGAGCAATAAAGGCAAAGTGGTTTGGACACATCAGACTATTGCGTGTAGGGATGAAACTTCGTTTTCTTCTATTTGTATATTTGGACAAATAAAATCACATCTTGTTATACAGTTAAAACTCATTACAGCATTGAAAAAAGATCCTTAAAGAGAGAGAATGGCAACCTATTGACAACGTGGATTCTCATTACAGTGAACCTGCACTCGTTATGTTTGTCAGATGGATAACCGACCAAGTGGAGAACTGCAGGTGGTCCTCAGAGCTGAAGAGCCTTTACCTTGATGATAAAACTCTTCATTTGTGAGAAGAAAAAAAAAAATTACTGCAGCTGCGATATATTTGCGACCAGGAATAAAATAAGATAGAGCAAATAAGTGAATTTGCTGGCTAAACTAACTTCTCATTATATGTAAGGTTTTTATGGAAAGATTAAATCTGAGACCCGCTAAGGGTGTGTGCACATATGTGCGTTTCAAGATTCATCACAGGCCTGACTTCTAAATTCCGACAGAGAAGGACATCGATCTTCACAAAAAAATTTTAATACGGGTTTCCCCTGCTACCTGAAAGTTCGTTTTACGCCACTTCGCTTTTAAGAAAGGCCTGCCTTAGTACTTGTTTCCACTAACAAAGAAATTGGAAGAGGCGAGAAGCGCGAACAGCCTGCCATGGCGTTTCGCACGGCGCTGCGCCCACGGGGAGCCCGCTGCCCAGCCTGCTCGGAGCCGTCCTCGGCGCCAGCGCTTGCGGCCCCGTGGCTGTGCACTGTGTCAGTGAGCATCTGTGCTTTATCTCCTTTTATCTTGGTGGGGTATTTTGGGGGTCTGGGAAAGCTAAAAAATTCTTGCCATATAAATTAATGGTAACTGTTTGCTTTCCGCCCTCTTGGTTCTCTGGGTTTCTAAGAGCGCTCTACTTTCGGAGAGCAGGGAAGACCGGTATCACCAAGCATACTGTGTGCGGTATTTCTTTGAGAAATAATTTAAACAATGCCCAAACTGTTAGACTCATATAGACAAGTCAGGCTTTTGAGGGCAGAGGCTGGGGTAGTATTCCACAAAGCAGGTGTGGGGCCTCCAAGATCCACTATGGCTTAAGGCAGGGACAGCGTGAAGAGGGCCGCTTTGAACTAGGATGGTAGAAAAGCGAATAAAATGGAAGCGGTTGTGCCAATGGGAAAAGAAGTAAGCCTGGTATTTTCTTCTAAGGTCCAGACAGAAATAAATTTTTCTGCGATTCCCAGTGAGATAGTCACTTACTTGCAAAGCTGACTGTCAGAGTATTTTCCAGGGAAAGTGTGTGAATCCCCCTATGAGATTGGGGCTTAGAGTCTTTTCAGCTTGTGCCTAGAGAAGCATTTTCTTCTGGTCAAAATATCACCTGGCTGGGAAGAGGTGAGGCAGGGGTCAGCAAAAATGGCACATCCTACACTCACACCTCTACAAAATCAGTGGGACTTAGTGTCGTAAATTTCTGCTAGTTTTATGGAGACTTTTCTTTTAATGAAAAGAACAAAGCAGCCCATGGTGTGAAAGGTCATTTGTCCAGACAAACACAAGGGTTCCTGACCCAATGCAGTGCCCACGACAGCTCCCTGTTTGCAGCTGTGGAGAGGACTCTTCTTGCAAAGACACCTCTGGATTAGGAAAATTGTGTTACTCTGCCCAGAAGTATAAAGGCTGGCCCCATTGTAAAATCACTATAATCAAGGTCCTCACTGGTACCGTTATTTTAAAGTTACACCCAATCTAATCTGTATAATGTTACACATTCTTAAGCAAATACAATCAAGAGATGGGAATCTCCCTGTATATGTCTACGTGGGTACACAGCTGCCCTTCAAAGTGCATACACACCAGGAGAGGCCCAGCAGAATTCTCTGCCTGTAGCACATCCAGTAGATTGAGTTTATCTGGCTTTTTAACAACTAGAAGCTTATAAACCTAGATTCCTCATTCACCCTATTTAAAATCATTGCTCTAGTAGTTAGAGTCCAAAATAATGGAATACAGCAGTTTGAAATGCTTGGTTTAGCGTTTATTTATCAGAATAACGTTAACTAATCCCTTGGATTTTTTTGGAAACAGCAGGGTATCATGGAAAAAAAGATATGTGTTACAAATTAAGTGTATTTTGTTTGTTTACTAAATGGCGCCACTTACTCTTTGTCTCTGCATAAGGTAATGGAACATTTACATTTCCCTTACTTCATTTTGAAGACCTCTTACTTAAAGTCATATGTAACGTATTTTCCTGTTAAAACTCTACAAGGTGGCGTTTGCAGTTAGAAATTTAAAAATTTCTCTTTACACTTAATACTTCTAAAAAATAGTGAAAGAATAAGACAATGAGAGAAGATTTAATCGTACTGCTTTAAAGCAAGTTTTCACAAATGGAACCAGTTCTTTATGTATCTACTTTCAGCTAAACCTAATAACAATTTTAAATGGTAAACTTATTTTTTACTATGCAAAATCCATCCTACATTTTCATATCCTGCATTTTATTTTGTTACGTTGTATTTTGTGGTTTATTTTCTAGTTTGATTTATTTAATAATATTAAACTCATTTAATGTCTGATAAACTAACTAAATCTACATCTTACAGTGTTATCATAGTGCTGCCCAGTTATAGACATGCTTTCATGATCACCTTTCCTATTACCTTATGAACTACATCTACTAGTTAAATAATCAACATTTATAGACGGATGAATAATTCAAGTTTTGAAATAAAGGTTAGATAGCTCTAGAAAAACTCGTATTTACATCCTTCCTTGTTGGGCTTAAACAATTTTCGTTTTCTTTTCACTTTTGACACTTCAAGAAGCATGTTGACAGCCCCTCCAACGTCCTCTAGCAGCAGAATCTCACAGTCCTGCTGATTTGTCCTCAGCATTGAGAATGTCCAGGATCTTCATGCCATGTCCTGCCTTTAGAAGGTATTAACACACACATCAAAACACTTAAACACTATGTCTTCTCTCAAGCTACAGATATTCAGTCATTCTTCCTAATTTAATAAGAAAGAATCTCATCTCTAGTTTGTTTTTGTAATATGAGTTTTGCATTTTTTAATGCTATTTCAAGAATATTACTCAAGAGAGAACTCTCGTCTTAACCTTTGCCATTAAAACTTGGAAAATCAGTTGCTGCTCAGCAGTCCAAGATGCAGGATGCTTTGTGCTTCTGGGTCTACCCTGGTTTACAGGACATCTTTTCTCACCGTCTAAGAACTACTTCTTTAAATAATCATGTAGTTGTACAGTTTCTCCTTACCTGAAAATAGGATTCCCCAAGCTAAAATTTGGTGATTTAAAAAATAGTCTGGGGGCCGACTCCATGGCCAAGTGGGTAAGTTTGCGCACTCCGCTGCGGCAGCCCAAGGTTCGGATCCTGGGTGTGGACATGGCACCGCTCGTCAGGCCACGTTGAGGTGGCGTCCCACATCCCACAACAAGAAGGATGTGCAACTAAGATATACAACTGTGTGCAGGGGGTGTTTGGGGAGATAAAGCAGAAAAAAAAAATAGTCTGTGTAGTTTTCCTATTAATTCTCCTCAAATTGATTTCATTGGTTCTGCATATTTGCATTGATAGTACTGGTCTCTGGAATCTGAGATTTCCATGCGTTTTGCAGGCTTTAAATGGCATTTTGATTTCGCTCTACTGAGTTGAATAAGTTATTCTTGGAACAAATGAAACTCTTTTTTCTTCCTCTCATACACTCTGAAATATGTTTTCCTAGGAGGATAAAAATAAAACAAAAGAGAAACCCTAAAACAACTGAAATCAAGTATGTACTATAGAAATCATAAAAAAATACACTAAAGTGGAGTTCTTGTGGCGTGTTTTGGGCCACTTGGATTATACTTGCACCTATCTTCGGTTATTAATGGGACATTACTTGATGTGTAAGGGTCTTGTGTTGTCAGATGAACGAGGCTACATTCACTGAATACATTTCTTCTACCGTAACACTAAAAAATTTTCTTCTTTTCCTTCTCCAAAATAAGTGATTCCACTTTCCCTATCCCAGTAGAAACCATATAAATTTTGTGAATCAGAAGACAAAGTCAAGTTCCAGTATCCAACGAAGGTGCTGTCAGTGATAAGTTGGTATAGATTGATCTAGAAAGGAGGCTTATATCCAAATTTTCAGAAGTACTGATGTAAGGTCACCTTTTCCTTGAGACTCCTCTGAATGGGTGAGAGAGCTCTGAGCTGTGAGGCTGTGGCCCCCGCATCATTCTGTGCCTTCAGTCCTAGAGTTTGTGGTTGAACTTCACTGGAAGTGATCTTGCAGACCCCTCCCTCGCTCTACCTCACTCTTTTAGCTTACCTCACTTCTCGTAATTTAGTAAGAAAACAATCGCCTCCAAGATTCTTAGCCAAGACCAACATCTGCTGTTGATTTAATGGTCAAGTTGGAATACAGATAGGCAATTAGCCAGTGATGTAAGATCCGTCCAGACCAGTTTGTGTTTGGATGATAACATTGAAACTATCTTATTTGTCAACTTCAGTAACTTGTAAGATGTTTAATTCATGTCCCAAATGAATTCACAGGAGATCTTTTAACAAACGGCTGATTTTATGATGACTGCTCATAAAATAGTCCACACAATCTTATTCCTTGTACTTATGGAGAAATTTGAATGTCATGCCAAATAAATCTAGACAGTAAAATGTTAAGTCAGGGATAACATTGCATTTATCTGGGTGTTCCCACATAACCCAGTGCTTTCAGTAGACTTCAAATAAATATCATTTGGAGAAATAAGGGAGCCGAATGGATGAACTGATTTACTTTTTCAAAATAGGCAGAAACCTAGATTTCTTTGCCTTTTTTTCCCTCTAAACTCTCTGCTTTGCCAATGGAGATTTTTAGTCTAATTGCTTTCTTTTAGGCGATAGACTTGAATTTGATCCCAATACTTTAACATTAGAAAGAAATATTTTTAAAAAATCCAAATGACTTGGGGCAGCCTTTCCTAGAAAAGAGACATATCCAATTTTCCTAATTACTGACCCGAGGCCCCCTTTTCCTGGAGACTCCTACCATTTGTTCACATTGGCTCATCTTAACTTAGTAGGTATTCTTTTAAAATCACATGTAATAAAGATGATTCTAGAACTAGGATGTTATGTTTGAAGAAAAAGTTATTATATAAAGTATCAAAAGATTAGTATGTTGGATATTAAAATAATTACATGAGAAGATTTTTCACGTTTATTTACAACTTTTGACCCAAGGACCTATCTATACACTGTGAGTGTTTATGTATTTCTTTTTATTATACCAATTTATGTGCAAAGAGTAACTTTCCACTTAATATAAATAGAGTCTCACACGGGAAATTCCATGGAATTCAAGCCAATCCTTACTTGCATTCCTTCATATGCAGTGTACAAACTGGATAACTTTCCTTGCGTAGCAAATGTGATATCACAAGTAGATAATGTGCTGGCCCCCTCACCACAACCCCTGGATACTGTTCTAAAGTCCTCATTTGCGTGGTCTGGCATTTCCACAGTCTGTCTTTGTCTTAGCTTTTCTTAAAAAATGTACTTAAATTAGTTATTTTGCTGGTTACTTCCATATTGCTTCATTCAAAATCCAAAATGGAGTTCGGAGAGAGAACAAATAAAATTATAGCTTAAGTGCAAACTACATTTTTGAGTATCTGCCAGGTAGACGTACCCAATCCAGTGTTTCTTCCAGTTCAATGGATTCCCATTGGACCACCCCTGAAAGTGTCAGCAGTTTTCATGAACCACACAGAGCTGTCTCTTAGTTTCCCTTCTACTCTTAACATTACCAACTGCCTATCAAGTACTGTCACTTATGGAGGAGAAGAAAATGTTGAAGAATCGAAAGGAAAGGGGGTACATATTCAATAGTGTGAAACATGGAAGTTAGATTTGATGTTACATTTGACTAATATCTTGACCTCCCCTTCCAATTTTAAAGACTGTATATTTAAAATAGTGGGTGTTTCGCCATATTAAAATATATATTTTAAAAATTGTCAGTTATAGCAACACATAAGAAGCTTTGATGTAAAAATCTTTGCAATTAGAAATTAAAGCGAAACATAGGGGAGAAAGGAATATGAAGAGACAGATCGAAGCAAAATAAAATGAAAAAAACAGAAAAAGGTCTCCTAACATAATTGCTAGTTATAACTTTGACGGAGATTAAAAAATTACGAAAGCTGAATTGACCATTCTTGCCTGTCAGGATAGAAACTGTTGGAGAAAGAAATTGGATTCTCCATCTCAGTTACTATCATATGTTATAGAAAAGGTTATCCTTTTGTTCTAATGGAAACGTTATTAGAATTTCCAGGGATGCTGAAAATGCAGATATCAGTTCCTACAAATAGGAACGGATAGCATGGGTCTTTCAAGCATCTGCATTAAAAAAAAAGAGAGAGAAAGAAAAAAGTTGAGAACTAGTTTGACAGCAGGCAGTGTTGTCTTATATTTGCCTTCTCTAGCTGTTCCAGTCTCCTGACCAACCCATGCAGAGAAATGAAGAAACAGTGTGGTTCCTCCTGTCTTTCTCTTTCTGTCCTTCCTTCTAATGTTCAAGTTAGATAAGCACGTAACTATCATTGCATCTCTAGAGCTTCCATTGGGAAGTGTCAAAACTACTGGCCTTGGGTGTAGAAGGAAGACCATAAGAGAAAGAGAGGCGGGAGGGAAATTGGAGTGGGCATGTCTCTC
The DNA here is from genome assembly GCF_041296235.1 of Equus asinus. NCBI lineage: Eukaryota > Metazoa > Chordata > Mammalia > Perissodactyla > Equidae > Equus > Equus asinus. The sequence goes on along the minus strand of NC_091808.1, from coordinate 26,191,307 downwards.
CACGTTAAAACCACTGCTGAGCTTACACCACAGTATTTCGGTGTCTGTAGGGTGGAGGAGGCAGCACAGTGCCTGGCTTCAATGAGAACTCAGAGAGGTATTCAGGATTCTCTGCCACAATAGGCCGGATCCGTCCATTTTGTTTATAAAAATATTTTGTGCTGTACTCCTGCAGGTAGTCTGGGTGCTGAAGGGTGCTCCGAGGCGGCAGGCTGTGGTTCCAGTAGTCAGGGTTGTCGAATGCCTTCTTGGCCTTCTCTGGCACAGACAGTACGTTGTTCTTCAGGTACTCGGCATTCCCCAAGGCGTTGGCAAAGGTGTTGAGGTACAGTGGCTCATTCACATACTCATCCTCTGCCTTGGGCGGACCGTTGGAAGCACTGTGATATTCAGGATTATCCAAAGCTTGAAGGTCTCCATTTTTTCTTCGAGAAACAAAAGGGTTCTCTTCCACAGGGTGCAGGTACTCTGAGGGAGCACAGAAATATCAGTTAGTTAGCAGCTACTCTGATGGAGCACGGAAATGTCAGTTAGCACCTATTTTCTGGAAAGGGTGAATCAGACTGAAGTTATACGTAATGGTAGCTTATTCTTCCCAAACAATAAAGCCGTAGATTTGTTTTCATGAATTCTTACTGAAACTGTTTTGTTGATTACTGCTGTCATAAGTAAGCCAAAAATGTTAATGACAAAACAAGGCACCATTAAGACCAGGATCAGAGTTCCTGTCTTTAAACTGTTCTATTTGCCTTCTAATTTCTTTTGTCTCTCCTACATATGAGGCCAGTTGTTTAAATACTTCTGTTTTCTAAAAGTCAGTAATTTATGTTGCAAGATAAGACAATCTATCAAAGTTAAATATCCTTTAAGTGTGGAGAAATTAGAATTTTTTAGAGCATATTGGAAAATCAAAATATCTATAGCTTAATTCCATGCCAAGATGAATAGATGAAGTGAAGGGATTGTGCTTTTAATCTGTTTGGTTTGCTGTGAATGTCTGTATAGGTAACAGGGATTTGATTATAGACAATGGCCGGGAAGCTTTGCACACAGCAAAGGGAATATCTAAGGAAAAGTTTCAACCAATAAAACAAATCTGATAGACATCTAACATGCCTCTAAATTGACTCACTAGATGATACATATGCTTAATAATGAAGTATAATCAAAACATGTATTTCCAATGGCTAATCATAATCACCAAATAGCAAACTACTAGTTTGAATTATATGACATCACTATTTTGTAGGTTGAAACCAGTCATATTGTGGCTATTTTGTGTAATTCAATCTAATAAATTCATCTAAAATAGGATTTGGCACAGAATTTTTAAAAATGCTGCTCATTCATGCTGCTTTCTTCAAATTTAATTCCACTAGTGTTTATAGTATAGACTATATAGAGACACATATACGCATATATAGTAGACTTTTTTGGGGGGCGGGTGAGGAAGATTGGCCCTGAGCTAACATGTGTTGCCATATTCCTCCTTTTGCTTGAAGAAGATTGTCCCTGAGCTAACATCTATGCCAGTATTCTTCTATTTTTTACTTTTATTTGTATGTGGGGTGCTGCCACAGCATGGCTTGATGAGCAGTGTGTAGGTCTGGCATTAGCAGTGTTGAGCACATGAACTTAACCACTATGCCACCAGACAGGCCCCGAGCAGACCTTCTTTTCTGTCCTCTCTTTTAGTATATACACAAAAGTGACACTTACCTATTCCTATTTTGGTGCTAGGGCAGGGAGAGGACACAATTTTTTGTTGAGATGCCACCATCCTGAAAAAGCTTTCTATCCCCTATATTTAGCCTGACACGTAGAGAGAGAAATCTCATCAACTCAGGGTTCTTTTTCCCTGGATATAGGCCTCCTGGATGTCATTAAGTATTTAGCATCACATGCAAATAAAAAGACCGTAACGACTATCCCACCATCATACAGTACATGGACTACAGGTCAATGATTTACAAGGCACTATCCTTTCATCCTCATAACAGTCCTGTGAAAAAGGAAGTACAGAGTGTATTTTCCCAGCTTTGTAGAAGGAAAACTGATGGTGTAGGAAGAATACAGTTAGTATTGAACTAGAATCCAGATCTTCTAACTCCTTTTGAGTAACCTTCTGGTTCTACTGGTCTGCTTTCATTCTTGCCGCTGCAGGAGTAGGGTGAACTTTACACTTCATACAAGTTTTAATTTGAATGGTTCTGAAAGCTACTGTCATTTTAAGAAAAATGTCTGAAAAAACTTTGAAGGGTGCCAGAATTTGATTTTTCTTACAAGATTTCTGAAACTTCTTAATTGAAAGTATGGGAATTTCTGTACTAAAATTCTCTATTCTCTGTGAACTGGGCTAGCATAGACCAACCTTCTACAGAAACCTGGGTCTCTGAATATCCAGAGACAAGATCCAGCATGCTCCACAGAGAGCACATAGCCTGATTTGCCTTTCTCTTAGAAGGTTCACGTTACCATTTCTACTTATCTGTCATCCTGATGCAAACTTGTATGGCCATGAGATTACAAATAGAGAAATAACTTTATGGTTGAGCTGAGAATCTTCCCAGAGAGTATTCCACTTTCAGGGCATTTGTCAAGTCTTCTCAAAACCTACATGTGTGTCACCACTGGGCTACTATAAGCATTCAGTTCTTCATTACAGTAAAAATTTGTATCTAAATGGATATATTTTAAAAGGTTGTTTATCATATGGACTTAGAGATCCCCAATTGCATTTTATTTTATTTTATTTTATTTTTTTTAAGATTTTATTTTTTCCTTTTTCTCCCCAAAGCCCCCCGGTACATAGTTGTGTATTCTTCGTTGTGGGTTCTTCTAGCTGTGGCATGTGGGACGCTGCCTCAGCGTGGTCTGATGAGCAGTGCCATGTCCGCGCCCAGGATTCGAACCAACGAAGCACTGGGCCGCCTGCAGCGGAGCGTGCGAACTTAACCACTCGGCCACGGGGCCAGCCCCCCCAATTGCATTTTATAAAAGAGAATATAACTGTATATTAAAGAATATAATTGGCCCTCATACAGTTATAAAATATAATTTACTATTGACACTGAAGACTTTTCAGTGAGGAAGATTAGCCCTGAGCTAACATCTGTGCCGGTCTTCCTCTATTTTTTGTATGTGGGATGCCTCCACAGCATGGCTGATGAGCGGAGTAGGTCCATGCCTGGGATCCAAACCCATGAACCTGGGCTGCTGAAGTGGAGCACGTGGAACTTTAACCACTTGGCCAAGAGGCCAGATCCACAATCATCAGTTTTTAATAAGTCATCCATTTTCTCCTTTCCATGATGCTATTAACATAAAAGAAAAGAAGCTCTTTCAAAATTGAAATCTTTTTTGACTTTGGTGTTTAACATTTCTACTACTAACTTTGTAAAACCACAAATCATGAATATTCTCAAGATGTAATGGTATACATATAAGTATATGGAGGGCCAGAATTTTAATTTTGGAAATGTGTCATAGAAGAAATCATAATTTCCTATAATAATTGAGGTCATTTCAATGACATCATTTTCATGAATCAACCAAATCTTTTATTGGTGCCATCAAAAGCTTCGGACAGTTTTGCCAACAATTCCAGTCTTTCTGCTCTCCAGAGTAAGTCCAACAAAGCAATGGTTCTGAAATCTTGTGATATGCTATCTCATTGAAATATTCCAGTAAAGCCATGTTTAGATCAGCGCTTCTCAAGCTTAACTGTGCATAAAAGTCACATGGGGATCATGTTAAAATATAGGTTCCTGTTTGGGTGGGGCCTGAGATTCTGATTTCTCAAAAGCTCCTAGATGGTGTGGATACTGCTGATTCAGACAGCCTACTACAAAGAGCAGCAGCCTGGGCCTTTTCTGGGTCACGAACGTTACACAGTCCAGTGATTTGGCAATTTCCCTTCTACACTTTGCTTATTTTGATGGAAGTGAATGTCAAATGCCAATCATTTCTGAACATTCTGTTCATACCTTGTTTGGGTTTGTCTCGCATAGGGGTCATGTAACCTTCCTCATCCAGCTCTCCTCGTGGGCTCCGTTCTGTGGCAAACACTGTGGGGTCGGCGCTGTACCTCTGGGTGCTGCTATCCTCTTGGACATGGGGTGCCACTGGCTTGCGCAGGGTGCCGTTACAGCAGGAGTCATCAAAAATCTCGGGGGTAGCCCCCTGAGCAACGGGAGCTTCTGGGATGGTGCTGGTGGTGGCTCTGTAGGGCACGGGCACTCCTTGTTCTGCGGCAAAACCTCCGTCTCGGTACACAAACTGGTTCTGTCAATAGTAGAGACACATTTGGATGGAAGTTATTGTTAGGAATAGTTGTGAAAAATGACTGCTAATAACCTAAAGTATATGGAAGTTTATCTTTCAGAGAAAAGTCGTTTTTATTGAATGTTTTTCCCTAATGTCTAATGAACGTGAGTTACAGACTAGAAATAGCTACAATTCCAATTTTTCTTAAAAAGTAAATCATGGGAAAACAATTTGGAAATATATATTTTAATTTTACTAACCATCTACTGCATGATCTAATAAAAAAGTATTTCATGTTCTTTTCCCACAATTGGCTATTTTTGATGTCAAATTCACAGTGGATTTTCATGACAAATGGCAATGCCATTAATTGCAGACAGTTGCCATTAAGAACAGAAGCACAATGACGCCATTTGAATGGTGTTATTTCCTTGTTGCCTTCTATTCTGTTTTTTCTGTGACTGAGTCTCCAGTACCTAACCAGAGAATCTTTGCTGAGATTCTAACTTTTTAGTACATGACCTATAATCATAGAATTAAAGGTAACCTCCTCACCCAGAAGGATAATTTATGAGCCTAGGAAAATCCTGCAGATGAAAATCGAAAGCTACTATTGGTGAATGATATCTCAATTTTGGATTATCTACTGAGACAAAACATATCTGCCGTGGCAGCTACATAATCTACAGCAAATTCTTAATTCACTGTTGGCAAAGGTAAACTGAGGAAATTATGAGGAGACAAGAGAGAGGGAACATGGTAAGCAAAGACCAAAAACCCTAAAAGATGAAGGTTGACTGTGAAATACTTACTCCTGACATGGGGGTGTAGGCAGGAGGAGGGCTGTGTCCAATGTCACTCTAATAGGAAAGAAAAATGGGATGATGGATATAATAAGAGGTGACATGAATGAAAAAAAATAAAAAAGAAAAGAAGAAGAAAAGCCACACGACTTGTATGAACCAAGGGGGAAAACATGCACCACAGTGGAGTTTGCTAAATGGTGAATTTGTGCACTCTGACCACAAGCGAGTTTATTTGTGTGTTTTGAGGATATTAAACATTTAAATTCAATCCCTGAAAAGGAAAATTATATAGAAAAAGTAAAATTTTTAGATGGATTAAAAATTAAGTTGACAATGAATATTCTTCTGATTAACCCTGGAAGAAAGGGAAAAGCAGTGAATGATTAACCTCAGTTGTATATAAGGAACTGATCCTTCATCACGTGTTAAATGACCACATATCCAGCATGAACTTTTCTCTTATAAGAAGAAACTTATCTAGAAGGAGATAGAAGTGGATTTCAGTTTGCCTGGAATAATTTTTGCTATCGAGTTAAGTGTATTTTTTTACCCTTTCAGCAAAGGGTCGACCTTTTAGCTTCTCCTTTATAAAAAGGAGACCATTTTCTTTTCAGTATTGCTTTTTTTTTAAAGTTAATAAACAGCAGAAAATCTTAGAAAATCAATTCCTTTCCTGGAAACATGTTTTACATATATCACTTTCATGTATTTAAAATCAGTCAAAATCAGATTTCAGTTTTAAAAAACCAAAAACACATCTATATTCTCATAGCTTATCACTCCAGCCTATGGACTAAATAAAAGTGGATATAAAAATATGATAGATATTAAAGACAATATTCCTTAGGGTAAGTAGAGGGAGTTGTATGAATACCAACTCTGGTTCTTAATATAAAACTATTCACTCATTAAACACATTTCTAGGCACTGGAGATAATCAATAGTGCAGATAAAAGCAGCTGATTTTGGGGGCTGGCCTGGTGACACAGTGGTTGACTGAGCATGTTCCACTTCAGCGGCCTGCGGTTTGCCGGTTTGGATCCCGGGTGCGGACGTGGCACCACTTGGCAAGCCATGCTGTGGTAGGCGTCCCACATATAAAGTAGAGGAAGATGGGCACAGATGTTAGGTCAGGACCAGTCTTCCTCAGCAAAAGTAAGAGGATTGGCAGTAGATGTCAACTCAGGGCTAATCTTCCTCAAAAAAAAAAAAAAAAAAAACCCAGCTGATTTTATTAAGCTTGCATTTGCTACATTCTGGCTTTAAGTGAATAGAGATGACTAAAATAAACCTCAAAGACTACAACATATTGAATCATTTATGGAATATAGCTAAATATTATCCCAGGTCAATGTCTTTACAATTTAGAGATTCATAAAACAATGTAAGAAGAATACAGTCCCATGGAGATTAACTATTTAATGTAAATTAATAACAACTAGATATCACAACTTCTTTTAATTAACTCAGTCTGCTGGACTAACCAAGGGCCAAGTTCTGAACCCTGAGTTCTGAACAGTCGATTCACATTTTAACTCTCCCCATAACTGAGTCACTTACATGACGGCATAGAAAATACCTCCTTAATTCTCTACATAACAACACATTGAAGATTAAGACATGGGAAGTTAGAGAGATATTTAATATGCAATGCATAGGAGGTGGTATTATACAACAGACAAATTACTCTATGATTTGCTAGAAGCTCTGAGCTCCACTCCCAATTACAAGTGATGTGGTCACTCATGAAATATCTCAGACCCTCATTTTTCATCCTTGGCCTCTCTACCTCATTCTTAGTGAAGACAAAGTAAGATAATGTATATAAACGAGCTTTGTACGCTCTGCACTATTATACAAATACAGAGGATACATGGAATTTAACTAGTCACATCCACCAAATCAGATTTTTAAAATCAAGCCATCAGAATGCCAAAGCTATTCATCAAAGAGGCATTTTAAATGCTTACCTATTCTCCACATCACCTTAAATATAGATATATTTTACTATCTTTTAGAAGGATATGAAATCAAATACATTTGTTCATAAAATTTGACAAAGGGATTTTCTGTGTATTCCAGTGACATGTAACATAGAGGGATGGAATGAAAATGTGACAATTGCCTGGTGGAACTTTATCATATTACAAACCTTGGTCTTACCTTATCATTAACCCCCAATGATTGAGCATACATTTAACAAATATTAAATCTTCACAGTGAAAGCATGGGAAGTGCAATGGATGCTGGAGATATCATGATACTCTAGAAGAGACATGGCCACTGGCCTTCTGAATTTACAGTGTACTATCAAACATTACCTGAGCTTATTAGAAGAAAAGGCAAGAGTGAAATGAGGCTGGAGTGTGTTTATTTCAACTCTGTGATTACATATTAGAAGGCAAAGTATTCCAAAATATTAGTAATTACCAGTGTCCCTTGGACATCTTACCTTGAAAGAGATGCTGTACTGGGTAATGTTCAACTAGAATCTCAGCTGAAGAAATAGCATTGCAGTGTTTTTGCTGCGCATCTTGCGTTTTATAAAACTTCAGAGATAAATGATCAGAGGAATAACTGACAAGTCATTCTTCATCAAGAAATACTTTATTATCTATATTTATATATGGTCTAGGCCACCTTCAACCGTAAAGTGTTGTATTAAAAATAACGAGACCTTGGGGCTGGCCCTGTGGCCGAGTGGTTAAGTTCGCGCGGTCCGCTGCAGGCGGCCCAGTGTTTCGTTGGTTCGAATCCTGGGCGCGGACATGGCACTGCTTATCAAACCACGCTGAGGCAGTGTCCCACATGCCACAACTAGAAGGACCCACAACGAAGAATATACAACTATGTACCGGGGGGCTTTGGGGAGAAAAAGGAAAAAATTTAAATCTTTAAAAAAAAAAAAATAACGAGACCTTTGGCAGCTGGCGTGTTCCAGGATGAAGTGAGGCCATGCCATCTTAGAATGCCTCCACTGGCCCTGCATTGACAAGTCTTCCTGTCAGCAACCTGCCAAATCTACGTCTGATATACTGCCAGACACCATCACAGTAATAGAAGCATCTTCATGCTTTTTCCTAGTTTTCAGTATTAAAATGGAAAAATTGCTAAGCAAAGCCCCTTCAGCATTCATTGTTTTTAGGGTTACTGGCTGCTTTTTATATTTCTGTTTCCATTTTCCCATTTGCTTTTTTTCTGTTTTCCATGATAAAAAGCACCTCATTCATTTCCTCCTGGAAGGGCAACACAGCTACGAGGGAACATCTGTGAGGCCAATTAGCCGGGCTGGAAATGTGATAGAATTGTTGTTTAAATATATTTAAATTACATGTTAATCACTATGTCATAATTTATAGGCTTTGAAAATAACTTTTTGTACTTGAGAGCCAAGCCAGATTTTACTTGTTTTTGCTGCTTTTAGTTTGCAACAAGCTCTTCTCATTCCCCGCCTGCCACATACCCCAATTCCCCACACTTGAAGAGCTGAACTTTTCATATTGGAAAGAATGACAGCTGCGAGTAAATTGGCTGAGTAAAAATTAAGATCCCCACAGTCAGAATGAGCTAGAGTGACCTTAAAGTGTTAGGCAGAATAAAGCAGTGCTCTCAGTTAAACTGCTTTTGTGTTTTCATCATGCCACTTTCTGCTGTCCATCAAAGCCTAGCTTTGCGCATCTTCGGGGAGCAGCACTGGGTGCATCTGTTCAATAGCTGGTGAGGGCATTTGCTGCCAGCAGGACAGAGATAGAAAGAGGTGGGTTATGAACTGGCAGGCGATACAGACTTTGTTCCTGGTGGGGGCATTTGTAAGACTGATGGAGAGAGTCAAGTTTAATTTTGAGACAGTATCACTGGGATATTGTATGATTAACTTGGACTCAAATGCCAGAGGTTATAGAGAAGGCAAATGTAAGCAAATACATCAAATACAGTGCTAAATGCATTTTTGCATACATCATGTCCTAAAATTTACTTTAATGATAAAAGAATGATAAAGATTTGAACCTTTACATCATTGTATGCACTGTATTTCTCATATTTATTGTTTTAATTGAAATATTGTATTGTTTAATGTTGTTTCTGAGAAATTGTAATTTGTTAACCAGATGGACTGTGTCCTGTGATATATTTTTTAAAATATCATACAAATCTATCTTCTTAGAAAACAAATATGTGATTAATGCCTAACTTCTATTTCAATCAAACATGTGCTTCATGAGAGAGGTTTTTTTTAATCTTCAAGTAATTGTTACTCTCAATATTAATAGGATCAAAGTTTGTAGGGCCAAGAAACACTAGGCCAAGAAATATTCTTAATCCTCTTAACTAAAATAGAATGTGTCTCTGTAAGATGTTGCTAATCCATCAGCACTAATTTATCCCTAGACATTTCCACATAGTAACTACTAAGGGTTCTCAACATTTTATCCTCTCTGGCTTGTATTCTTAACACTCTGATGGGCATTTTCACAGGTCAAGTATCAGATAGATAAAATGTTTTTTGCATTATGTACCATTCCTGATGCATGGCTGTAACTCTATATCTTTTTCACAATTGAGTTCAACATACCAGTGTTGGAGACATCTAGATTTAGAACTTTCATTTTTCATAGAGCAACCAAAAGGAAACAAACAAAATGTATCCATATACCAAAAAGTAGTAAGGACAAGGGAAGGAAGCTGCCATCTAAGCAGCTGCTTTACACACACACCCCCCCTATATATTACACAAAATGTTTTTGTCTATTTGTGTATGTGTTTATTAAGGTATTTATTTATCTGTTTGGTGTGATTATGTGGGAGACTGCTTTTTTAAAGAAATCTTAAGTTTTTACTCTACACACAAAATAAATAATGATTTAATAATACAAACATGTAATACTGATGTAATATTATAATAAATAGGTAAATAATAATGACCCTGTGTGATCTGGCTGAAGGAATATTAACTTGGGCTTTCATCCTTTGTCCACTTCTTACTAACCCTAGAACACTTAATCTTTCTCAGATCTCTCATCTATTCTATTACTGAAAATAATTTTTAACCAAAGGAAGCTATGAATGGTATCAATAAACATGAATGAGAATCAATACGGAATTTACAAATTATATAGACATGGTGCCTTGTATAAACATTAATAATTCTACTTTCTTATGTCAGTTCTCAAAGTCCATTTATTATAAGGTCTATTCTGTTTCATAGATGAATATACAACTATTCTTAGGAAAATTGAGAAAGAGGAAGGGAAATTAACATGCATTTTGTGCCTACTATATGCTGCAGACTATTTTAGGTTTTATTTATTCTTTTCCCTTTCAAGGTAAACAGCATTATTAAAAATTACGGCTCCCATTTTACAAATGAGAAAACGGAGGATCAGGGAAGTTGAAAGTTCTTCCCATGTTCACACAGCCACTGGTGGCTTTCTGAATCTATTACCCTTTCACTGTGCCACATGTAAATTTTGACTTTGACTTTCTATTTTCTATCTTGGCCCTCCCTCTGCCCCTGCATAGTGCCTCAACTCTTCTCTCAAAGAAGTTTCCATGGTTTCTCTTTCGTGTGAAAAACTAGTCTCAAGGAGGAATTTGAAAAACTCACTAGCCTTAGCTATAAAATACTGATAATGGGTTATGGTATTGCCCCTCCCAGTTTATTTGCATTTTAATTAACTACAGGGACTGAAGCTGAAAAGGAAACTATAAATAGAATGTTAAGAGCTAATAGAGGATACATATATACACACATGTATATACATATATATATGAATATATATATTCTTCCCTAACATTCTTTTCTTGATCTAAAATTATCATAATATATACATATATATACACACATACATAATAAATATACACACTTACCTATTTGCCAAAAGCAAAGCCAACTCTGAAGCAGGAGATGGTTTTAAATAAGCGGAGAGTGCAAAGATTTTGCATGACAGCACTCTTGCTCATGGATTTACTGCTCCTAGTCCAGGTTGTAGTCAATAAATCCCTCTTCCTGCTTGACTGAGGGTAAGTAAGTTATTGTCTCCCAAGGCAGAAGTTCCTATACCCTTTCCAAATATCAGTAGAACAAAAGAATATTCCCCTTTAAAATATCCATGGCTAGATGAGTCAAGAAAATGAAGCTGAAAATTCCTCACTTTATAATTTTCTGCTTTCAGTCTCTGCTCGTATGATATGGTGAAGTTGAAGAACGTTATTAACACAGTCAAACAAGAAAAGGTATCAAGAAACATGATTTTACATTAATGCCAACATTCCTTAGCTTCAGTCAAGATAAGCAACAAGAATTTTGTCACCCTTCTTGAAATTAGTAATCACACAGGATTTATATTTCTTCATCTTGGTGCAAGTTCTAAATCGTTTTTTGTTTGTTGGTTTCTGGCAACTTTCTTTCTTTTTTTTTTTTTAAGATTGGCATCTGGGCTAACAACCTAACAACTGTTGCCAATCTTGTTTTTTTTTTTTTTTCCTGCTTTATCCACCCAAACCCCCCTGTACACAGTTGTATATTTTAGCTGCAGGTCATTCTAGTTTGGGATGTGGGACGCCTCCTCAACGTGGCCTGACGAGTGGTGCCATGTCCGTGCCCAAGATCCGAACCCTGGGCCACCGCAGCGGAGCACGCGAACTTACCCACTCGGCCACGGAGCCGGCCCCTCTGGCAACTTTCTTTTGCATGTTTATATTTCTGCTCACAAGCATATTGTGATATTTGAGCCTTTCTAATTATCGCTCAGGTACTAGTTAACACATGTAGCTGGAAATCTAAAGAGGAGAACTTCTAGGAGCTTTCTTAAAGACCTCCCAACAGTTCTTCTCAGTTAGAGAGGGTACAGACATTTTTTCTACCTTTTTTTTAAACTTGTTCTTAAGAATGTCTAGTTCAGTTGCAATATATCTTTGTTTAAAAGTCAAAATGAAACAATTAACTATGTCCAAATTCTTGGGTAGGCTAAGTCTTCAAGTGAATCCTAAAGTTGTCTGTCTCTGCTTGAGTGTTTTTCATCCCAACATCATGAAGATTGTTTAACGAAGACTTCTTAGTACACGAACAATGCATCGAAGTAGGGAAACTGAGGACAAAAATGCTAGAGACCTGGAACAAGTGGTCAGCGAGGTCCTCCTGTCTCTAGGGTTGTATTCTTGAACATTTTGCCACTAAGCTGTGTGACCTTTAACAAATTCCTTAGTCTCTTGGGCTCTGAGTTTATTTAACTCTAAAAAGAGGAACAGAGCTATAGAACAGGTGATGGGGAAGATCGCTTTCAATTATCAAACTGCACGTAAATGAATATGCTGTCTTAAGCCCACACCTTTGATTGTTAGATACTGTAAAGTGTGATTAGCATTAAAGCAAAGGCATCTTATAAACTTTTCTTGCATAAAACTTTTCAAAGTATATTAACCAATTTTTCTTCCTTTCCTTTTTCTAAATGGAATATTATGAAGTATCATTTCATATACGTAATAATGATTATATGTTCTCGGAGGGCAAGACCACATTTGGATGGTGACTAGTGAAAATACAATTTGAAATGAAATTTTTTTTCTTAAAGATTGGCACCTGAGCTAACAACTGTTGCCAGACTTTTTTCTTTTCTTCTCCCCAGAGCTCCCCAGTACACAGCGGTATATTCTAGTTGTGAGTGCCTCTGGTTGTGCTGTGTGCGATGCCGCCTCAGCATGGCCTGAAGAGTGGTGCCATGTCTGCGCCCAGGATCCAAACCGGTGAAACCCCGGGCTGCCAAAGCAGAGCACATGAACTTAACCGCTCGGCCACAGGGTCGACCCCTGAAATGAAATTTTATAATTTAAACTTTTCATTTCACAGATGGAGACACTGATGTTCTAAGAAGTTAGGCGAATTTTTCAAGTCACATGTTTAGTTAGCAACAATACTAGAAACAAGATTCCCTGAACCCCATCTAACGAACATCTCATCTTATCTTACAGACTCAAAATGACATTTAACATACGATAAAAGGTCAGTTTTAAAGTTTAGAGGTACATCTTTTATGTTTTCCAGACAAAATCAGTATTCCTTAATATGGCCTTGATCATGATGGCATTTGTTTTTAGTTGAAATACATATTGATATACTCTTAAAGTGAACTTAATGGAGCTTTGATTATCAGACATACAGATATCAATTTTTCTTATTGAATAGGCTATAAGTTTATTAGACAAAAGGAATACCCTATTAAAATTAAATAGTATAAATAAAAGATGTACATAAGTTAATTAGAAGCATTGTTTATTAAAAGTTCACGTGCTCCACTGCAGGCGGCCCAGTGTTTCGTTGGTTCGAATCCTGGGCGCGGACATGGCACTGCTCATCAAACCACGCTGAGGCAGCGTCCCACATGCCACAACTAGAACGACCCACAACGAAGAATATACAACTATGTACTGGGGGGCTTTGAGGAAAAAAAGGGAAAAAATAAAATCTTTAAAAAAAAAAAATTAAGTAACCTGTAGGGCAGGTTTGAATTGAGAATGAGAGAAAAAACTATAGACTTTCTGAATTTGAACGCCATTACTTTAGAATTTCAAATGCTATGCCTTGGCCTGAGTATAATATGTTTCCTTTTGTGTTATCAGTAACACAATTTTAGGTTCTGCGCATATGTATTCATACACACACTAAGAAAAGTAATAACTTAAAACAAGATAAGAAAGGTTTTTTTAACCCACTCAGACTAACACATTGTCTTTTACAGGCTGTTAGCTCATTTGTGAACCTGATTTTGCTTTGTTTTTACCATTTTTTTATGCGTGGATATTGTTTATCAGCAAATGAATCTTGTTCACTAAAATACCATGTACGACAGTTCTATTTAGAAATTTCTTTAGCGGTTATTTGGAGTTATTTTTGCTTGCAAATAATAAGGCAATAGTGAAATATTCTATATTTCAACTTCCTCTTTAGCAATAATCCAAGCTCAGGAAGTTTTATTATATATTCACAATAACAATGGTAGTATTTAGAGCAATCTATGTGTGAGAAAGTAAAAAATATGAAGGGCATAGCTTGTGTATTGGGAGATGGAAAACAAATATTACAGGAAATCGAATTGCAAATTTTATAAATCAAATTTTGGCATGTAGATTTTATTCAGCGTCTTAAATGATAGGTGTTGGCAATGAGCAAACAATTTAACACAACACAGGGAAGACTTTCAGTGCTCACGTCATTTCAGTGTGGACCAGGTTAGAAATATCTTCAGTTATGCTGGTTTATGCAAACTGTTTACCAGATAAAAAGTGAATTTGTAACAACGGTTGATTCATCCAACCACTGCTCTTTGAGCTACCAGGTGGCACAGCTGTTGCTGTAAGTAAAAAGGCTTCTAAGAGTCCACCTGGAATTAGGATCGCTGGTTCGCGTAAGCTGATCTGAATAACGTGCTGTGGATACTGGGTACAGCTACGACAGAGCAAACAGCACATGGCAGTCCCATCAGCCCAGAGCAAACACAGTTACATTTCACAGAAACAGGCTGGTATTTACAACTGGTCTGAGCCAAAATGAGTATCGGATTGAAGGCAGCACCCCGAGAGGAAAAGGTTCTCCCCAAGAGCTCCTTGCTGACCACAGTCTAAGCAGCTTTCACCATTTTCAAAAAGCCCCAAATCTTATTTCGCTGCCTCTAAAAAGGAAGAAGAAAGTATACAAAGAACTCCTGCATCTATTTGTGAACCTCTTTAGAATTTCCTAAAATAAAAAATGGCCAATACTTCTTAGATTCCCTTTTATACTGTTTGCTGCCAAAGTCGACATAGATTAGCCAGGATCATGGTCATAATAATTTCCTTTTAAGTTCTAAAAGGTTAATACTGTAAAGGTCAATACTGTAAAAAATATAAAAGAGGCAAAAAGTAAAATAGAGCAGAAACTAGAGAATCTAATTTAAATCTGATATGGATGCTGGAATCACCCAATCGCACTGTCTTTGTTTCCAGCCAAGGTCGTAGAGACAGCAAGTAACTTTCCGCAAGGTCACACCGTTAGTTACCAACAAGCAAAAGTCAGTAGGACTAATTAGAAAAATATTTTTATCGTTTACTAAAGGGGACAAAAATAAACCCTCTTGGTATCCATAGATTATGTCTGCCAACCGACTCAGAGGCAAGCCAGGTGAAGCTCTAAAGCAGGTGAAATCTGATCGCAACGTTTCCTCACCTTGGTTGACCTCTCAATTTTAAGCCCCTATTCTTTAGTCCTCTCGAACAGACTCCAGAGCCCACTGGTTCTTGCCCTCAGTCTCTAGGAGACGCAACCCTACTGTCCTCCCACCGAAGGTGTTCCATTCTGAGTCAGTAACTCATGCTCCAAAGCATCCTCTCTTCTTTACATTGTTCTCCTCAGAGACTTGGCTTTAGCTAAGCCAGAGGGCATCCACTTAATTGGCCTAACTCAGGTAACAGCTGAACTATTGAATACCAATTCATAACCATATGATTATCTGCTGGCCTGATATCACCATTGGAATGTTCCATGGCATTTCAAATGTCATGTTTCTAAAACTGAAAGGTACGTCTCTTCCTACACCAAACATAATTCTCTTATCTTTCTTGGCTTGGTGAATGGTATCAACAACTTACCTACTTGTGCAAGTCAAAAATTTTAGTGTCATCTTTGACTTCTCCTCTATCTCACTCTTCATATCTAAGCATCCAAAGTCTACTCATTCTACCAAGACCTACCCAGTGTCTCAATACCTCAAGAATTCAACCATTCCCTCCAGCCTCATTGACACTAGTTTAGCTGTGGTTAACGTACCATATAATTTATCATTTTAACCTGGATACTTTGAGGGTAAAAGAAAGTGCTATTAATAATAAGGCAGGATAATGGGAGTAAATCAGGACTTGCTAGGGAAAACAGGCACATGTGATAAATGTAATTATGACCTCATTTCTTCAGTAGAGTACTGTAATAATTTTCTAATTGTTCTACTTGATGTTAGTTTTTCCCTTCACTTCAATCTAATATTCACACTTCATTCTCCTGTCTAAAAACCTACAAGACCCTTTATTGTCTCTTGATAAATCAAGTCTCAATTTCTTGTGGCACTGAAGGCTTTGGTAGTTATGGTCCTTGCCAGTTTCTCCAGCATCACCTCTCCACTCTCTCCTCATAAGCCTCCAGTCAACAAAATCGCCAGCAGTTCCTATGATGGTCCATTACCTCTCTCTCTTCCAGGCCTCTACCCAGGCTCCAGTTGTTTCCTTAATGCTCTTTCTAGCTTCTTTGCCTTGATTACACATTAATCCCATGGAAAATTATCTTTACCCTGATTACAGTTAATTACTGGCTCAAAAATATTTATCAAGAAGGTATTATGTGCCCCACATGAGGAATTTATCAACTGTATTCTAATTGTTTATTTGACTCATTACTATGTCTTCTTCCTTAGACTAAGAGCCTATTTAGAAGAGGACTTACTCTAAAGTCTGATTATACCCTTGATACCTGGCACAGGCCAGGAACATAGACATGGTGAATGTTCATAAAAGTATATTGAATCAAAGAATGGGTAGATAGAAATATATATTATATATAATATATAGAGACATGGTGAATGTTCATAAAAGTATATTGAATCAAAGAATGGGTAGATAGAAATATATATTAAACCCAAAGTGTGGCTCTATCTATGAGACTATCAGGGCCTTCAGCCAGCCAGTCAGATGTGTTTTAAAGAATATAGGATTTTAGGATGCTTCAAATCATACATTACGCACACCTTCCTCTGCAGATACTCAGGGTGAGTCCTAGATTGAAACTGAATCCTTATACAATTGTCCGAATATTCTATCTCGTCTCGTACATTCACTCTTCCTGCAATCAGTTAGTATTTCTGGAGGCATTGTTTGACATCTTAATTCTAATGGCAAAAAAACGTATCCTTACAAATAGTGTATGATTCCAAATGCGATGGATGTTTCACATCTATTATAAAACTTCAGGATTCTGTCACCAGTGTGACAACACTCCCCTGAGACATCTGTATATTTCCTGATGCTTTGGAGGCCTAGGAAACTCAGGCTTCAGCTTCACCCCTGAAGAATATAAATTGTTGACCGGGAACAATAGGAAAGACAGACCTGGAGGATAAATTGCCTGTAGGCAG
Source organism: Equus asinus (assembly GCF_041296235.1). Lineage (NCBI taxonomy): Eukaryota > Metazoa > Chordata > Mammalia > Perissodactyla > Equidae > Equus > Equus asinus. Next base: position 26,174,083 of record NC_091808.1, on the reverse strand, counting down.
ATGGAAAGTGTAGTTCTGGCTCATAAGATCAAAAACAAATCCCTACAAGTATCCTTTTTAAGTGGTACTTACCACCCGCCTACATTTCCACACTGTGGCACATAATACAGACACCTATAGGGAAGACCTAGTTCAGATTTTTCAAAAAACATTTTTAGGATAATCATGGCTGAATAATATAAGCTACAAGTAAATAAAATTCTAAATCAAAATTCTAGAGTATGTGTCTCTAGGAAGGGGAGAAGCTGCAGGAGAGCCCTCTGAGCAGGGAAGAGAATTGCCCTGCAACAGCTCCGCTGCCATAGATAAGTTTTCCTCAAAGCTTCGTGTCCTCAGCTGTAAGATGGGAATACTAATGTCTGTCCTGCCTGCTTTATGAGTCTTGTAAGTTCACATTCATGTTAAATATCTTTGAATAAAGTACTGTATTACATAAATGTGCAACATGGTAGTTTTTCTAGTAAGTTAAAGAAAATACAGCTAAATGCTGATTTGTCCAAGTGTCACTCACATAAAACCATGCTAAATGCTGCAAACCAAATACGTCTATGTTCCTTGTACACCAGAATAAAGTTATTCATACAGCTACATACTTGTCTATGTGATGATAGAGGTTATTTTGCCAATTTGGTATCCTGCATTTCATTTGAAACAACTGTCAAAAATGATTGGTGTTATGGATGTAAATAAAACCGTTGGAAATAATTTACAAGTTTCATTTGAATGTATATTGATTAATACATCATTTAAAGTCATTGGACAACATTCCTTTGAAAGTTAAAAATAATGATATGCTTCTTTTAATGCAGCAGTAAATCAAAGCAGGATCCCTCAGAACGCCTTCACCATTTAGTCACGGAAAAGTGCGTATTAAAAGTCGAATGATAAAATCCTTTACCAATTAAAATAAATAAACTGAATGAGCTAACAGTAGAGATTATGCTAAATTGTAATAAAATCTTCATTACTTTTGTTTTCTTTAGATGATGGTGAGAGAGTCAGTGTAACACAAACATTAGTAATTCACACCTCTGCAGGGTCTGCGTTGGCCTTGACTGCCTCGAATCACTTCTCCTGAACACTTGAATGCATCCAGACAGACTCCTAATAAGACATGTCTCAGAATTCATGCCGAGGCACTGTCAACAGGCCAAGGAGAAGTGCTCGGCGCTGGATGTGTGCTGAGATTGAATTTTTCTTCCCTGCGATTGCTGATCCTTTCAGGGAAAGCGGGCACCTTCTGAGAGGCACATGGGGAGGCAGGAGATGTTGGAGCTCTCATACCCTGTTTGGTGGAGAGACAAGTCCTATGTGTCGCCTCTTTAATAAATTAAAAATTGAAGCACTTTATAGATTTTAAAAGCATCCTAAACATTTTTCAGAAAGGCACATCCTAGAAAGAAAGTAGCTAAGTTACAGAAAAGTGCTTAGATTTGCAACCTGAAATAATTTGATAAATGACTTGGAGTTGGGAAAAGTAAAATAGATTAGACATTCCCACATATTATATATGCTGGGCTTTCTCCCAAGGACTACCAAACAAACAAAAAAATGTACTGGACAAACAAGAAAAGTCCCTGGTGTATTTCCCAGGCCACTTTGTTCTTTATTATATCCTAGCACAATTATTATCTGTCATTTCTAAAGGAAGATATTAAGCCAAGGCACAGCTGTGTTCTGACAAAAGAAAATATTAACACTTGATCTTATGAGTATAATCACAAAGGAGGGTATGGTTGTCTTTCCCACCCTAAATCATAAATGTTAGGCAATGCAGGCTCTTTTAGGAACCTTTACTGTTTTTATCTTTTATGAATATATCCAAGAGTTTTAGAAACTGTGTCTATTTCATCTGTATGGTCCTTTAGGGTAACAAGCTCGTTAAATGTGTAACCAACAAGTTATACTGTTATCTCACCTCTCTTATTTCTCACAAATTTACTTCTCTAAGTGTTAAAAAGATACCTAGTGGCTCCAATTTTGCCAAAAACAATAAGTGAGAAGAGGACATTTTAATCATTCTTAGGACTGATCTCTTAAATTCTATTGAAAGGCAGGCAACCAAAAGCTCAGGTGAGAGCAATTAGAAGTAATATGAGCACACTGACAGCACTTCTAGGATTTTTCTGCCATACAAAAGCCTACTGGATGTCAATTATGCAGGAGGAGAAGATATTTCCAAGAGAACTTGACACAAGCCCAGGCTGTGAATTATTTGCTTTGAAATGCCTTCATGTTCTCTCGCTTGGAAATTCTGGTCAAGAGAAGAGGAAAAACAAGTAGCGAGCTCCTCCCAAGCATATGGCCAAGTGAACATTCATGAAATGTTTATCAGCCTACAAATAAAATGCTTAAAAATGCTGAACTTTCCTTCTCCAGAAGGGAGGAAGAGAGCACAATAAATAAAGGGTTCTTTGTTATTATATTTCTGCGGCCCACCCCATCCATCTTGAGTTTCTAAATACCGGAAGGCCCAAAGGGAGCTTTCACTAAGATGCTAACTGACCGGAAGAACACATTCCTCTGGCAGCCCTCACTCCTGCATGTTTTCTCACCTCCTCTACCCAGGGTGAGTTTCCCTTAAACAATGAAGCTTGAAGCTTCAGGGCCTTCAATTTGCATAGCCCCTTCTATGCCTGAGTCATAGGTTCACATGTTTGTGATTTGGTAAATTTTGAAAAAGTCAGATTTTCATTTTTGTATTCTTTTGCCTAAAGAGGCTCCTCCCCTACTCCCAGTGATGTATCTCAATTTGCCTGAGTCTACTCTCACTTTTCAGAGAATGTCCCCTACAGTTTATTCTTTATCAGAAATCTGGCATTCATGAGCACTCAGCCTGCATATCCAGAAGGCTTCAGTCAAATATACCTTCTAGAGGAGAATGTTCATTCTGGGATTCGAGGCAGGCATTAGAACCAGGGTTGATAGGCCCTAAATCTCCAGCTCATAGCTCTTCAAAATTCATTCAAACTCATCTCTTTTTGAGGCTCAGGCTAAATGATTATTCCACAGGTCCTTATCCTTGTGATTACTATCCTCAGTCTTTGGAGGAACTTTCCAACCCTCAGATTGTACACTGGTGTCACTCAGATTCCTCAGTGATATCTGACTCATTCCCCAGCCCTGTCACCATGGATACCACTGAACAGATATCTGGGCGTTATGGTTTCTGAGCTTCCTCCTTGCCTATGATCTTATCTCAACTTCACTTTATCACATGGCTCCATCTTATCACCAGGAGAAACTCCTGTTAGAGAATTTTTAAAAAATATACTTTTCTCAGACCACAGCCTTCTAGTCATTCACTTCACTTATTCCCTTTCTGTGGTTCAGTCAGTTCTTCTGCCTTTTGTGTGCTCCTCAATTGATTCCATGACACTTTATTTTACCAGCATGAGCTTTCAAGTAACCGAGATATGGATTTGAATCCTGTGCCACTTACTAGCTATGCCACAAGCTACTCAACCTCTCTGAGTCCCAATTTCCTTAGTCTAAAATGGGGAAAGAATGCCTCCTTCTTTTTGTTAGTATAATATTTTATAAGAATGTATGTAAAGAACCCATATAACATTCAGTTCATAGTAGGTACACAATTATATATAACTAGATAGATAGATATAGATAGATAGATGAAAAGGAAGAACTTACCTGTACCGCACAGTTGATTACTTCATTGATCCTCAGCATATCCTTTGGTTCCTTTAGCTTCCATATTATTTTGGAGCAGCTGCCCTACCAGTTCTCCACTTTTGATATATCAAACCCTTTTCTCTTTCCCTTGCTCACAGTTCCCTTGGTGCTAGTGAACAATCACTCATTCGAGTAGAAGGGTGAGACCTTAGGTTTATTGGCCCTCATTAGTCTTTGTTTATGTACCTCACCACAGCATTTTCCCCAAGTCTTAGAAGATCTATTTCAGCTTCATAACACATCCCTGTTCTCCTCCCTTTCTGACAACAATCTTGCTGCCTATATAATAGAATAGAATCTAAACATCTCTACGTTAGGAGTTCCTCAATTTTATCTCTAAACCATAATGAAATGGAAAACTTGTTATAACTGGACTAAAATATTTCTTGGGAGACAACTAACTGACTTGCTAAAAACTACAAAAAGAAAACAATCTTGGTTAAGTGCTTGGGGTGGAAGGTGAATCAACCAAGAGCTGAGTGGCAAGGCTTCAGATGGGAGGAAAAATTGTACTATGTAATAATAAAAAAAATTTGGAGCCTGAGATAAACCTGAGAGGAAATAGAGCTGAGAAAAGCATAGTGGAGAAAAGGATGAGAGAGGAGATGACTATGCTGTCTATGATGTGACCCTTCAGTCCTGTCCACCAGTTCTATCTTCAATCAAATCTACCAAACTCATAAAGCCTTGCTGCAAATTACTTTTGTGGTTGAGGAGATGAAAGAAGGGGCTGAGTTGTGGAAATCAAAGAAGGGGTGGGAATCAATGGGGTGTGGGAGAGAGGCATTGCATGAGGAAATTGGAGCCTAGGAAGACAAAAGAGCTAACAGTTATTTAGCTGTTACTGTTTGAAGTGCTTTGTTTGCATTAATTCACACAACCCTCATACATTACCATAGTAGATTTTATTTTTATCCTTATTGTAGAGAAAAGGAAACTGAGAAGTTAAGTAAGTGGTCGAAGCCTACACAGTTAATAAGTACTGAGGCCTAGATTTAAATACGGACAGTCAGACCTCAGAGCCTGTGTTCTGGTATGACACATTGCCAATTTAACAAATTACCTCAATAAGCATTTTTTTCCCAGTAAATTAAAAGAAAAAAATGGAGAGACCATTTAAATGTCTTCCATCTGTAAATTTTAGTTTGAATAAAATTTTACCTGGTTCCCAGGAGACAGAGAAACCCTCCTCTGACAGATGGGTTAAAATCTCATTTTTAAGTTTCCTCATGCCAAAGATTACCTCCTTCTGCCTAAGATGAACTTTTCTTTGAATATATTGGAACTTAATTTTCTCTAACTTCTCTTGGACTTTTCTCTCCCTATTCTCTCATTTCCTACTACTTTCTGTTTCTACGATTTCACTAGTTCACTCCATTCTTAGTATGTTCAGGTGCCCATTATTCTAGAAAATTTCCTCTGACCCATCTTTCTCTCTGAACTCCAGTTCTATCTCCTCTCCTCCCTTCACATAGAAGAGTTTTCCTAAGAAATTCCCACTTCCTGCTTTTATTCTTTAGTCAATTGTATTCTTCTCTCTACTAGTTCTGCATTCTACTGTAAATACTCTCAAAAAGAATACCAGTATGCCATGAATCAAGAATATTGATGGCTTCCAAATCTAGACTTAACTTCATTCAAAGTCTAGACACACATTCCTGAGTATCTAATGGTTGTATCCATTTAAATTCCAAAATATTAATTATATTTCCTTATTCTACATCCTCTATTCTCAAACAGGAATAGTAATGTTAACATCTTCTCAATCTCCCAATTAGAAAACTGGGAGCCATCTTGACTTCTCTCTCCATTTCACTCTGCAACATCCAACTTGGTACCCGAGTCCTGTTGATTCTATTTCAAAACCATCAGTTTGCTATCTCCTTTGCCTCGGGAGATAATCAGTCTCTATTTTACTTCACATTTGAAAAACTCACAGAATTTCTCACTAGAAGCAAATCTGACCTTGTCACTACCCTGCTTGACAAGACCAGTTTGTTCAAATGACCCCTTACACATTCTTTGTCTCTATTATAACACTTTTCTCATTGCATTTTATTAGCTAGTTACTTACTGGTAAATTTCTTAAGAGCAGGACTGCATGTGGCCCTAATAGGCAACCATGAGATTAGATACATAGTAGAAGCCTCAATAAATGTTTGATCGGATAATTCAATGATTGAATGAATAGATGATTTTTGCCATCTACTTGCCTGAAATAATCTGTTATTTGACAGAGGTAAGTGAAAATTTCTAAGTCTAAATTAGATAAGCAGCTACCAGTAAGACTATTCAGATAGTCCCTTAAAGATCAAAATGAATATTTGTGAGGAATTTGATGATGAAAAATTCAAAAGGTAAAATTCTTTACTGATGTAAAGAATTGATCTCATCTTGCAAGTGCTGAGGACTGCCCTTACAGTAATGACAAAACAGCAGAGAAATGTCAGAAGCAGAGTGAGAGGCAATGGGTGATATGGTAAAGAGCATACTCTCTGGGACAGCAAAGCTAGGCCGCCTGGTTCTGTCATGTAATAACTATGCCTCAGTTTCCTCACATACAAAATAGGTAATAATAACAGTCAATGCCTCATAGGGTTTTCATGAACTTAAATAAACTAATAAATATCAGATACTTAATGTGATACCTGGCAAATAATGAGTGATAATAGGTACGCCTATTATTATTTAATTCTTTGAATTATCTCATACTATTATAAATATATATGATTATTAGCAGTAAAAGAATAAGTTTAATCGTGTCATATCAAGAGTATCCAAGAGCCTGGTCTCTCTAACACAGAACTACAGTTCCTGGCTCTAACTCAAAAGAGAGTATACCAGTCTCTTCGAAATGAATCTTAATTACGTACATCTCAACATCTCTGATATGCCAAGAATTTTAAACATATATTTTTTCTTCCAGGGAGGGAAAACAATTAAATGTGGATGTTACTAAACAATGCCTATGATTATTGTTGGAAAAAGCAAACTAAATTGGTTGTGAATTAAAATTCCAATTTCTTTCCTCTCTGATTTACAGTATACTTTCTTCATCACCATGTAGAACACTTTGCAGCAAGAGATTGGCTCGTGGTATTTGGAATTTTTCCCCTGCTGGTCTAGCCATCTCGCAATTCAGCCTTTGCTTAAGTGTAATAAGAGGCTGGTCCACAGCCATTCGTTTACAGTGTCTGAGTGAAAACTACAGAGAATAAATGAGCCTCTCCTTAGAACACTCTGATATGTCAGAATTCCAAACTGAAAAAGGGAACTTTTCATTTGGGCAGGTGAGCGAGGGAAGGACAGAAACACAAGATGCTTGTGATTAGGGTCTGTTCAACTGCAGAACATGCACAAAGGAGAGCTGATGAGCTAACCCACCCCCCACTATCCACAACCATCTCCTCCCCTCTGTTTCACGGAGCAATCAAAGGATATTCTGAACCTCTCAAAATGCCATCAGTCCTTATTGAGAGTGAAATAGAACATCTCTCTCTCAAGGCTTTGCAGGAGTAATCATCGTAGCAAGCTGGCCTGAGCAGGGAGCTCTGGCAGACAAAGACGGATTTGTAAAAATAAATAAATACATACTTACATACATGAATTAAGTAACTTCCACAAAATATGAATAGAAAGTTGATGATAATCTCCCAATTCTATTGTGTAAAGGGTAAAGAAACTCTCAATTGTGCTCTCCAGGTCTAGTACAGTAAAGAATAGACTTCTTGATGAGATGTTTCCAAAAATGTACAGCAGAGCTGGGAATCTGGTGGCAATAACACTAAAAAACAACCATCTAAATGATTTAGATAAAACATTCATTAACATGCCAAATCTAAGTATCATCTCTTGTTGCCCCTCCCTCCTCTTAGTTTCCTTTCTTTGCTCTGATTTTCTTCTTTAGCACTTTTGAACAAAGAAGGGAAGAAGGCTCGTCTGATTGTTCAGAAAGGGTTCTTATGCTAGCTGAAAATTACTCAAGGGTAGAATAATCTCATAAAGATCACTGAAATGTTCTTTAACACCAGACTTTCCTTAAAAAAGACACATTTCCATGGTCCATGTTGGCTCAGGCTTGTAAGAACCCATGTGGTAGTGTCTAACTCCAGTACAGACAAGAAGCTACAAACAGTGATGACTACAAGAGGTTCTGTCAGATGACACACTATTTAATAGATAAGTCGGTCACTCATTGTGGAATTAGAAGACCTGACACTGGTTTGGTTCTCAAGTGACCAAGCTCTTAATGAAGTGACCAAGTCATTTACTATCAGGGATTTCAATTACCCTGTAATTGAGATTCTGGTGTGAAAATAAAATGCCACATATGTCAAAGCTCTTTGTAAACCTTAAAGCATTATTCAGCTATCACTTATTTTTGTGAATGTTCCAAGAATGAAAGTGACTCTATGACTTTATAATTATATTGCTTGTAGTGGACTTTGAATCCTCAAAGGATTCGAGGAGGGGTGAGGGTACTTTTTGAAATATTACTTTGTAGGCTAGAGTAAAAAAATGTCTTCATAAAGATTGTCCCAAGTATTTAAAAAACATTAAAGAAACTGGAAATCTGAACCAGCTATTTTTTTAATGAACTTCATCTGAACACTTACCAGGCTTTTATTTATATTTTGTTTAATTGTCATTTATTGGTGATGAGATATTGGTTTTGCATGTCTTATCAAATGAAGGGTGGGAGTCAAAATCATAGTCTGTGGACCGAGCAGATCCAGGTTCAAATCTCACTTTTCCCCATACAAGCTGGAAGCCTCAGCAAAAAGGCTTTGCCTCTCTAAGTTTTAGCTCTTGCCTTTGTAAAATGCCAATGGTAATCTTTTCCCCTTACCTTTTTTGTGAAAATTAAGGGTAATAAATGTAAAGCTTAGAGCAGAATCTAACACATAAATATGTGATCAATAAATGGTAGCTATACTTAGGTTTGTGTTTGATAATTTTGAAACATTTGTGAGACTTGTAAGGATCATTTTATCCTCAAGCATGTAATTACTGAGTCCCAATACAGATATTGTTCTCCCTGGTGTTTTGTTTCGATTTTGTTTCTATCAGTTCCATTTGATCCTCCTAAGCCATTAACTGTTGATTACAGGGAGTCTCACAGAAGAAGAAACGGAGGAGGTGAAACAGCAGCAGGGCCCCTGGCTTCTCATTGCACTCCCAGCAGGAGACTTTTAAACCAACTGATGCTAAATCTCATTAGACTTGAAGGCAAAATCAAGATTTCCATTGTTTTGACCAGTAAAAAAATCAGACAGAACCCACAGAGGATTGAGTGTCAGAGTTCGACATGAGATTAGAGCATGACTGCCCGGCTCTCCCTTGGAAAAAAGACACTGAGCTATGGGTTTTATCTTTTCCAGGATCACTTCACACATCTGTAAATGAGAGAGTTTGTACTAGCAGGGCTTTGAGATCTCTTCCAGCTCTGACATTCTATGAGTATATAATTATTTATATATCCACCTCATACTACAATGGGCCATCTCAGTGGTGCAAATTACTGTACTTAGAGTTGATCTACATATTTGGGCTAAGGACAAATCACATTTTATATTTCTATTCAGAGAAAATCTAGTTGAAACAAGCATCCAGAGAAGGACATACATCCTAGAAGAAAGGAAGGAAAAGGAAGTGGCAAATGAGAGGGAAGAATATTATGTTGTCAGAATGGTAAGGAGAGCCTGATGTCTGTGGATAAATGGGAGTGTGAAACTTTATGTACAGTAAATAACATATTTTAAATATTTTTATTCTTTACCGTCAACCACTTCTCCTTCCTCAGCTTTGAGGTTAGGAAACTCTAAACATCTTATCGACACTTCAGCCTCGGGGAGGGGTCACTCTGATTTGCCATGCTGTAGGAAACACTCCACCTCTGTTAATGGGCAAGCGTGTGTTTATAGGCATTAGTATTTAGTTTTAAACCTACAGAGGACTAGAAGTGTTTATAGATTGGAGAGAGAAGTAATAAGAGTAATATTTATTATGGGGAAAATGTTGAAGGGTGTATAGGCAATCATTTGCCAACAGAAAAAGCAGATTCTCTAAAGAATAAAGAAACAACTGTAGAGAAAACCATAATTGACTGTAACACAGAGGCGCTACCCCAAGTCCAGACTTGCTAGAAATGGTTTTCATGAAACCTGGAGACACGATTCAGAAAGAAGTCTAAAATTATCTCTTTGTTACTTAAGAAATTGAAGAATAGTTTAATGTTGGTTGTAATTCCTAAATATAGGGTTAAACGAAGAATCCGGACCTGGTACTATAAAGGGTTTATCATGATGTTTAACAAGATGTCACAACCTAAACTCTATGAAAATCCTTAGGGAGTCTGGGAGAAATAAAAGAATGATAGCAATGGGAAAAATGCTTTTTAAAGAAAAGAAAAGCTTATCAAGAGTAGTATAACTAAAATAATATAGCCAGATTTTAATGTCATTGTTGGAGAAAATATTGCATAAAGGGACATTGATATTTTCCTGTGTGTATGTTAAACATTTGAGAAGGAGAGGGATACTCTCAAATTAGTGGAAAATCCAAGTGATCAGAACTATTTTTGATATCCCTGAAACGTCTAAGAACTTGGAAGAATAAGCAAATGCAATTTGCTATTATGTTCTTATTGAGGAAAAAAAAGACAAATGTATAATGCATAAGGAGAGATAGTTCTTTATTAAAATAAATCAACTACCCAACCACACCTCCAAACTAAAACAGAAAGCATCAACATGATCTATATTTTGAAAGAAATTGACTTTGGAATAATGCTTGCAGCTCTGGGCAATTTTGTGTATGTGAGCTAGAGGGTAGTGGAAAATAAATTGCAGTGACTGGTCAACTGGAATGACCATGGCATTTCCTAGGATAAATGTTCAAAAATCCTTCAACTGTTAGAGACAATAGGACTATCTATCATATAAAGAGAAATCTAATATAACATATATCATTCAAGTTTATCCCATTGATGAAAATGAAAGACGTACTCTGAATAGATGAGGACAAAATAAAGTGAAAGGAATTAGTGCTGATGAATTATCAGGCGCCTGAAATCTTCACTATATTGTCTTTCCTTTAGTACAACGTAGACATTACATGTGGAATTGCACCCATTTGCGGAAAAAAACAACTGTGGATGTCAGATAGGGTGATATTGTAGTAATTCCTGTTAAGGGATGAAGGCCTGAATTAGAGGCATGGCAGGAGAAACAGAAGATAGGAATTGGAGAGCTGTTTTTCGGGAAGGCCAAATAAGGGTTTTGTTTTGAGTTGGATGATTTTAATGGGAAGCAAGAGATTTCAAAGCCATGTTTCAAGCCTTCACAACACTGGCAAAAAATAGGAACATTGGGAGAAGACCCATCCCACCTCCTCTGATAACGCAAAAGAGTTCTCAAGCATGTGCAAGAGAGAAATATTACCCAAACTAGGATTTTAAAAGTATACTTAAAAACACATCTTCTTGCCTTTGTTCTGTTGAGTTTTTTGTTTCATTTTGGTTTTTTCCTTCCTTCTGACCCACTTGAGACTTACCCTTCCTAAACTCTACTTCCGTTCTAAGCCAGATCCTCATCGTCCAATACTAACACAGCTAAAATGACTTTCTAAGCCTGTTAGGCTGATTTGGTTTCCTTTGTCTCTTTCCTGTGTTATCTGGCATATTGCTCTCAGATTATCATTCCTCAACTAGAATATAAACTCTTTGAGGGTAGAATTGTTGTCTTGCAACTCTGTACCCTCACTGCCCAACACAGCTTAGCCCATGATAAACATTCAGTATATTAATTCATTTACTCTTTCATAATAAGTTGAACAACTTAAAAGATTATTACTTAGATGGCGAACACTTTGGGACAAAAAAATACCTGGTGATATGGAGTGTCTTAATAGGAAGAGTTCCTTCTTCTGGCTGACTAGATTTTTAAAAAAATCCCAAGCATCCTATCAAGGATACCAAGTAGGAATCCTTGACAAATTTTGGGAGAAATATAAAACCAATATCCTGAGACTACAATCATTTATCATCAAGTAGCAGCTGTTGTTAAAATTGATATTGATCCCTGGTAGATTGCAACTAGTGTAACCTTGTTATATCATCGCAAAATTCTCCCACTACATCATTTAGCTATGAGATGCTTCCTTAACTTGTGTTTTCTCTTTTATATTCAATCACGTGAGAAAAAAAGTTGTTTATAGAGGTAACCTAAAATGTTTGTCATCATTTTCCAATTAAATATTCTCTAGAACAAAATATAAATGCATAAAATATAATGATTATTTTGAAAAGCCATTCTATGAAAAGGTAGTTTTAAAATTAGAAGGAGCTTATAGGTGATCTAGTTCAATCTTCTCATGACTGAAATGAAGAAACTGAGTCTGGTTAAGTGGTATGACCAAAGCTAAAGTGTCAAAGAGTTAGTTCTAGAATGTGAGAGTCCTGACAGTCAACTTAGTTTCTTTTATGCAATTACCATTAAGGGAATGAAAAGCATTAGTTCCATAAGTCGCAAGAAATTTAATAGAAATTTGAAATAAGAAACTTCCTTCCTCTGGCCCCTCTGTTATTTTAGGAATATGGCCTCCATGTGGGAGTATTGAAGGCTGGACTCAATTTCTAACTCTGCCCCTTATCATTTGTAGGTTATCTAAACTTGCCACAGCTCAATTATCTTAACTCTTAAAATGAGACAAATAGTATCTATCTAATAGGGCTTTGTGAAATAGTTAATTTAAAACACTTAGCATAGTACCTGAATTATAGTAAGCACTCAATACGCTTTAGCTGATATAACTATTATTATTTTTATTTCATAAAAATAAGAAGTCATGATTTTGATTTATTGAACTATAAAGTAAAAACTCAACTGAAACTTTCATAGTTTCAAATGTCATTATTGAGAATGATGTCATTGTGTCTGCATTATCATTTTGCTTGAATTTCTACTAGTTTATACATCATTAGCATATATGGCACAATATCATAGATCCTCCTGGGGAGACCAAAGATTTCTTAGATTTCAATTTTTTTTTTAGTAATGAATTAGTAAAAATCTCAAAAGTTGCTACAATGTGTGTGACTCCCTTATTAAAATATCTTTATCAAAGTTATGAAGTCTAATCTGAAGGCAAAGCAAAAGCGGTGCAAACAAAAGGATATAGAATCGTACTTTCTCAGCAGTCAACTATTAAGCTTATATTCAATTATTTAGGAACTGATCAGATTTTTTGAGATATCAAATTCCTTTATTTTTCTTCAACTTTCACCTATCTTGCCTACATTTTGTCCAGTTTTTCAATTCATTTGCATACCCATCCTAGGAGAGAAAGGACAAAAAGAGGAGGAAAATGCAAATCTGTTAATATAGTTATTTCTTAGTAGATTGGAAAGAAGTGGAGAAAGGTTTAAATTGTAGTGATAGATCCCTTGTGGATCACCTGCTCCACCAATGCGCAGCTGCTACAATTCCTCTGGCCTGGATAATTGAGAGTCCATTGAGATGTTTTAAAATGAAGTGGAGCACTTATTCTTTAAATCTACTCACCACAAATGAATGAATGATCCTACAATTGAAACTATGTCTTCCTCTGTAAAAATACCTCTACATTGAACTAAATTTTCTAATATCATTAAAGCTAAAATATCTTAAGCCACATCATTTTTTAGCCGTTTTTACTCATTGATGTTTCATTTAATATAAATTGATTATACCAAACAAACATAAATTTACGTGACTCCAAAAAAAGAGACAAAGCTTGTCCACATTAACAGAAAAAAAATCTATGCAGAATTTCCAAAACAGTACTGAATATTTAATTGAAAATATCAGGTAGTGTGCATTTAAATAAATATATCAAGAGAGAATAAAGGTGGCAATGGATCCTCAAACCTACTGATAGACTGACCGTACAAACGGACAAAGGCCAGATCATATAAAAGTAGATGTCAAAGCCACAACTCACAGCAACCTGCACAGGAAACCATATATACAGTACACAGTCCAGGAAACATACAGTGCAAGTATGTCAGACTTGCAGGAGGCCAGAGTGCCATCTCTAGTAGCAATCCAGGAAGCTAAACAATAACTTCTGTAATGATCGGCGCCAAATGGCCAGGACTTGATTAATAACTGACAGCTTCCCTGATTTTTATCCTCACTTTCAACTTAGGACCAACCAGAGAAAGCCAACTATGCACCGTAACCAACCACACAGGAAGCCCCACTCCTAGTCAGCCCGATCGCAGCTTCCCCATGCCAGCAGTCTGCAATCTCAGCAGACCTGCAGCTGCCCCTATTCTCCACTCGACAGCTTTCCCACTCCTCTGTCCGCCTTTGAGTCTTTGTCAAAACACAAGTGACAGGGGCTGACTCCCTTGCTATAGCGAGCTCTGAATAAATAGCCTTTGCTGTTCTCATTTGGTTGGTCTTCGTTTATTTCCACACTACTGAGCATCTTCTACATGTCCGTCAATGAGCAACATACTTAAATATACTAAAAAGTTAATCTTCACAATATTCTGTTAGGAATTTTTTAATCCCCATTTTACAGACGTAGAGAATTAAAGTTTGCATGAGTTAGATAGCTTCTCATGTTCTCTTATTTATATCACACTAGACTAAGTGCTTTCGGTATATTATTTTGATAAAAGTGCTTAATATTAAAAGGGGGTGTGACAATAATAATAATAATGACAACTATAAGTTAGATGAGTGTTTTCTAGTATTATTTGCATTTGTATCTATCAACTTGCTGGATAAATATCAACATTCTATTTTTTTTTTTAAAGATTGGCACCTGAGCTAACAACTGTTCCAATCTTCTTTTTTTTCTCCTTCTTCTCCCCAAAACCTCCCAGTACATAGTTGTATATTCAAGTCGTGAGTACCTCTGGTTGTGCCATCTGGGACGCGACCTCAGCATGGCCTGATGAGCGGTGCCATGTCCACGCCCAGGATCAGAACCAGTGAAACCCTGAGCAGCTGAAGTGGAATGAGTGAACTTAACCACTCGTCCACGGGGCCAGCCCCTAACATTCTATTTTTGGTTATTGACTCATTGTTTTAAGGTTATAATTTATCAAAATACATACGGAATTTGAAATAATGAAAAGCACCATAGAAGAAATAACCTCTAGAACTTATTTGCTATCAGAACACATCAGCAGAAATAATTAGCTTGTCAAATAGTGATTGTATAAAATGTTTTTCACAGATAATGTTTAGAAAGCCTTATAAAAGAATGTAATTACTTATGATATTCACAAGGAAACAAGTAAAAATGAAATTTAGGTGATTCTAAAAAGAGGGTAATAAGTATTTATTTACCTGGCACTTTGGCTACTCTGCAATTTTTTTAATTGCATAATAGTCATATAAATACTACTGTGTTTATTTTACAAATGAGAAAAAAGTTGCAAAGATATTCAGAACATTATCTAAAGCTTCTCAGCTAGTGAGGAGTCTGTATCTAAAAACTGAATTATTTTTTGGTTTCAAAGTTCAGCAAATATACTCAAAAACATTTGATTAAAATTCACTTTAAGATACTCCCTTACCACATAAGTTGGCCACAGAACCTAAAATTAAAGTAATTTATTTTCTACCTATAAGATAATATAACAATTTTATAGGAAAGAATGGGGGGCAGCATTTACGTATATTAGAAATTACCATAAAAGTTACATAAAGCCAGATGAAAAAAAATAGGAAAATACAGATGACTAATAAGGCTTTTCTTTTAAGGAAGATTAGCCCTGAGCTGACATCTGCTGCCAATCTTCCACTTTTCGCTGAGGAAGACTGGCCCTGAGCTAACATCCATGCCCATCTTCCTCTACTTTATATATGGGACGCCTACCACAGCACGGCGTGCCAAGCGGGTGCCATGTCTGCACCCAGGATCTGAACCAGTGAAACCCGGGCCGCTGAAGTGCAACGTGTGCACTTAATGGCTGCACCACCGGGCCGGCCCCTATTGAGGCTTTTTAGTGCATGAAAATAAAATGATATTTAAGCACAATTCCTTTAACAAGGACCTGAAAAAGTAAAAATAAATTTACAGATAACATTGTTTAAATAATAATGTGGAATAAGAGATGAAGACTAAAGGCCAAATCATTTCTAATGTGGCTTCTACTTTGTTTCATTAGTTCCATTAACTCAAGTCTTTATGAACAATTCCTTGCACTGAGCATAAATTAAAACAAACAGAAAGTTAGAATTTGAGGATCCTTATGAAAAGAAAAGATTCAAGCTCCTGGCCTTTATAACATTTCATGTTAAGAAAGAAAAACTATTTTCTTGACATTTCCCTGTTTTAATGAAAGTAATATATATTTGGCACAAAAAAATATAAATACCAAAGTTATAATTGACCATTTCACTAAGTGTACAGAGAAAAAAAACGCCTCCTTTACACATCTTAGATGTCGTTCCTTCCCATAAAGAAAAAGCTGATGTTCAATATCTATCAGTTGGTTTAATTTTTAAGACTTTTACTTATATCTCCTCCCCGTTGGGTTGCAAGACATATTTTTCATAGAAAACAAAAATTAATTGAGGTCTCCGTCTTTGCCTCTTTCTGTCTCAGACCCTCCTGATGGGGGTGGATGGGCAAAAGGCATAGGACAGGCTGGGGCATGCATTTTATAAGAAAATCACTTGGGAAATTTCTCAAACCACATGTATCTCAGACACTGAGGTTGATTCCAAGAAAAACAACCATAGCATGAAAATAACATGTTCCAATAACTTTGAAGCAACAGTATGTGTGGTAGAGGCAACTGCTTACGTTAGAATTCTGCTCTTCCACTGGCTAACTGTGTGACACCAGCCAAATCATTTAACTCTGTGACAAGTTTCTTCATTTGTAAGGTGGAGATAATATAATCATGGGATTGCTGTAAGGATTAAGAGACTTTATATATATATATGTTGATACATGGTAAACTCTAGGTGAGCATTATTTTCTTATTGCTGTCAATCTGAAATACAGCAAATAACTTGATTTTTAGAGAGTGAGCAGCAACTTGAAAGTTTTCTTATGCTCATGATCAAGACAAATAGGATGCTATTTGTTCCGCTAGCTATGGTGATGTTCTCAGATGGAGAAGGCGAGTAAGAGAAAAGAATTGCCTTCTAGAAGAAATTAAGCATGGTGTTTATGTCTTATCAATGGGAGAAATTGATTCCAAACATTATTTTACTGCTTCTCCATACTGGCCAGTGAACACTTGATTATAACAATTATCATGCTGTGGTCTGTCTCTATATCTGTGTGACTCTTTCATTAACCTGGGCATTTCTTGAAGGCAGGATTTATGTCAAAATTCTTTGACTCTCAAGTGTCTAATAATGCCTCACAGGCAGAGGTACTCAATACATACTGAAAGAACGATGAATGAATTTTTAAAAATAAATGAATGAACACACGGATTGACAGTTTTCAGAGAAAGAATGGTATTCATATAGAGTGGGCTTAATATTTAAAATGAAATGTAAATTCTTTTCAGAAGCTTCTTTCAAAACTTAAATCTATATCTTAGAAACAATTCAGCAGTCCACCGAATGTGATTGATTTAGTTCAAGGATTGCACAGTTTTCTGTTTCTACTTCAACTTGACAGAAAATATTTAACGTCTTCTAAGTGAATGAAGAGAGCTGACTTGTATTACTTCTTGACTAATAAGTCATATCATCTTATTAAGAAAGAGAAGTAGAAAGCCTATTTTGGTAAGAATTTTCATTTACTTATAAACATGTACAGTTTTATTAGTTGGAATTTGTTGCAGATTTTTAAAAATTAAGGCTTACCTCATTTAAGACAAAAAAGCTTATCTCCTTTGGAAATCTTGGGGATGTTTCAGAGTGAATATTGTATTGCCCATGCTTGTCTTCCAAAATTAACTACATATGGCAAACTTGGCATATCTTTTGTTGGTATGGTATGTTTTTAATCTAGGAGTCACACTGATTTGAGCTAGATAATTATTTCATAATTTTAGTGCTTATAATATATTTACATGATTCTGTTTCTCATAAGTAATATAAGAAGTGGTATATAATTATTTCTTACCCTATTTGAGTCAATTCTTGCTCTGGAAGTATAGATGGGAGGTGGGATGTTGAAAGCCTGAGGGACCAGGTATTCCTCAGCATCCATCATATCCTCTAAATCCTCTTCATCCAAGAGATTCTGAAAGAACTTGCTGTCGTTTGGACTAGGAAGTTTCATACGATCATCACCCTAGAGGATTGCCCATCAGACACAGACAAAAGTGATTCTTCCTTCATCTAAATTTGTGGTCTTTGCAGCAAATTTATGTAGTATCAGAATAAATGGTGGAAAATTCATGTACACATTTAAAAAAATAATCCTTTAGCACAGCTACCAGGCATAAAGAAGACTTTAACATATTTAGATATGACAGGGTAAGATAAACAAATTTAATACAAGAAAAATGTGGTAAATGCCATTAGAGATGAATAAAGCAGAATGCTATGCTGTTTTGAGGAAGGTGTAATCCATTTCAGATCTGAGAATAATGGTAAGCTTTATTGCAAGATGGCATTTGGGCTGTGACTTTAAGAGTAAATAATAAAGGGCAATTGACTTATCAATCTTTATTTTATTCCACTGGTTTGATAGTGTAGAGTTATCAGGATGCATAGGCTCCCTGATTTGTTCTATAGCACAAAATTGTTAAAGTGATAGCGTTCGAAATCACAGTGCAAGTACCAAAATGCTTATTATACTCTTTCTTACCTCACCTATTTATCATATATATATTTTTATGTTTTCAAAGTTATGTGATACTTTTGTAAATAATTTGTTCAAGAAAATTAATTTGGGAAAAGGCCAGCTGGAAATCATTATCTTTTAAAACCTGGCTTTTATCTGCATACCAGACCATTGATATGAAGATAAAGGCTACCTTGTTTTATTGAGGAAAATTAGCTCAGTGTAATACAAGGTTCATTTGTTTATGGTTTAGGTAAGAATAATCATAGAGAAATATATTACAATTTTTACATTATCCAATCCACTTTTTCTAGTGCTAAAGGTAAAAATGTTCTTTTGACCTGTTATTTGATTCATATGTACATATAATTCATATCTACATATGTACATGCGGATATATAATAGTTTGAATCTAACTCATTGCTTGAATATTGAATACCTCCCAAAACAAAACATATGGAAAAATATTTTTCTAGGAAGTTAAATGTCAATATATTGATACTTTTAATTCATTCTCTTCAGACATCGGCAAGATTAAAACAAAAATCCATCTTTGATTTAGTCTGAAAAGGAAAGATTATAATAATGAACATGACTTCCATTTAAAGTTAATAAAAAGCAGAGTGCTAGAAGGCTTGTCTGAGGATGAAGGCCTTGTTATATATCTGGGTAATCATAATTACCTAGTTGTTCAACAGCAGAGGCACGAGTACCAAGGGAAGATGCTTAGAGGTGGTTCTGACATCAAGTAAAAGGCTCTTTCCATAAGTCATTTCACATGATGTTCTGCTTAGTTGATTGACTTGAGAGTGGTGATTCCCACAGTTCCAAAGTCCAGATATTATTCATATTTTGTAGTGAGCTTCCCATTGAGATATTCTTAAAAATCTAAGTCAAATGTACCAACCTGAATAACTAGATATCTTTGAGGGTCTCGAGCCATCCTCGAAAATTCAGCGGCCAGTTCTTTAAATTTAGGTCTACTGTCAGCATCAATCATCCAACCTAGAAATTCACACACAATGAAAGAGTCAGTATATCCACAATTAGGAGAAGAAGTGAGATGTAAATTTCATGAAAATATAGGCTAAGTTCTGAAAATGTATTTTAATAATAACGATCTGAAAAACAAAGAAAGCTAATGAAAGAAACAATACAATAAGGGAGGCTGTATCTCAGTTTGTTGATATTCATAACTAAATGTAATATACTATATTCAGCTATAAAAGCTATAAAGCTTGTTTCTTCTTTTTTGGGAGTTCAGTTTTTATTCTTGTTCTGGGATGTTTTGGGGTGTTATTTTATACATCATTAATGTCACCTGAATTGTTTCTCTTTTGACAAAGCTCAAATGCTCTATATTCTGTAAGCATCTACTTAAAAGAAAAAATGCTGTTGATGCCAAGATGCTAATGAGAAAATAGGTGTTTCTGGAACTATTGAAACTGAAAAAGGTTAACTTCGCAGTGAGGTATCAGTTTCTTTCTAACTAAATATTGAGTAAATAAAACTATGCTTAGAGGAAAGGGCATGCTGACCTGAACTGGAAAGCACATTTTTTATTCCTTCTCTCACTGTCAGAATGTATCACACATGTCATGCATATAAATCTGAGCAGACCTGGGTCCAAAGTCTCTTATTAATAAGTTGCTTTTTCACCTTCACCAGTTTGTTTCTTTGCTAACTCTGTGTAAATCAAAAAGGGAAAACCCCAGATTACACAAGAAAGATTGCTGAACGTTAATCTCACTTAAATTAAGTCAGAAACTCAAGAGACTTCCCTAATTCTATTTAAATTAAGAGCCTAGGCTTCCAAAACACATTTATAATACATATGTGTCTGGGGCATAGAACGGAGAAAAGGTAACAGTTAGATGTAAACAAATGATCAAATTGAATAAAAGTCAACATTCATAATGTTTTTAGTTCAATGTAGACTCATTTCTTCCCATTTCCCACTCTGCCCTGCTAATTTCCTGTTGACTAAAACTGGTAAACCTATTTCCATTTAATTCGTTTTTTGAACTATCAGTTTCAAGCTTTCTTTCTATTTAGATCATTTATTTAGTCTGTGATTTTCCCATAAAGATTACTAACATTATTGTGACTAATTACATTTTGTCTTTATGACAGACAATTTGACTGTCATGGAAATGAGAATGAAAGTGACATGACTAAGAAGAGTAAGAGTCATATAATTTTGACATTATAGCGTGCAAGCATGATATTGCTTTACGTTAATATTCATAATAAAAACATGTTTTGACATGCTCCTTTCGTAATTATCTTGAATGTTTATATTTTTCAATACACAGCAACATTATGCAGTCAATCTGCAGTATTATTTTACTAAGAATGATGACAGTGATGATAAATTTATTTTGCAATCTTACATTTGACCATGACCATGTAGACATCAATAGTGCAGATGGGAGGCTGGGGCAAACGTTCTCCTTTCTCTAATAAATCAGGGATTTCTCGGGTTGGAATTCCATCGTAGGGTTTTCCTCCAAAGGTCATCAGTTCCCAAATAGTGACTCCTAAATTGGAGATCAAATTCCTACATAAGCATATCTAACAACATCCTTTGAACAACCCAGCAATATGCCAGTGGAAAAAGAAACACTGCCTAGAGGGCAATCAAAAAGAATCCAAAGAAAGGCTCTTCAGATTCCTATGTCCATTATGAGAAGCCCAATGCCCAAATCCTTGTGGGAAATTCAGTTCTCTTATTATTGTCTTGAAATTTTTAATGGGTAGCAGAGCCAATTCAGAGTGGACATCAGAATACAGAATCTGTTCCCCCATTTCTACGTATAAGTAATACTAATGCTTGCTCACCCAAGTAAAGTTTCACTACACCACATTAGAGCCCATAAAACAATATATTCACCATATACACGTATATTCAGTACCAAGTAAATATGATCACAGGTAAAATCTGATATTGACTAATTTTGATTAACATTTTCTCTATTAAAAGCGCTGAAGGCTGAGCTGGAGTTCCAGAATGATTACCTTATGTTATGGCAGATAATTGTGGCTTTTTTTTTAACTAACACAAAGAGAACAAGTGGAGCAAAACAGATTCATTTCTTTAGCCCATATGAGAGCCTGAGTGACAAACGATCCATACATACGATACAATAAATATGAAGTGAGCATAATGACATTGAAGAGAATCAATAATAGTTTATTCCTTAGACAATGAAGTGACCTTCTTGAATCATCAGAATACTGATTTCCTCTGTAAAGGCAAATAACCCTAAATATTAGCATGTAAATAGCCAGCTTTGATAATAATAATGATTCTGACGTGAGCAATAATATATACACTACAAATCTATTCTTTATGATCTAATAATTATGCAATTAAAAAGTTGCATTTTTCTTAAGTATGAAGATTGTAAGTTCAAAAATAGCCATCTGGGCAAAATAGTATTACTAAGTGAATTTTGACTAATGCATATATATAGGTATCTTTTAATATAAAATCCGTTTATTAGTGCTATGTTTTCTTTTCCACTGCCATCTGTAATGAATTATTTATTCAAACGTAAGTTTACTTTAATCCATAACAGTTCTCATTGATTGATAAAAATATGAAGCTTAAAATACAAATGTATATGTGAACTTCAAAATATCTTTCATAATAGAATCATTATACTACCTCATTTTTTATTGATATTTACGTCTTATGATTTTTAGATACAATGTAAACATGTAACTATGACACAATTTAACTATTTGATCTTTATTAAATCCTACTTAATTTTGCATATTAGAGAATGACTCCATAGAACCAATAATTTAAACTTACTGTCCATGAGGCAGGCTGGAATAAGTTAAGAAGTGGATGACTGTCCGTTTCTATTCAGTCAGTCACAGGTATAGAATATGTATTTAATGAGAACATTTTATTAAGACAAAATAGATGCTCTCATATCTCTATCGGAACTTCTAATATAAGCAAAATGCGAAGCAATTGAAAATAAAAATAGTAGAAAATATAATAAAAATAAACATCTAAACGCAAAAACAAAAGCAGAAACATCAAAGTTCCCACTCCTGCCAATAATAGTCTAATTATATTTTTCAGGAATGATGACAGAATAGGCTTAAAAAGAGATGGTTTTGTGTAGAAGGACAATTTCAAGAAAACTAAATCAGAAACATCCTCAAAACATACAATACAATTCTATCATTTGAAGATATAAACCATAGCTGATGGATATTTATTTTTATGAAAATAAAGACATACCCAGTGACAATTTTCCACAAAGGTGCACTATAAACAAGATTATGTATCTTTCCCTGCCTTATATGCCTTTTGCAAGCAACTATGATATATTGTAAAAATCTTAAAATGCCTTGTGAATATGGATTGATGACCTGGTCTATGCTTCAAAACAGAGTGCTGTCTGTCTATCTCTCTCTCTCTCTCTTTTTACTGAATAGCTCCTAAGAGATCTTGTAACTCAGCATGAAGATAAACATTACAGCCTGAGTGACAGGGTTTTCCCCCAAAGATAAATTTTACTATTAAAAATGTGATTGCCCTGCCAACATTTACATATATTTTTTTAACTTATTTTAGAGGTCACTTAAAATTTGCACGCAGTAGATTGCCACATTTAATTCAGGGAAATATAAGAAGAAAAAAAGAGAAAAAAATTATATATAATAATATATAAATATACAAAATATAATTATAAATCTATTTATATTATACAACATATGTTAATCTATATTATGTAATATATAAGTGCTTATCTATCTGCTAATGTGTAACACATAAATCTATCATATAGAGAGATTTTTATATAGTTTTTCTATTTAGTCCTCACAGTGTAATAACTAAGTTTTGTCAAGCAGTTCCCTGTACTTGTCTAACACACACTTTCTACTTTTAATCTGAGTAGAATACATGAAGCCTTCATGGAAATGTTAACACCTCCTATGACATACACGTGTGACGGGAAAAAACACTTTATAGAAATGTCTCAACTTTTTTTAAAGATAATTTATGCTTTTCTAGATGAGAGGCATACATTGTCTAGTGATGAAATAGCTTCTTTTTTCTAAAAAGAAAAATTGTATATATAAAACTAAGCTTAAATTTGAGTAGAATAAATTGTACTGTGCTTTTTATGTCTCACCACCACCTTTTTACTTAAATGGATATTGAGCTTTTTATTTGTAAGAAATGCTACTTTTAGATGATATATTTTAAGCTTAGAAAAGGTGTTGATTCCCTCTTACTAATACCTGGATGGACTTAAGTTGTAAATAGTTAGATAGATGCTAAGTAGCTCATCTCAACAACTGAGTTAAATGCAGTTAAATAAATGTTCTAATTTTTAAAATCACAAAATTTTCCAGTTCATATTATTCACCCTACAATATATCTGTTGACCCCAAAATTGGTTTGGAAATTAGAATCAAAGCTGCAGTTCACAGTCCTTTCTCTTATGTCACATTTGTTCTTCTCACCTACTGCTTTTAGTAATGTTCTTTGTTGTAACAATAATCGTTATTTTCATACTATAAAACAGAAATTCCCATATGCAAAAAAAAAAGCTTTTTAAAAAAAATTTTAACATTCATTGCATGCAGAGTTATGTTATCAAAGAGTTGTTGAAAATTAAGGCCATGAGATTCTATAAAATTATCCCTAAACTAAAATTGGTGGTTCTTTTTTGTCCTGTCAAAACGATCAGACAAATTGCTACCAACCCAAAGGTTATGGCAGACAACTCAACAGAGATATCAATGTATTACTTTCAAAAGACCCCCCAAATAACAAAAAAAGGCAGGTAACAATAATATTTAGAGTTTTGTTTTTTTAATGGAAGAGCAAAGAGTTTGTTTCTTGAGGAAAGAAAACTTATAAATAGGTATTTCCAACACAATAATTTGGCTCATGATGTTTTACATGAACTTAATATATTTATCTTTGCCTTTAAAGCCTTAACTCACAAGGAAGATTTATTTACCATAGCTCCAAACATCACTCTGGTGGGTGAATTTCCTATAGTGTATACACTCCAGAGCCATCCACTTAATTGGCATCTACAGAGAAATAAGAAGTGAAAGTTTTACAGTTATATAAAACGTCATTTTTTACATTTATTTCCTAAATGTGGGTCTCCAGATTCATCTCAATTGCATTTTTCAATTGTGTGTGTAAATATAAAATAAATATAAATACAAATGTTATTTTTTAATACAGGAACAAATGAATTGAATATTTAAAATTTATAAAGTGAATTAACCTAAAGATATATTTATTTTTTAAAAGTTTCATAAATAATGAAAAATAAAGCAATAAGTATCACTTGCTATAGTTCTTAGTCGATGTTGATAATTAATTAAGTCACTAGCTAATATTATGATTCATAATATCAATTCTAAACATCTAACAATGCACTTGTACAAATGTGGTCATCTTATATTTTTTCCCGGAGTGTGAGATTCCTTATATTTTCAGTCACCCCTTTCACTCTCAGACAAATTTCAGGCCACTGGTAAAATGGACCCTTTCTACGCTTGCCCTTCCTTCTCCTCTCATATAATTTGATCACTAAAAACCTAAAATAATGAATTCCGAAGTTAGCCTTGCTTTGTCCCCCAGCCACAAATGACCTCCCTCATCTTGGTTAGCCAGTATTGAAAATATGTACCCTTTTCAAAATAGGAATTATATGAAAGAATGTGAGAGGATCAGTACAAACCCACCGTCACTACAAGAAAAACAACTCAACTCACAGCCTGCTGATGGTGGGTCAGCAGAATGAGTTTCAGCTACGAAGGACAGCATTATACAGCTGGGACATAATTAGATTCTATGGAATAAAGATAAACACTTCCACTTTGCAGTTGAAAGCTTAAAATGAAATCGGTCTTTGAAATCATGAGGTTGGCTGCTCACCAAGGTGACGCCAAGGTAACTCCATGACAGAATCATGGTATTCAGCGAGAGGGAACAGAGACACATTGAAAGCAATTTCCCCATGGGCAAAGAGTTAGCCGACTTTATGGACTACGGACTTTGTGGTAAAGAAGTAGTTTTAAATCACAGGTGGCTTGATAAAGACTTAATGGTTACTAGGCATTCAAAGCTGTAATGAATCTTGCTTTAGACAAATCTTACAGCTGCATGTTCTCAAGACAAGTGAAGTCATGTGATTTATAGACTTCTACTTCTGTGCAATCTTGTAATGAATTTCAAAACTGTGGTCTCAAACTGTTGCAATTTTGTACTAAATAAGCAAAATAGGCCAATAAAAATCAAGGAAAAACCAGATAACACTATAAAACTGAAGTTTTTTAAAAAATAAATTTTGTGTCCCTTTGCCTTCTGATAAGATTTGAATATATATAGTTATATAAGAGTTTAGGGTAAAAAATCAATGATAAGCATTTGGAAACATATCATTGCAAAATATTTATAATACATATTAGGACAGCCCACATGAACAAGGCTCATCATAAACATATTTTTATGACATATGAACAACTTCTTTTGTTAGCATAAGCTTATAGGTCACCGTAGGTTAAGGTTGCATTTGCTTATTTCATTTGGCCTCTTCTGATCTAAGTCTTCCCAGGTCTAGCTAGAGGCACCGCCACATGAAGTGGAGATATCTTCGTTGGTTCGCCAAAGACGACAAGCTAAACCATGGGTTAATGAGGAAAGATGAGAGCTGGAACTAAGGCATAGACTGAGACCATATGGTCCGTGAGAGAGGCAGGAACACAGGAGAGTCAGAAAACGGAGAAGAGCCAGTGCCACTGTTCAGATGTCTAGGATATAGTAGCTTACATTCTAGTGGAGACAGTCAGACAATAAATAAAGTAAACTGGGAAATCATACACTATGATAAAAACTGAAAAAATAGAGCCAGGTAAGAAGAATCTGTTGTATCTGGTATGGGAGGATTAGAAGTTAAATAGGATGACCAATTTTCCAATGAGTTATGGTTCTTGGTAGTAGCCAAACTTCTCTCTAGTCTACGAGAGAGAAGTTGTGTCTCTCTGTAATAGTCAGTCCTATGTTCTTAGATCAATGAAACAACTTCTATGGCCCTGGATGGAAGTGTCATTTCTAGAGTTCCTAAGGATCCACCCACTTCCCAACACTGGACCTGACATAAGGGACCATGTGGATCCAGTCACACACTGTCTTATTTTAGCTACTTCTCAGAAATGAAATTTAGTAATTTATTCTATATACACATTTTTTACCCTGCGCAGGAGAGAAGGCAAATGGTAGAACTGGGACTTTATCATTTCTTAAACCTCAGGCTTATTGGCTTCTTCCTATAACATATAAAAAGATAAAAGGATATCATACTATATTTTCCAGCAATATTGCTCTCAAAAAGATACTCACCTTTCCTCCGTCAGCATTATACTCTTTTTCGTCTCCTTCCAAGAGTCTGGCTAGTCCAAAATCTGTGATTTTCACATGGTTTGGAGATTTCACTAAGACATTACGGGCTGCCAAGTCCCGATGAACGAGCCGCCTTTCTTCCAGGTACATCATTCCCTGAAAAACACCGAGTTCCCCAACGGAAGTCAGCTAATGCCTAGGCTTGCCTGTGTCTAAAAAGGAGTTTCTCAGTGCTCAGTTGAAAGTGTTTGATTCCTCTAACTGAAGTCAGAATCCTGGAATGTTTTCAAAATTAGGGAAACCTGGGATAAAAAAGCAAACCACAAACAGCTTTTGGCCTTTTCCCCCTAAAGTCCTATAAAGAAGGATGAGTGACCTGCACATGAGCTAAATGTTAGATGATTTTTTCTAGAGACTTGATATTCTTTAGCAGACCCTTTCATCAGTGAGGTGTGCACGTGTCCTAGTAGATAAGCTGGCATCCACTCAGACTGACCCACACGTTCCTAACTGTTTTCTTCTCAATAACTTCTGCTTTGTATCGTCTTCTCCCTACATGCTTGCTCCAAACAAATACATCTATGCACAATTTTAAAAAGTATTTCACATGATGGTTTCATGGTGTCAAAATCACAACCATAGATTCTATCAAGGCTGAAGAATTATATTATTATTATTAATTATGCAAAAAATGAAGCATACCCTAGGGGCATTGAAAGCCCTAATTTAAAAAATGATTTCGATGACATTAGCAGTCATTATAAAAACCCACAAGTGAAATTACGTAGTTTGTAATGACCCTCAAATTAGCCTTTAATATGTTTTCTTCATAAAACATATAGGGTAATTAAAAATAAAATGAACTGCTAATCGCTAACAGAGATGTAGCTGGCTCTTGCCCCAGTATAGGCACACACACGTATGTATATCTATATGCAGATATACATACATGTTACATATATGTATATTATCTACGTATATATAACATATATGTTAGAATGTACACAAATTTTTAAAAGTAATCCATAGAAGCAATAATTATTAATTGTATTCCAGCAGAACCTAAAAGTCATTAAACACTAGCCTTAACAAAAAGGTTTATATAAAACCAAGGAAATGAACTCAGAGGCCTAGATTAGGGTAAACATATTTTGTTCAAGTGAACCTATTTTTATTGAAGAGTTATGGGAAATTCTCTATCTGAGGATTTCAGTGGGAAAAAAGTTGTCATTCAAAAACAAATCAGAATTATTGTAAAATGGTTGAAGCATACTCTCAAACCAATTGCAAATCAATGCTGTTGGCAGTTAACATTACAACTGCAGGATTTGAAGGATTAATGGTTGCTGATATCAAAACAAGAGCTGTGGAAAACAGACGCATAAATCACACAGGTCAAAAAATAATGAACCGTATACCCAGTGTACTGTAAAGAGAAGATTGCTTCAAACATCATCATGAGCCAAATACTATATAAATGCCCATTAAACCCGAGCAGTGGAGATACTGCCTGATATGGTCCAATCAGTCAGCAGTTGGGTGACACCATATGTATTGGTGTTTTCAGAAATCAACCCACGACTGGGATTTATGAGGTTTTTTCCCACTTTCCTAAACTGTATTTTCTGTTTGATCACACCAAATTGGAATTTCCTTGAATAAAGTGAGTCTGGAAACATACAGCCCTTGTATACTTAACGGATCAAAAAGTAGACTTATTGCCATGAAGATAAAGTGTTTTCAATAATTTTGTCCCTTTAAGAAAAAGTCCACAAAAACATTCATCTTTCTCTTTCTTACCACCTTCATATAAGAATGTGGAAAGCATGTGAGCGACAAGTTGATACTCAGATCCGCACAATTATAGAACACGTAATATGTACAGGTACTGTGCTAGAAACCAGAAAGACAAAAAAGAGAGAAGGTCTAGGAACTAAAGGAGGACAGAAGCTAATTAATGAAGTGGGCAGACATGGAATACAGACTTGAGCAGATTGGTGTGATATATGTAAGCATTTGGGGACAGCTGTATTTTGAGGACCGTTTGTAGCATAACCAGCATGTGTGCATGAGAGGGGAGACTTCAGAGAGGGACTGAGGCATAACTAAGGTTTGAATGATTGCCACCATTTGGACAAGGTGAGGAGAAAATTGCAGTTAGAGAGAACAAGCACAGGGGTATCACCAGCATGGTGTACCTGGATAAAAGTGTGTAATTCGGTATTTCTGAAGCCTTATGGATAAAGGAGGGGAAGTGGGGAGTGGGGAGACTGATAAAATAAGAAGAGGTTAAATCCAAGAAAGGCCCCTTCTATGTCATGGTAGAGAATTTGGACTTTGCATTTCATGCAGTATTCAGTGTGGTGATGTAGTCATTGTTTGAAAAAGGAAAGTGGCACAACCATCGTCGGAGTCTTGGAAACATCACTTGGTGCTAGTATAGAGGATGGGTCGGACATAGATATAGCTGAAGTCAGGAGCCACTGCCACAATGCAGAAGAAAAGTGATGAGAGTGTACAATAAAGGTGACGCATTGGCAGTCCATGTGCTACATATATTTGTCATATATATGTTTTTGGCCCAAATGCTGGACAAGTTTCAAACATCCTCTTCAGCTGATTACTGACTGTACCCCATTGAGAGCATCTGGTCTCCAGTTTGCCAGGATTCCACAACTCACTATTACTTTCAGGGAGTTCTGCTTTTATCATTTATAATTTCATCCAGCTCCTACATGCAAGAGTGTCTGAATCTTCAACAAAACTAGGCCAGAAAGAATACTAAGGAAAAGAAAATTTCAAGATATATATATAAAATAAAATAACCATCCTGGATAATTGACTGAAAATAATGAAGAGAAGAGAAAATTGAGAATGAATCTGCTTTTTGACTTTTGTAATTTAGGTAGACAATGATTCATTTAACTATCATCCTAATGTAAATATATATATATATATTTCTTAAACATGTTCAGGAATAGTAGTATATGCTATACCAATAGGGAATTAATATTCACCAAGATACTTAAGACTCTAATGACAAATTCTATGTTACAGGCAAAACTTCAAACAGTCCACAAATTCTTTGATATTTTATACACAAAGCCTCAGCAAGTGATAGCCTATCCTGAACCTCAAAACTATTTGTCCAGAAAAGTATTTCCTTTAAAATAATGAGAACTCAATTCAGGAAACAAGATGATAATCTCTATGCAGTTTCCCCCACCCACCTGACCACAATTAAAAGAAATAAAAACAGAAGCATCTATATCATTACCAAACCATCAAAATACATTTGTATGGTTGTTTTGTAACTATGAAACATCACTGTACAGATGCACACTTTCAAATACTTCATTATAACCGCCACCGTAAGTTCTACTTTCACATTCTGAATTAGCGTTGAATTGTCTGTGGACTGCTCACAATAGGTTTCTCCACATCACAGTCACTAAGATGGGATTTTCTTACCAGATGATCTCATTAGTCACATTCTCTGCTAGATTCCCTCAAAACAAAACCACTCCTTAAATAAGAGTGTGATACAAATAAAGAGGTAGACAGTTATTGGAAATAGCAGTGACAAAAATAAACTGGGTGAAGTCCCTTGAAATTTGAAGATGATTAAAGAAGGGTCATTCATTATGATAGACGGAAGCTGCATCGATTGAAAAGAAACCTCTTACTCTGCCCTATGGTAACTCCAATGCCCTTGCCATGCCAGCTAAGGTGGAGCACATTATGGGAATATCAACACTGACAACCGCCACAGCCAATGTTGACTGAGTACTCAGAACATGGCGGGTATTAAACTAAATTCCTCTACATCGGCAGGTTAACTTAATCTTACGAGATGCATACTGTTTTCATCCCATTTTAAATATGAGAAAACGAAGACTAAGAGAGGTCTAGTTACCTGCTCTAAGCCATCGATCTAATGACTGGCAGAACTGGCATTTGACCCCTTGCTGTGGGGCTCTGACATCCACGTTTTGAGCCTACTCCCTCTCTGGATGGGTCACAGGTTGTGTGGGTATGTAGAGATTAATGTGCATAGTGAACATATAGCTTTAAAAGATGCTAGTGCTTTTGCAGAAAAAAATATTATTAGATATTTCTGTAAATTTCAGGGCATAATGCAGGTGATTAACTTTGTATTAATACTTAAAATTAAGCTAAATTATAGAACCTTTCATAATTTAGCAGGAATTTGTACTGTTTAAATAGGAAACTCAATTCTTGCTTTTGCCGCGGGGTATACAGGATGGTGGATGGGTTTCAGTGCAGATTCTGGAGTCAATTTCCTGAACTGAACCCCAGCTCTGCCATGTTATAGCTGTGTGACTTTCACAGTTTAGCCTCTCTGTCACTTACTTCTCTCTCAAGTGACCATAATAGCACATATCCCACAGTTGTTGTGATGATTAAATAGGTTAATGCAAGTAAAGTACCTAAATAGTAACTGGCATGGAATAAGTGCATAACATGCAAGCTTTCTTACTGTCCACAAATGGGTATCACCAGTCCCAACATGAACAAGAAATCACTTTCCCTCATTACCTTGAATTGCCTATTTCAGAAGGTCTGTGAGCCTCAGCTAATACATCACAGTGGGTTTCAATAAATGTTTGCAAACGGTGATACATATACCCGTAACCTACCCATCATGATCAATGTGTGGAGACAAATTTCATAATAATTACTGTTCAAAGTATTATTTTAATATTGATTCATCTGAGAATGCTGTCTTACAAGAAGAAGGAAAAATTAGTGACTATTAAAAGATTTGGTGCCCTTCATAAATATATCACAGATTCAGGAATTCAGGGAAGATGAAGGTCGTGAACAAGATAGGTCAAAGAGTTTTCAATGCTGCAGAATGTTTTCCACGGGTGAATAAAACAGTAGATTTGCTCAGCCAAAACGTCTCTTGTTTATCACTCAGCACTGAGGGGACTTTTTGGTAGATGTGTTTTAGGGTCATTTTGTCTACTTTTTGGTCCAGGTGCTACAAATCTGATTTTACCGAACTATTCAGAATTTACCATTACCTAGACCATTCAGAATTTTTAATTTTTAATACTTGCTCTGTATGCTTTAATGCGTTTTCAAAGAAAACTTATTTTCTGTTTTGCTCATACCCCTTAAAACGTGTGTCAATAAATACAAACTAGCTAGGGAAAGTCAAATTTTACTCTTGACTTTCTTAAACGTACTTTAATACAAAATCCAATGATAACTTTATTACCATTGAATTTAAAGTTTTAATCTCTGGTTAGAATCGACTCATAAACCTCTCTATGGAAAAAATCAGTGATTGACTTAATTTTAAAATACTGGTATTGACGAACACCTAGCAATGACCTTCTTTTCAATCTTATATTTAAGCCACAACTGTCTTGCAAAAAACGCATTATTACGTTTTAATCCAATGTGAAAATGTATTCTGCTCAGCTGCAGAAAGCTAACAGAAGTCAAGAGAGACCAGACTATTTCTGACGATAAATATTTGCTTCCCATATATAGGCCACGCGACAATTTCATCAAACACATGTGTGAAGCTAAAAATTTCAAGCTGCTGTCAGCTCTCACTTGCATTAATCTCTGGAGTTAGCAAAAGTACATTTTCTTCCGTTTTCATTCTAATAAGCTGAAACTTTCTTAATAACAGGAAGCTTCAGGAAAACTAGCTTCAAATGAAAATTGCTCCTGTTTTCTACCTTTCCTTCTAAATGCAATTCTATCCCTGAGAAAAGGATCCAGGTATAATGCTCTCTACTGTTAGAGCAAAAGATATGAGCATGCTCAAGGAAGAAAGGGACCTTTTTGGATGAAGTCAATGATATTACCCAAAAAGTACATGAAGGGAAATCAACGGGGCTCTGGACCTGAATCAACTGAGACAACCAGCAAACGCTGGTTCATTGCAGACTAGAAAGAACACAGAACTGAGTGTTGCAAGACAGAAGAAGTCCTGGACACACTGCTCACTAGGTTTATCACAACAGATACTCGTCTCACTTCTCCTATAAAAGTGACAGATTGGCCTAAATGATCTTGAGGTGTCCTCTGGTTTTAAATTTTTATTCCATGATAGATGGAACTGTAAAACATATCTATCTAAAATATTAAATTGTGGGCCAATAATAGACACACAGAACAGTGAAGAAAGAAGTAGAGTAGATTTCTCACTTCAAACATTTAGTGGGAACCGTGGAGTGGTTTAGCAAAAGTCAGTTTAGTGCATCCAGTGATAAAGATGACTGACTCTAAAAAATAAACCACTGCTACTTACCTACCTGTGTGACTTTAGTTAATTTATTTGTGTGTTTCACTTTCCTTATCCATTAAATGGGGATGGTAGCATCTATCCTGAGGATTGTCTTGAGGATTCAATAACTTAATGTTTGTAAAACACCTACAACATTCAATATTCTAAGATACCATGTGTTCGCTAAATAAATAACCTCAAATTCATCCCTCTTATTAAAAATACACTTTGATCACTGTAAGAGAAGGAAAAGGCAGCCAGCTGAAACACCTGCTGCTTATTCAGCGCTGCTGGATGTGGGAACCTCTGTTTCTCATTCTCTTTGCCCATGAATGTTCTTCCTATTATTCTGCTGGGAAGGATAGAAGCAGCTTCACGTGGCTGTTTTAGACTGGCTTTGAGTTCACACTCATGGTTAATTTTCACATCTCCCAATTGCACCTATGATCTTCAAGAGAATTGTTTAGGTTGCAGTTCTTAAAAAAATTTTGAAATATTGAGGACAACTGAATTTCTGTCGTTTTAATAACGTGTAATGAGAGCATTATTTGTTGCTATTTGAAAGATATTTTTCACAAATAGTCCCAATAATATATTTGAATGTGCGTGTGTGTGTGTGTATGCCTGTACATATATATATATGTGTGTGTCATAGATGCTGTCATGTGCTGCCCAGAAACCTCTTCAGGACCAAAATCCTCATCCTCTCAGCCTCTGGGACTATTGGCTGCTGATCTCAGCAGCGTTAGTTTTGAGGTATTGACGCCCCCAACCCAACTGCAAAGAGATCTGCTTTCCAGGGGTTTTGCCCCCTCACAGGAGGGACTCCAGTCATTTGTCCATGCAGAGTTATGAAGGCCACACCCCCCTGGACAATTATGAAGGGCTATTCTAGTTCTGGGAAAACCCCATGGGATTGGATGAAACCTCTGCTGCAATTTCATCATAGCCCAACTTTTTCCTCTACCTAATCCTGCTTTTTCACTGCCTTATAGGTATTGATCTTTACGACACTCACCAAAAACCTTCCTGCATGCAAATCTGTCTCAGAGACTGTTTTCTGGGAGCCAGTATAAGGCAATGTATAATTTTTTTCTTTGTTTTCCTGCAGGATGTCAAGTACACAGAATTTTGAGTTAATCATCCTCCATAATTCATGCATGCTATTATCATTGTTCCCCTCTATACTCCACCCCAATCCCATTCTTCTATCTGTCATAAATAACCATAACAGTATTTTTAATGCATATCTTTCCAATCCATCATCCAAATATTTATTTATTTTTATCTATCTATATGTTTTTTTTTTTCTTTTGAGGAAGATTAGCCCTGAGCTAACATCTGCTGCCAGTCTTCTTCCTTTTGCTGAGGAGGACTGACCCTAAGCTAACATCTGTGCCCATCTTCCTCTACTTACATGTGGGATGCCTGCCACAGCATGGCTTGCCAAGCAGTGTGTAGGTCCACACCCGGGATCCAAACCAACAAACCCAGGGCCACTGAAGCGGAATTTGTGAACTTCACTGCTGCGCCACCGGGCTGGCCCCAGCATTCACTGTTTTGAACTGTGGTAAGCTGCAACTTTGGAAACTCTGAGAGATAGCAGCCCAGGCAAAGACATCAGCATTTCCAGGGGGACTCCAGCTGTGAGTTTACTGGCTGCAGGTATCAGTGAAGAGCCTTGAGATAAAGAACCAAGATCATTTGTGAGGCTCCCTGGAAACTCCAGAAATATCTGGAAAAGGCTTCTAAGGGGCAAGTAGTTACAGGTGCCCTACAAGCAGGTTGGGCCAAGAAACAGTGAAATTTATGCTATTATTATGACATCTTATGTATCCTGAAGCCTATGAAGACAGCAGAAACTCAGATAACAACTTCTTGCCAGTTTAAATGAAGATAGACCATCCTTGTTCCTCAGTTACATGATGATACTTGATCCTTCTATGGTGAAGTTGGGCTAGAAAATGAGCCCAGGTCTAAAGCAGGAGTCCTTTTCTCTTATGTCCTTGTACAGGCACGAAAAACACTCCTAGAATTCTGTCAGAGGGAGAGTGCACCAGCTGAAACAAGGGAACGCATCCAGTGGGCTTCCAAATCAACATGAGGGATTGAGACAAAAACTGGAAGCTGTGATTCACATCTTTTTGAGGATTTTAAGGAGGAAAGAACCTGAGCAAGAGGAACATGGGTCAGAGCAGGCAGTTGGGAAGTAGCTGGGTGACTCCCAGAGGGGAGCATATAGGCACTATCACTGGGAGTTTTACGTGTGCTGGGCAAGCATTTGCATAGTGGACCAGGTCTGTTGGCATCCAAATAAGACAGAGGCAGAACTGAATTGAATGACACATTATATATGGATACCAAATTGGCTCACATCACATGAGAGCTTTTAGTGTTCTAGGAATTTCACGTTTTTTCCTAGGAACATGCTTATTTAAAAATATTCAGCAGTTATAGCTAAACTCAACCTGAACTCAGCAGTTATAACTAAACTTACTCATAGATGAGTAAGCCACATTTAAGAAAATGTTATTGAAATTCTTTAGTTCTGTATGATGGTAGAAGTTTTGCTTTGTAATAAGAATAATTCATAAAAATTGATATAATTGTCTTAAGAAGGAAAACTGTATATACATTTTCCCACCCACTGAACTTTATGGTTTTCAACCAGCAGCATGCAACTCCATGAAACTAGAGAATGTTAGGGATGATCTGTTTCTGCTCAGTTATAACTAAGGCGTTAGACATTCAACCTCTTCCCTGTGGTGTCTGACTGTGCTTGCACATGGTGTGCGCTCAGAGAAAGGCTCAGCTTCTATCTGTTAATCTAGAGGTGGCTGTATTAATAGGTTGCACACTTCATTGATTTTTAATTAATTTCTAAAGAGACACAGAGGATAACTAGTCTAGCCCACAGACATCTCCGTTCTCGTTGTAATCCACATCTTTATTGATCAGCTGCCTAAGGAGCAGAAGTAATCCATTTTAAGTACACTTCTCTGAGAGTGTGGACACTATACAATTCACTCTTCCCACAGTCATCATATTGACAAGAGGTCAGCAAGAGGGGAAAACTGTAGCATGTTTAGTATATGCTTGATCCAGGCAGATAAGCATTTTTACCTGCAGTTTATTTGGTGGGAAAGCAGTGGCTTCTCACACATGCTTTTTAACCTGTTTGTTTGTTTATTTTATTATTATTATTTTGTTGTTTCTCTAAGAGAAGTTTTGAGTCTCAAAGAAGGCTGTCCTGCAAATTCTTCCAATGGAAATTTCCCAGAGCTTATCAAGGATGGGAAATGAAATTTCTACAGAAATGCTTGAAGAAAATGTAGGGAATAAGAAGAAAAAAATCTGTTATGCCTGCCAGCCTCAGGAATATGTAAATGGAATCCTCATTCATTCTTATTGGGAGTCTAATATCACTGTCTGGGGTTTGACCTAAGGGTTGTAGGGTTTGATTTCCTCCATCCCATCACAAATATTGTAGACATTTAAATTTGTTCCACCTGCACTGCAAAGAAAAATCCTACTGCCTGAACAGCCTTTCAAAATTTTGGTCTTATAGTTCATTTAATGCAACCACAAGCATGTATTGAGTGCCAGTTAAATGCTAGGCAACCTTCAGATTGTTGAAGATACATTCTTGAATCCACAAATGTTGGTTGGTAAAGTGCTTCCAGAGGCACCATCCTAAGGGAACCTAGCAAAACTAAAGGAGTTTGTTTACAAGTTTTAAATGTTTACTGTGTACAAGAGTTTTCCCATTATTGAGTTCTTAGAGCACCCATTGTCTATCTAACAATCATTCAGTTATACACACCGTCTTCTCTTAGTTTTATATGTGGTTTTATCATCTATTGACTATCGTTTTGTGTATATGGTCATAGAGTGTGATGGGTAAAATCGTTGTCTCTGGAGTCAAGCTGCCTGCGATCAGATGTTGGTTCTTCTGAGCTCTGTCAGGAACAAGCTATCATCCTTGGGCAAGTCATGTTACTTCTCTGTGAATCTGTTTCCTTGTCTTAAAATGGGAATAACAGTAGTACAGATCTTACTGGATTCTTCTGAGCTCCTATATACAGAGCACTTAAAATAGTCCCCTGGCACGGAGTGCCTAAATGAATGCTAACGATTTTACGTACGCAAACATATACAATGGTAACATACACAATTATATTTTGCCTTCGCCATAATATTTCAGTCTTCTCAATTAAGAAGAAACCTCTCCATGTTGTGTCTTCCACAGTAACTATTACTATTGTTGTCTGTCCAGATTCTGCTACACTAAAATCAGTACTGAATAGCAAATTATTTGTACTGTTAAGCAGATATATATCATTTTTAAAATAGCGTTAATGTTCAATTTAGTCTTGTTCATAGTGGAGGTAAGGTTGGCGCCCACCGATAGGAAAATAGACAATAAATTGACAAAACATGCCTGTGTTCTGTATGTTATACGTCTCTGAGTTAGAGTGTATACTTTAATGCAACAATGAGAAGCAATAAACCAAATTATGTATAGCAACACATTTGAATCTAACAAAAGCTTAATGAGTTAAACATGATCTTATTTAATGCCTAATACTATTTATGTATAAGAAATAACACAAAACACTTTAAAAATATAGATAAAACTAGGGGCCAGCCCAGTGGCACACTGGTTAAGTTCACACATTCCCCTTCAGTGACCCGGAGTTCACTGGTTTGGATCCCGGCACGGACCTATGCATCGCTTGTCAAGCTATGCTGTGGCAGAAGTTGCACATATAAAGTAGAGGAGGATTGGTGGCAGATGTTAGCTCAGGGCTAATAGTCCTCAAAAAAGAAAAAAACAGTGACTGCTGCCCTTCCATCCTCCTCACTGCGTCAGAGCCCTGCTGTCTTCCACACAGCCTTAGGGTCTTCGGGAGGTGCTCTACTCACTTCTTAATGCTGTGCCATATTTTGCCCCCAGTTGTATTAATAGCTATTTTTGAGACTCTAGTCTCAAACAGTCCCCTTAAAAACTTCTTCATTAACTTTAGCTCCTGACCCTATAAAGGATCAGACCTAGTCCAAGAGGTAGACATGAAAGATGCACACATCTCTCGTGTCTTAATTCTCTCCTCTGACCCCATGCACTATCCATGATTTCCTCATCTTCCACTACCTTCCAGCACACAGGCACACATGCAAACATGCTGTCATGTGCATGGACTAAACCACGTCTTCTCTCCTACAGCAGAAAAACATCCTCAAGCAACTTGACTTTGCTTGTCATTGTAGCTTCTTTTCTTGGAATTCCTCAGGTGGAACTCTATGGCCCAAGCCAATCTGAGAATTCTTTGGCTCTTTTGTCTTTGCACTTACTGTTCCCTCTACCTGGAACCTCTCCTCACCGTGCATTGCTACACTCTTCCTATAATGCTTCAGACAGACTTGGGTAAATCTAACACTCTCTTAGATCACAAATTTGATGTCACTTCCTTCATTACCAAGTAGATTGTGTCTCTCTATTATATTACCTCACAATGTCCCATTTTCTCTATCTATCTCAATATTATCTGTCTACCTATATATCTATCTAAAACTAAATCCTGAGAATATCAAGCACCATTTTAAAACAACTTTCTGTGTATGGCTAAATCAGTTACTTTATATAGCAGAAAGACCATACACTTATATTCATACGTTAGGCTACATCTTCTATTCTCAAGATTTAGAAATACTATATATAGCATATTACCCAATGTTAGCAGTTTCAGGTGAAGAGCACAAAAAGCTTAAATACATCTGATTTCCAATGGAGCACTCATCTACTGATCTGATTAGTTTATAAAACCATTTTTAAGAGAATTAAACAGTAAAGTGATAAAAGTAGAAAGCTATGTTTTGGTTGCTCAAATCCTAAAAGTTAAAGATTAAATATGATCACCTTTCATTCTTTTGCTGCAAACCCTTATGGATTAGTAACTTCCTGGAGCTGTGAATAGCGTCTCCTATTGAGATGGCATAACTCAGTTTGATCCTCCTCACATTCACCAACTCCATCACACTTTAGACAGTCAATAAAGAGTAGTCAGTTGATTGATTTCCTCCTTTCCCTACTCCATCTATTCATGCATGCTCCTTCTATTGCCTAAAATCACCAGGTTAAAAGAGAAGACACCCCCAGCAATAGTAAATATATTCACCAACATATAGTTGTATAACAATTAAAAGTAAAGGAAGCAGAAAAAGTATAATAAATGTTTAACATTGTTGGAAGTGATTTTCTATTGTTAGTAATGTTTTTTGTTTTTGTTGTTGTAGTTATTTTCTGAGGAAGATTAGCCTGAGCTAACATCTCTGCCAATCTTCCTCCAGTTTATATGTGGGGAGCCAGCAAAGCACGGCTGATGAGTGGTATATGTCCGCACCTGGGATCCAAACCTGTGAACATAGGCTGACAAAGTGGAACGTGCCTAACCTAACCACTATGCCACAAGGTCAGTCCCAGCTATGATTTTTATTATACACGCTTTTTTCCTTTTTTTTTTTCAGATGGTAAACATTTGCTTATTTTCAAGCTTACTTGCATATATATTGCAAAGTGCTTAGTGAATATTTTTACTTCCAGAAAATTTTGGGTTTTTGTGTGAAATACTATCTGTTTTTCTGCAAAGTTAGGGAAATCAGGGTGTTGCTCATGTACAGTGCCAAACTGGAATTTCAAAGCTGCCCTCTTCATTAGCGACCCTCTCCAGTTCACAGATTTATGCAGTTTATCCCTCATGTGGAAGAAAGTTGAAAAAACACATCACACAGACCATCTTCTGAGAGAACAGCCCGTTCCTGTCCCTCTTTGACACCTGAGAGAGAGTGGAGTACAGTGAGGAGTGTTAGCTCTAAAACAAGACTCCCAGGCTCCAGTCTTAGCTCACCCACTCACTAAATGCAGCTAACTGTGTCAGCTTAGCCGTGTTAGTTACTCAGTTTGCCAGTATCTTCATTTATAAAATAGGAATAATAATAGCACTTTCTCATAAGGTTGTTAGGAGAATTAAATGAGCTAGTACATGTAAAACTCTTAGAACAGTGCCTGGGCAATAGTAAACACTCAACATCTTAATTATTATTACTGTCCTTTTTGTCCAGCATTTTGCATTATAGATGATTCTCGCTTTCCAAAATTTCACGTTTCAAACCAGGTACAATTTTCTCAGACATTCTCAAACATACTTGAATGCTTTGAATCCCAAAGGTCACCTATCAAGCAACAACCACAAGTCCGTATTGCTGTCTTTCATACAACAGTTCAATTACAGCAGAACTTTGTTTTGTGCTTGTACACTTTCATTTTGAATTACAATTCACTACCAGGTTCAAAGGAAAATAGAGTAGAAAATGAAAGTGATAAGAAAAATGCTCTCATGAAATCAATAAAATTGAGACAAATAGAAAAATCATTAGCATATCTTTAGTCTCTGCAGTACACTCAGTGAACTTAAGCTAAATGACTATCTATTAATTTTAAAATGAGCAAAATTGAAATATGTGGAGAAAATGCTCTAAGTCTACCACTGCACATAAGAAGTAAAAGGAAAGCAAAATTAGATAATTTATAAAACAGAATTTATCTATCACTGAATCCCAATTATGATATATTTTACTTTTGCCTCTGTTATGAACACATTTTGTATGAAAATCAGGGCCACCTTCTATTTCTATATGTGTATGCATAATCCATTGGATTATCAGCTTCTTAAAAGAAAAGAAAGAAAAACCAAGCGTTATATATTTTCTCTTGATCCTTTGCTAGTTTTTTGTGTGTACAATATACATTATGTATATAATTTACTTCACAGACAGTTCAAAAGAATAAAGAACGTTTCCTTGTTTCTCTCAACAGTCATCTATTGAATAGCTATTATGTGCTGCTGGGCACTCTGCTAATTGTTGCACATATAAAGATGATATACTGTGTCCTTCAAACTTTTCATAGTTTGGTGTGAGAGATATTCACGGATACAACAGAAAACGTAAAGGAAGTTTTCTGAAAGTACAGGAAAAAGGGAATGTAACACTTACTGTATTGATTACTGGAGGTCTGACAGAAAAGAAGAATTTAAGCTTGATATTAAATTAAATATATTTAAAATTTTGGCTATAATACAGTAGAAGTATTCTAGATAGTATAAAAGACATATAAAAAAACCCCAGTCTTAAGAGGTAAATGTATGTTGGGAAAAAAATACAAGAAGGTTTATGAGGATGGGACATAAGTTGATAAGGGGTAAAAGTGCCATAATTAAATGTCTAACGTAATTGTATGTATCTACTTAATATGATTTGCAAACGAGTCACTGAAAGTTTTGATGAAACAAATCAACATGATCAGATTAGGCAGTTCTGTGAAGAATAGACAAGAGTAAAGGAGATTAGAAAGAATCAGGAAGATCGATTAAGTTACTACAATCCTAGCTCAGATAGCAATGGTTTAGGGTTTGGCTAAGACAGTAACTCGGAGAATTAATTTTAGGTTGAGAGCCACAGATAGAGATGGGAGCTTATCAGTGGAAACAAAGCCATAAGAGAGGGTGAGAGAATGTAAAATTTTTCCAAGTCAAACTCAGGAAAAACATCATTATTAAATGAGTGTGTAACACAAAAGGAAATCAGCAAAAGTGGCTAAAAGTAATGGTCACATTCACAGAAGAATGAGAACAGAGTGGGATGGCGGAGGTGAAGGAATCAGAGACTTTCAGGAAGGTAAACCCAGTGACAACGCCAAGTGCAATAGAGAGGTCAAAAAGGACAGCTCAACAGAGATCCTTGAGCTTGGAAATGGAAATATTATTGTATTAGTCATCTCAGATCACCACAAAAAATACTATCCTACCTCTGCCCTCTCAACATTCATGTCCTTTTTGCATGCAAAATCAACAGCCCTAAAGTCTTAACTTGTTCCAGCATCAACTCTAAAGTCTGCAGTCCAAAGGCTCATCTAAATATCATTCAAATCAGATATGGATGCTACTTGAGGTATGCTTCATCCTGAGGCAAAATTCCTCTTCAGTTGTTGACCTGTGAATCCAGACAAATTATCTGCTACCAAAATACACTGAGGGAAAGGTGCAGGTTAGATAGTCCCACTACAAAAAGGAGAAATAGGAAAGAAGGAAAGGGCGATGGGTCTCAGGCAAGTTCAGAACCTAGTGGGGTGCATTCCATCAAATTTTGAGGCTCAAGGATCACCCTCTTTAGTTCGATGTTGTGTCTTTAGGACCCACTGGGGTGGAGGTCCTGCCTCTGCAGCAGAGCTGGGTAGGGGTCCTGCCCCCTGCCCTTCAGCTCCACAGGGCAGTCCTGACTCCATGGCTTTGTTGAAATCTGGCCTGTCAAAACCAAGGCAGTAGCCCTGATAATCCATGCATTGCCTTTGGGGACATTTTTTCCTCCTCTTAAAGAACAGTACAGGTATTGCAGCCAAACACCTCCATCACCCTGAGGAGTTACCCAAGGAGCCCAGCAGCCTTCCTTCATTTTGTCCTGCATCCATTCCCCTCAGTTCAAACTGGCAGTGTTTCTGCTCAATAATCCCACAAACTCTTTATCGAGTAATAGTCCAGCCATACCCTTGGTGTTCTCTCAGAGCATGCTTTCCAATTTTTTGCAACATAGATACACTGAGAATTTTCCAAATCTTCAAGTTTTGGTTCCTTTTTTCCTCAACAATTTCTTCTTCAATTCATTTCTCTTTTCACATTTTATTCTAAGCCATCAGGAGGAACTAAGCCCCTCCTTCAACATTTTGCTTTGAAATCTTCTCAGCTAAATATTCAATTTAATTGCTCACAAGTTCTATCTTCCACAAAACACTAAAACACAAGTACAATTCAACCAATTTCCTTGCCACTTTAACAAGGATCACCTGTCCTCCAGTTTCCAATAAGATGTTCCCCATTTCCATCTGAGACTTCACTAGAATCACACTTAACAACTATATTCCTAGCGTGCACCTTAAAACTCTTCCAGCCTCTACCCATTACCCAGGTCCCTAGCCACTTCCCCATGTTTGGGTATTTGTTACAGCAACA
Organism: Equus asinus; assembly: GCF_041296235.1. Taxonomy (NCBI): domain Eukaryota; kingdom Metazoa; phylum Chordata; class Mammalia; order Perissodactyla; family Equidae; genus Equus; species Equus asinus. The sequence goes on along the minus strand of NC_091808.1, from coordinate 26,130,906 downwards.
CCCCATTATCAGTACCAAAGTCTTCTCGGGCTGCCATAATGTGATACCAAAGACTGGGTGGATTAAACAATAGGAATTTATTTCTCACAGTTCTGGAGGCTGGGAAGCCCAAGATCAAGGTGCCAGCCAATCAGTTCCCCAGGGAGGGCCTTCTTTCTGGCTTGTAGATGGCCAGTTCCTCACTGTGCCCTCACGTGGCAGAGACAGGGAGAGGAAGCAAGCTCTGCTGTCTCTTCTTATAAAAGAAGAACTCCACCCTCATGATCTTATCAGGACCTAATTACCTCCCACCTCTAAATACCATCACATTGGGGGTTAGGGCTTTAATATATGAATTTTGGGGGGACACAGTTCAATCCATAGCAGTTGGTGACCTTGGTGAAAGCCACTAGATTGCAGTAGACTCAGGAGTGAGCAAGGATTTGAGAAACAGTGGTTGACAAAATATTGTGCTCTTTTTAAAAGTAGATGAATAAATAGGCAGTCACTCTAGTAAGAGAAGACAAGTATGGGGTTGTTCATGCATCGCCCCGGGAGAATGGGTAAGTTTATAGGATGCAGAGAGGAGCCAGTGAGTTGGGAGAGATTGATGATACAGGATGAGAAGAAATGATGGGAGAAATGCTCCAGCTGGGATGGGATGAAAAGTGCAGGTAAAAAGGTGGGCTTTGTAAAGGAAGAAAGACACTGCTTTCTCTGAATTGTCAATGAAAGGAAACCTGAGAGCTGGAAGAGAGCAACAATGTGGGAGTTCATGTTCTACTATCATTATTTTTCTCAGTAATATATGCTAAGAATGAAAGGAAATGCAAAGTGGCCCAAAGAAGGAATATTGTCAGATTTCACTCTGTGCTCCAGCAAAGCAGGTGTCCGTGGAGAGTGAGGAAGAAACTCACACGGTAACAGGGTAGAGATTACTGAGGGCCAATAGACGGTAGAAATCATAAGCTTGTAATTTCATTAACTGCCTTGGTTTTTTAATTGTCCTCAGAAGCAGAGAAACAGAGTAACTGGATATTTGGGTTCATCTAGGGAAGGGTATAAAGAGGTAAGTGAGACAGGAAGACAGAGATCCAGAGAAATAAACAACTTTGTAAAAGTACACAAACGTTGGGAAAACTCTTAGAAACTCAGAATGATTTTGGATATTAGCATGCATTTTAAAGTTGGTTTCTTCTTCAAAGGCTTTCTTACTATCACCAATAAACACATAGGTCACACAATATTTCTTCCCAACTAAACATTTAAAAACTAAAATCAGTTTCTCCAGAGTTCTGTTTTTAAAACTCTCTGTAAGTTTAGTATCAAGCTCGAAAGTCTCAGACTACACTCATATAGCATCAGGTAGAGATGTATATTCTGAAACAGGCTGAATAAGAGAGAGCACACTCTTTATCATATGAACAAGTCGTTTGTTACTATTTGATTTATTTTAACAATTTGGATCCCGATAACTCCACCTACATTTTTAGTTACAAATGATCCCTGTCTCCTACGGAATTTATTTTTAACTAGTATAAATTTTTTAAGTAAGTGAGGATTTTTTCTCGTTACAATATGCAATGTTTACATAATAGGTCCCAACTTTAAGAAAATTATAAACTCTCTATAAGCCACTGAAAGAGTAGTACAATGAAACAAGACACACAAGCCAAGGAACTGAATAAATGGATTTAATGAAACCAGTGGCCTTGGGTTACAAAAATCAGTGAGTTTATTGTGCTGTCAGAGTGACTTTATTTGAATCATTACTTTTATATTCTTTTACAATTGTAATAATGTTTGGCAAAGTTGGACTACCTTTATATGGCTTCACAGTATTCAATTTCATTTTAAAAACATCTAATGCAAATTTAATACTTTTATCTTTTATGACAAGACTTAGCTCAGTCTGAAATAATCACTGTATTAACATTTTTTACCCATTCAAATAGTCCAATTCATTATTACAAAAACAGCAAGCTTCCCCAGCCTATCATTAATTCCTACTGTTTTAATTACAAGGAAAAAAAAAAACTCTGTGGAAGGCTTTTGTGGATAATGGCATTATAAATACAATCTTATGCAAAGATATGAAAATAAAATGAAGTGCTTTCCTCTACCTCAATATTCTGGTAGAAGTACCATATTTTTGGCAAAAAAATGAAAGTCTGTTAAAATATAATGGTGCTTTCTTTGAATTTAGTCACAAAGAGGCTGCTTGGAACTATATATTAATTTCAACTATTTGGAAACACGTGAAGCCTACATTCAAGACCAAAATTGTTATAAAACAGCTCTTCATCTCTTAGGATTTAAGATTTTTTTTTCCTGCACTCTAACCAAACTTAGTTGCTGCTTCTGCACATTGTGACCACATGTAAACGATTGTCTGTATCAGAAGATTCCAGCTATTCAAATCTTAAATTAAGTGCTATGTAAGATTTGCTCCGAAACAAAATTCAACTTTGACATAGGTGATTAGTAGAATGTTTAAGTCACAATCTACAAAACTGACCACTTCATTTAGAATGTATGTTACAAGGGCACATGGTTGGGGTTTGGCAAGGAGAGGCCTCATAGTATATATTTGTTTTGCCTTATTATTATCATTACTATTTTTAATCTAAATCAGATTATAACTCTGAGGGAGAATCTTCTGAATTTTCCATCCCGGAGAAGTTGAGTTTAAATCTAAATGCTTTTAGAAGATAACTAACTTCGGGTAAAATACTCCAGCAGCCACTCACAATCTTCTAGTGGTGACAGGTGCAATTGTGTGTGTGCACGTCCACTCAATGACGCACACACATAGGTATAATGTAATGCAGATTGTGATAAATGCTATACTAGAGGCACAAAGACCTGTGCACACATGGCGTGAAAGATGAATTCCAAATTGAGGAATTAGCAATGTTTGTTAACAAAAACAAGACTTGAAATATATTGCGAAGGACCAACAAAGCTTAGAATTTTTTTTTTAGTAGAACTAGACTGCGTTAAAAAAAATGCACCCACTTACTCTTTTGAAGTTAAACCCAAGAATAGGTAAAATATGTTCTGTAACAAGAAATTACTGTAATAAAATGCTGTAAAATATGTATGTAGATCTATGCTTGGAGTGTATTAGCAATGCGGTCATATGTCATATATCTTCTGAGTATGAGAGAAAGTTAGTTCACTAAAAGATACGCAAAACTAAGAATAGTGAGAAATTCAAAGCAAATTAAATGCACTTTTTCTACTCAACGATATTTAAAATCTCTTTGGGCAAATTACAGTATTCAAGTACAGATATTCAATATATTTCAGTGTTCCCAAATAAGAAGATCGGTCAATAATTAATCACTATTCTACTTACACTTCTAGCATAAACTTTATGAACTAAAATTATTTATGTCTAGATATTAATACCTATTAGCACCTCACACATAGAGTTTGATAAATACTGTTTAACTAAATTATTGGTGATAATATTTCTGAATTTCCATCAGAAACATTTGGCATAACTAGACAAAATTTATCTTAAAAACAAGTTGCATTTTCATGTTTTTACAGTTTTGTCCTGTAAGGCTTTAGATAATAAGTATTACTAGCAGAATATTGAAACTGGTATGAAAATAAGATGTTTCCTCAAGAGCTTGACTGTTTTATAAAATCTAATCTTTTCTATTGCATAGTCAGCCCAAAGTTAGGCTACTATTTTCCTCTATTAACATTTGCACTTAAAGAACAGTTTATTAAATTAGCAAATGGTTATTCATTAAAATATAACCATAAATTGAGCTCTAACTCATGAATGTGTTAATTGTTCTTTTCTGTTGAGGACAGGAGCTTATATCTACATTTTAAACTGAACAGACATAGTTCATATGCAATTTAGATTACATCTGAGTATGAAATAGAAGGCCACATACCATCTGTGAAGAAATATCCTCTTCCCTAATTAATGTGTATCATGTATCATAGGCCGTTTCATTACTAAAGACAAGTTATAAAACATAAAGTTGAGTTTAATAAAAGAAAGCTCATTTAATGAAAATGAGAAATTACCTACAGGAATATTGTAGATATTGGCTACAGTATTCTTTGGCTAAAGAAGGATAACTTAATTCCCAGTTAGAGACCTGAATATGTGTGCTTAGAAGAAGATGGGAAGGAGCCTCTAGCGGATGACAAGGGAATCGTTATCATTCAGTAAGTATTTACTAAGAATCTACAATATTCTAGGTGTTGTGATACAACTGCAAAGATTTGTATGGTGGTGAACACTCATATAGCACTTGCTAAGTGAAAAGCACTGTCTTAAGCACTTTACACAGCAACCCCATGAAGCATGTACTATTATCACTTCCATTTACAGACAGGAAACTGAGGCAAGGAAATGCTAAGTGACTCTCCTAAAGACACACAATAAACAACAGAGTTGGAATTTTAACTGAGGCAAATTGGCCTCAGGTCTAGGGAGTGTTATGCGCAAAACTGAGGGTAAAGGGATTATAGGATTTGCCAAATCTGTAGGAAAGCTAACGTAGCTGGGCAGAAATAATGAGATGGGAGCTTGGTGTGAGATAAGGCTGGAAGGGGTGAACATGCAGATCTTGGATTCATGCTCAGGATTTTGACTTTTATCCTAAGGGCAATGAAAGTCATTGGGGTGTTTTAACTGGGAAGTAACATGACTGGGTTACATTTTGAGAATATCTCATTAGCTATAGTGTGTAAGACTGATTAGAGAGAGGAGACAAAAGTGAAAATTAGAGCTAAGAGGCTATTGTATAGTCCAGGTGAGAGAGGATGGCAGCCTGCAGCAGGGTGTGGTAGTAGAGATGAAGAGAAGTAGATCAATTTGGAAGATATTTAAGAGCTAATATCAACAGTACTTACATCAGATAGAATAGAAACATGAGAGAAGAAGTGTCAAGGATAGCTTCAAAATTTTAGTTAGTGCTACTGACTGGGTGATGATATATGAAGGACAAGCTTTTACAGCATTCAGGTTTCTTCTTAAATATCTCCTCAGAGAAGCCTACTCCAATTCTTTGTACTAAAATATCATTCTCCCCTCTATAAGTCTCTACATCCTTATTCTGCTTTACTTTCTTCATGGTACTTATGAATCCCAACAATATATAAACATATTGTTTATTTACCTGTTTATTGTGTTTTTCACAGACAATAATGAAAGCACCATGAGGTCAGACAAGTTGTCACTTATACTTATTTGTACTCTCTTCCCTTTAGGCCAGTGCCTTGCATATCACAAGTGGGCAATCAACATTTATTGAGTGAATAAATGAATGAATGAATGTGAGAGTCACCTAAATATGTGGAACGGCTGAAGTTGAGGATGTGGATGAGATTCCTCTCCACAGACCAAAGAGACAAAATATCTGTAAGTGACAGGCAAAAATAATAAATGCAGGGAAGAACACCGAGATGACAAATTAGGAGGTAGGAGAAAACCCAACAAAGAGCCACGAAATGGAAATCACAAAATATCTCAGCTTAAAAATGGAATGATTGGCAATGTCAAATGCTAGAATGTCAATATAGTAAGAGGACTGAGGAGATAATATTAGAATTGGAGTTGGCATTTAGAAGGTCTTAAGTAATGTTATTAATGAGCGTTTTGCTCAAGTGTTAGCGACAGAAGGTAGACTGTAGTGGTTCAGAGAGGGAACTGGAGATGAAAATGGGGAGATAGCAAGTTTAGATTATTCTTTCAAGAAGTGTGGCCATGAAAAAATGAAGGAAGGCAGAGCACGAGTGAGGGATGAAGAGAGAAGGGATGTAGAAAAAATTACTACATAGGAGTTGATGCAGAAACCAGAGATGTTTCTGGATGGTGGTATGAGAGTTTGGTCAAGATCCCAGAAGAAAAAGAACTATCCTTAGCTGGAGAAGTGGGTGATGAGAGAAGAGAAAGGATGGGTAGAGGGACATATAGAACTTGGTATATGAACTAAGCTATGTTAAGCTGGTTAAGCATCAAGATCGAACTAAATTCAACGTCTTGCGAAGTTTCCAGGTCAGTAAAATTGTTCACTCCCCTTAGCTACTGAAAAAATGTGTTCTAGATTCATGCTACACTACTTAAGGCTGGATGAAAGTCTCCTGTCTCAGAGGAAGATTTAGAAAAGACTATTTTTTAATAATTTCAAGTAGCAGATATTAGTGTCTAACTTATTTCTGAGGATATAGTGAGTACTCAGAAGACACTAAATATTGGAAATGTCGAGATATCAGGAATAAACTTTAATTATCTGTAGACTTGGCTTACTTTATGGTACCACGGCCATCATATATTATTAGAAGTGGGAACTTTAGGAAATTTATTTTTCATCGTATTTCTTTTAAGTGCCATTCATCCTAAGAAACAGCTTTGCTCCCATGGATTCAGAACTCAAGCACACCTAATTATACATCACTTAAGGATGAACAAATATATTCCTGCTTAAGAAAGAATTAAATTTTTGATTTGTATCTCAGGTACTATATCTTTAATAAAAATATGTAAGTAACCCTATATCTTCCCATTTTTTTGTAAATGGAAAAATCACTATGTATGCCCTTTAAAGTATTGACTCATATGTTCTTTAATGGATCGACTAAATGGCGATACACACAAAAAATAAATCAATGTAATAATTCTGTAATCAACTATCTCAACTTCTAGCAGATTATCTATATCAATATGGAATTGGCCAAATTAAGTCATGGTAGCGAAATATTACCAGATACTTCCTTTGAAAATCTTCTTCACACACTATATATTTCATAGTATGTGATCTTAATTACATTTCAAAGACATTGCACTGATAGGAAACTCCATTGAGTTTTACCTAAAATGATGTTAAGGGTAGTCATATTAAATAATTCAATATTTCCAATAGTTTATGAATAAAAAACAAGTGATATTGACATAAAATTGTATTTTATAGTAAAATGTCTATAATTCCACCTCAAAAAAATAAATGATTAAATATGTCTGTCAGAATCTCTTAATGTAGTGAGAAGGAAGATACTGAAAATTGAATTCACAGGACTTTCTCCTTCCCTTTGAGTACATTAACGCCGTGCAATCCATCTTTAATGTCTTTTCCCTGATACCAGATTGCAAGGAGAAAATTTGTAACCTAACTTCCCAATGATTTGCTATTTCTTTATTAATTGTCCTATGTGCCCTTTCATTCAAGGTGCCAGGTAATAATTTCAACAATGAAATGGTAATACTTCAAGAAATGGGCAAATTAACATTGGATTAAATTAAAAAAAATTATACTGCTTTAACTTAGTAGGAGTATAATTAAATTCATGACTTTAAAGTTTAAGGTCTCTGAAGTCCTGAGCTCATTTTAAAAGTATCTTAAAGATACCAAAACAGCCGATATTACTCAGGGCCACTACATAGCACAATTCCAGAGAGCACTGTTCACATTAAAAATTTTGGTTTATTTAATTTCACAGTATTTATAACTCCTCTTTAAATTTCCATGATGTTCTCCTTTTCATACTCTAGTACTCTTCAAGATCTTCACTAATTAATTATCATTTAAAAAAGAAGAAAACAAGGGAAATGGAAAAGCACATGAGAGTTGATAGTGTACAAGGTGTTTTTGACTGCATCCACTAGGCATGTGTTCAAACGAATAGCTCTAACATTTTTCTAAAATCATTTCACAGCATTAGAGTTCACTGGCGCTTAACTGCGTACACATGTGTTATAAAGCAATACTATTATCTCATTCACAAGGAAATAGCGGAGAACCAGACATGGATCCCAGGGCAGTAGCTGTATTTGTGTTGCATGAGGCTAACTAACGTAAAAAATATGCCTATGGCGACTAAACCATCTGTTCACTTGCTATTTTTTAGAGAGCGGTTTATCTGCGTTGATGTACCTGAACGTCCCATTTCACAAACGCACTGGCACGTATTCACAGAACTGCCTAGGAACAAATACTCAACCACTGACGTTCCGTAGTAGTTGTAGGAACAGTAAAAATATGGAAACTCTACCTATTCTCATAAGTGGAGAAATTCCAGTAATCAACTACATAAATTCTAATTTTAATTAGAGTACAAAGGTCACCAAATATCTTTAAAAAAACCATTGCAAGTAAATCTCCAGACATGTATCTGTAATTGTCCTGTATAGATTTCCTACTATTTTCAACCAGTAAAATACCTTCTATCAGATTTTTTTAATGGAGTTAATGCTGTACATTAATATTAGAAGAAATATAGCCTTTTCTTGTTGCATTGATATGTTTTTTTACTAAAATTTATGTATTGACTACATCTGCGAAATATCTTCCTTTAAGAATATTTGGAACCTAAGAATACTTATATAGAGAATATGAATTATGACCTAACAATACTTAAGAGTTTATGAATAAAAGCTCAGAAGACATCAAACAGGAGAATATTTTAGTTATATTCAAGACATTACAAAGTTGAGAATTCAGTTTATTCTAAATCCCTGTATTTGCTCACTTCACACTTCACGTATCTTTCATCATATTTTGGATGCAGTATTTAGAAAATCAAGTACCAAATTCCACTGATGCTAGAAGACCTTAAACATTAAGATCACTAAAGCAGACACACTTCTTTTTTATATCAATTTAAAGATTTTTAAGATGCTGTGAGTTATTGCAGGAAACCAGGATTTTAAAGAGTACGTGTGACAAGACAAAGTTACAGAGGATGTCAGTCAAAGGGTTATTAGTTTAATTTTGAACTTCACATCTCATACTCCCTGTTTTAATTGGGACCACTGTAATTGATGTTATGTAGTGTCTGGAAAGAGAGACCCATGAGAGCTCCATTAGCCTTCTTGGGACAACAAGCAAAGGTAATAACTTTTGCTATCAAGCAAACAAAGACCGTGGCCAATTCTCCTTTGGCTTGTCAGCGAGCCTTCCTGCCAGGATGGCTGTGCCTCTGCACTTGTGCAAGAGCTGGCTGCCTAGCAGCACATAAGATGTGCTGGAAATATCGCCTGGTGAGTTTTGAAACAATTTCCTAAATAAACTCTCTCTAAAATTCTACGAATCACTCTTTTGCTGAATGTAAGTCTTTGCTACTTATAGCAAAGGATGTGCTTTATTTTCAATGATGCTCCTTCAGTGTCCTTTTTATTTCTGTCTGCAATAAACTTCGTTTGCACAGTGGCACAGAAATTACTCTACTTAATATGGCCATCTATTTCAATAGAAAGTACTCTTATACACACAGACAGCTTACGTTTTCCGATTGTGTGAAACACAAAATTCAGCACTGCGTGATCTACTCTCCACTACTGACTGCAAGCTGCAATTCTGTGATGGATTTATAATAATGATTTCCTACCAGCTGATTTGAGAAGTTATATCTGTAGGGAATCCAGTGGACTTGTTATGTAGATGCCATCAACACTGAAAAATTCATATTCCATGCATTGCGGGGCACAACGGATGCACAGGCATGCTGGACAGCTCTCTGAGCAGTAGGTGGCAGCACTGTCAGCCGTCTTTGTTTTTGTTTTGGTTTGTTTTTTTCTCTAACAGAAATCAGAACCAAAAAGAAAAAAGAAAAAGAAAAACCTTCATGTACTGTACCTCGTTCAATTGGTTCTTTAGCATAAGAACCAAAAAAAAAAGGGACAAATCTTTAAATGTCTACATGCTTACAGATAAAGCTCAGATCCCATATAGATTTCTCATAATTTGGGGGTATGAGTTAAAATGATTGCCTAAAAATCAAAATCACAAAAACAGTCCATATTACCATGCTTTTTTTCTTAGCTTGTTCGTATGTGATCGTTTACTTTTTATTTTTCCTTTTTTTACTGGTTGAAGTAAAATATGACAAGGAAAATATGTCCACAAGTCAAGCACTCTGAAATTAGTGCTTCTGTATTTTCAGTTGTTGCCAGTTTCGAGAGAGAATTCTTTTCGTACCTTCTCAAATTCTTTAAAATTTACACATGTCTAATTTTACCAGTTCTGCTAGTAATGAACTTATTTTGAGTGACTTTTTAAGGAGTACCAGAAGTCTCAGCCAGTTCACAGAATAAAGTTCAATTTGTTAAAGGGTCAGGCATTTAAACCCATAGGGATTTGCTTGTTTGTTTTGCTCAGTCTCACACACCCACACATATAGACACACTTATGCAAGAGCCATTCAAATGTGCAGACTTACAGTGTAGAAGTTCATGAGGAGCGCACATTTGCACAACCACCGTGATAACTGAGGTTTTTGAGGTAAGCCTCTTCTCTTCAAGTCTAATATTTTTTCATTTGCTAAGTGGGTGATATCAATACTACCTCACAGGTTTGATGTGAGAATAGAAGGAGGTACAGTGTATAAAGCAGTCTGTAATCAGAATAACTCAATTTTAAAAATTGTTTTTATGCCTGTCTTTTCACTAGGCAGTAATCTAGTCAAACAACGTAAGCGTATCGTATCTGATTTTGTATTCCAAGCACTTAACACAGTACCATACATACTTGAGACACTCAATAAATATATTTTTGATTCAATGAACAACTGAGTTCATAATGTAAGTAAAGCTGATCAATCTACTGAAGTAAATCCAAATATCCATTCATTCATTCAACGTTCAGTGAGGTCCTCATTACTTTGAGCTCAAATTCTAGCAGGTAAGCAAATGTATTATATATATATATATATATATATATATATATATATATGATTTATAGAAATATTTTCTGTTGGTTCAGTAGGTATGCAAAATATTCACAATCTCACAAAGGTGGCGATTTAGACATGATACTTCATCATTTATGAAGCTCTTATAAATATACACATTATCCTATTTAATCTTTGTGATAACTATTGAGTTAAAAATATTTAATACTGGGGAACCTGAGACTTCGATAGTTTGCGAGGCTTAGTAGAGCCAGATCTTATTCTAAACCCTCATCTCTTTACTCTTTGTCAGGTGAAAAGAACCATAGAAACAATCTGTTCTTGTAGCAGTTGGCCAATCCCTTATTCTTACATTAACCCTATATATTTGGCCTATACAATATTCTTAGACTAAATAGTTTGAAATTGCCCATTTAAAGAGAGCTACTTCTTTACAGATGTTAGTTTTTTCTTTAATGCCATAGATACCTTTGTGTTCTGTAGACTAAACATCTCTATTTATCCATCTTGCCCTCTGGAATGACTAAGTACCACATGTGCTAATTATCGGAGTGACATGTAGAAGGAAACATTCATATTTGCTGTCATTCTCACTACAGCCTCAGTGAGGAACAATGCAATTCTCACTGCCACTCATCTTAGAGAAATAGGAATACGTAGCCTCAAACATTCCAGGTTAGAGCTGAGCCTTGAATACAAGCAGATGGGCCAGGGCCATCACTGTGTCAGCAAGCGCTCTTGAATATTGCACGGTGAGATGAAGGCCACGGAGGAAGAGCACTGGGCCTCAAAGACCTCATCCAAAAGACAAAGTTAGGGTTCAACTCACAAGGAAAGTGATATTGCTTTTTTTTGCTCATAGTTCTCAATTATAAACAGACTCCAAGAGTTAGATACATTCAAAGATGATTGGATTTTTATGATCTGAGTTTTACTCCTCCGCTTCTTAAAACCAGATTATAGCAACTAACATCGCAGCTTCTGATGCCGCTGCTAGAGACCACATCACCAGTTAGAGAAGCCGCTGGTCCAGTGTGGATCTAATGCTCACTCACTGAGTCTCACACCACTTATGTGCCACTTCAGATCCTTTTGCCTCATCTGTCTACTGGGTCTTTGGCACTTTTTGATTCTGCAGCGACCAGCTCTGTGTGGAGTCCAGTCAGCCTCACGTGGACAATCAGAAATTTCTTTGCCTCATCCTCTCTCTCTATCTCCCATTTCTCACCTCCTGCCTGGGGATTCCTGTTGATACTGAGGCTGTGAGACGTGCTCGGCTACCACACATACATCCCCCGGAAGAGAAGGGGAGCTAGCCTGCTGGAGGATAAACGAGCCTTTCAACTAATGTGAGACAGGAATAAACTGTGAACAAATTCCTCTGTGAATAAACTCCTCTGCCTTTTTCCCCTCAGAGGGTCGTTCCTGAGATACAACCATTCAGATGACAAAAGATTGCCCCAAGAGATGAACAAGATTTCCTTGGCTTCAGCTTCCCTGGGATCATATTCCCTGAAAAGGAAATAGCACACACGCTTTCCTTCAAGTTTTGCTTTTAGGACAATCCATGCTAAAATACACACTAACAACAAAATTAAAAAACCCAAACCAAATACACGATGAAAGCCCTCAACCGATCTCAACACTTGCAGAATCTCCTGGAAACGCTGAAATGAGCAAAGGCACACTTTTCTGCTGCTCTAAGTAAGGTGTAAAAAGGTGTTATTGACTCAACCAAATGTTTTGGAACATGTGGGTTTTCTCTCTTTTTTCTGTAAATACTAATAAAATAATTAAAATTATAATCTGAATTTAATTGAGAATTTCATTTCACTTTTCATAAGCCTTTTTTATGAAAGCACAAACTATACTTTAGAGAAACACCTAAAATCATGTTTTTCTGAAAAAAAATACTAAGATGGTTTGCCTCTATTTAAAGTTTCACATCACCCCAAATAATTGACTCATTATATGACATGTACTTCCTAAGGTAGCCTGTGGTAGTGTTTAGAAAATGTTGAAATAAAAGACATGTACTTCTTTAGTAATTTATAGCCCAAATTGTTTCAAGAAAAGATTTAGGAAAACTGAGTAGGAAAATGCAGTTGTAGTCAATGAACTGCTTCCTTGGAGGGGGGCGGTCTTTGTATCTGAACAGCCTATGTTTTCCTTGACATTTTTTCTATCAAGAATGGTAACCCCACCACTCTCCTTCTGGGAAAATGGAATAAAATCAAAAAGGAAATAAAACAGTCACATTTGTCTCCTGGAAGAAAAATGTTATAATATTTAGCTTATCTCATGGTTGTTCATATCTATAGAGGGAACATTGAGTTGAACTACTACAAACCAGCCAACTTCTGAATTTCCCTCTATAGTGGGTCGTTTAGCATATATACACATGCACGCACTCTTGGTATGTGGCTAATAATAGCCAACATCAGGTAACTAAGTTTGGAAGAGTGGAACAAAAGAAACAAAAAATTTAATTAGGACCATAGGAGAAGTTGAAAGAAAAATGAATATAAAGTAAAGATCTCCACTTTTCCAGAAGTCTCCTAGTTTCTGAAATCTCTATAATAACTACCGTCTTCATGACCCCCTCAATCGATTCTAGATCAGACTTTTAGGACTACTTGAAAATGCCAACACTACTGTTATAAATAATTATCTTTCAAAATTTTTAATTGTTTTTATTGTAATCGGTAAAAATAAATAATGTGTACCTCTCTTCATTAGTCTGTACCTCTCTTAAGTCAAATACTTTTGCTACTGCTGATAATGATCTAATTTCTACTCAACTGTAATTACCTAGAAAGAACTAACAGATATATCTTTACGAAACTTTCAGTGTTCCACATGGTCTCTTGCATATAAGAGGTCAATAAATATTTCCTGAATAAATGAATGCATTTTGGGGCTGGCCCCTGGCGGAGTGGTTAAGTTCGTGCGCTCCGCTGCAGGCAGCCCAGTGTTTCGTTGGTTCGAATCCTGGGCGCGGACATGGCACTGCTCATCAAACCACGCTGAGGCAGCGTCCCACATGCCACAACTAGAAGGACCCACAACGAAGAATATACAACTATGTACTGGGGGGCTTTGGGGAGAAAAAGGAAAAAATAAAATCTTAAAAAAAAATATTTAAAAAAAAAATAAATAAATGAATGCATTTTTGTTGAACTTTAACCAGCTTATGCATTACTACAACATTAATTCTTCAAAGTGGATCAATAACATTATCGCAGAGTTGAACATCTCCATAATATATTCACTATAAAACAACTGGGAATAGCCCATGCAAAATTTAAGTGTAATCCTTGTTTAAAACCAGGTTTGGGGCTGGCCCTGTGGCATAATGGTTACAGTTCTGCACACTCCGCTTCAGTGGCAGGTTCGCAGGTTCAGATCCCGGGTGTAGACTTGCACCGCTCATCAGCCATGCTGTGGCAGCAACTCACATAAAAAATAGAGGGAGATTGGCATGGGTGTTAGCTGAGGGAAACTCTTCCTCAGCAAAAAAAAACAGGCTAATGCAGTTTCCAGATTTGCATAATTTGTCAGTGGAATTTTCATCCTGGCAAAAATCTGATAAAACAAATTCTAGTCATGCGCTGGTGCTATGTGTTGTAAATAATTTCTTATATTTTAAACTGCCATGTTGAAGATTACAGTCAAGGCCTGGCTTCCTGTGTAATTAATATAGTCCAGATTCAATTGAATGATTTCTACCTTTTCTTTTTACATTTTCCTGCATTTTTAAAATTTCAATGTTACTTGAATCTTTACAAAGTTTTGGTATAAAGTAAAATTTTATACGTAGAACACGCTTTAGCCGCTGTTTAGTCTGCACTCAACTTGGGGACTGTATAGTTTTCTTTCAAAAAAAAAAACAAAAGGAAACATTGTTTCTTAATTTACGCTGTTCAAACTCTCCATTGACTTCTTTGACCAGGTGTATGCTTTTCTCCTTGGTAACTGCTTCTCTTCTCCATTCCATCTTGGAAAGTAAAACATCAAGAAAGGAAAGCTCCGATCTAATATGGTCTGTATTAGAGAGCCAGCGCTCATCGGGTCTCCTGTATCGCGCCTAGATGTTACTCTCTGCGCTTGGTAAGGTGTCTGGCCTCAGAAGGTTAGCTTAAAAGGTGTATGGCAACCTACCTTTGACATTCAAGAGACAAAAATTTTATTATTGTATATTTTTAAAATCACTTTAAGACAAAATAAATGTCACTTGGTTTTTTAAAAAAATCACAAAAATAAGAACAGTGGGTATTTGTATTATTATTATCAACACCAATGAGATGAAAGAAATCAGAGATGATGATGTGGTGGAAGAAATACTATGGAAGAAAAACACAAATGGACTGCAGGGTGATTTTTACTTTTTTGTTGTTGTTGTTGTTGTTTGGAGGAAGATTAGCCCTCAGCTAACTACTGCCAGTCCTCCTCTTTTTGCTGAGGAAGCCTGGCTCTGAGCTAACATCCGTGCCCATCTTCCTCTAGTTTATACGTGGGACACCTACCACAGCATGGCTGCCAAACAGTGCCATGTCCGCACCCGGGATCCGAACCAGCGAACCCCAGGCCGCCGAGAAGCGGAACGTGCGAACTTAACCGCTGTGCCACCGGGCCGGCCCCGATTTTTACTTTTTAAAGAAGTAGAGACAAGACAAAAAATCAGAGATGGCAGAGGCAGTCACTAGGGTAATTTCTTTTTCCTTTCATTTTCCTTTTTCATAATATCCCATCTTCTCAGTATCTGGCAAAATGTTGGAAAACATTTTTTCTAACTACTTTAAATTGAAGATAAAGACACAGATACTGACCAAGTAAAGCACTGTTTATATTTGACCTGGGAAAACGTGTTTATGGTTGGGGAATGGGGAAAGAAGCAAGAAAAAAAATAGACATTAAAGCACAGAGGGAGAGAGAGACATATAGTATGAAAACGTGGGCAGGCAGGCTTGATAATAAGAAACCAACTGAGCAGAGGTTATCTAGGAGAAGAGTTTATTAAAAATGAAAAGATTAATTAAATGGAGAACCTTGAAGATGAGAAAAGGGAAATGATGATGTGCTTCCAGGATACTCTGGGATGCTGCTTTAAGAATGATTATGTATTAGTTTTTAACTTGTACGTGGAAATACAGTGAGGATATAAAGATCTGGAGACAAGATATAATAAGTGAGCAAGAGTTGCTGATGACAATCGATAGGAAAGTCCCACAAATAGCAGCTCACAGAAAGGAAGTTTCATATGTTGAGAAAGTGGAAAAGGAAAAGGGTTTTTTAAGGAAATGATTGTTGCATCAAAACCCAAAATAGACAGCTCATTGATTGATCCAGGTTGTTCTAGCTCTTGCTTTGTAACGGGCTGTTAGGCTTCTCAGGATCCTGGGAAAAACTGTCTCTCCTAAAGTATGCGATTGCCTTGGTATCTTCTAAAAGCCAATATTTTGGAACAAGCTATTAATTTAAAGAGGAAAAAACACTTCATCAAATTTTCAAACACTTCATTTTAGACTACGTTTAAAGATATTTAACCTGAAATTACACTTCTAAAGTTCAAAACCAGTAATAGTTTTCATCCAACCCCAAACTATATTTTCTAGTTGACCTGTTCAACAAGAAAAAATTAGCGAATCTAAGATTATATCAAAATTAAATGTGATAGAAAACAATTTGTTGCTCCTTAGAAACAAATACCAAAGCAGTGTCTTGCTAGTGCACGGCTAATTTTAAGAGTAATTTCCCCATTCTGAACTGTCAGAGAAAGGAGCTTCTGGGGGCTCAAGGGCTCACACGGGAGGTGCTCTTCAGCCACATGCTATGATACTCTTGCTTGGTAATGCTTCCAGACCTGAGAAAAGAACTAGGAAGCCCAGTGCTTATCTGTGTAATTGGTAATTCTCCTTCATCTACAAAAAGCAGAGCTATAGTTTTTAGTTCCAGGGGTTCCTGGCTCAAATTCCAGCAGGGGTTCTTCACGTACAAATTGCAAAGCTACTCATTTGATTAAGGAGGCTAATTTAATGCTGCTGTGTGGATTCCACACATACTCCTCAGTGATTTTGCAAATCCTTCGTCCTGGGGTCTTACAGGGAGTTTCCGAGGCGCTGGATCAGCATTGGTTTGCAGGAGCAAGCAGTCACTCCATGGCTTCGTTAACCTAACTGGAAGTGGCCTCATTTAGCATCACCCAGATGGTAAAATTGAGGCTGATTATCTGCTCTTTGGAAGCTGAGATGCGCTAATGGGTCAGGCAGTTCTTCACAAAGTCCAGTGGGATAGGATGCAGCTGGGAGCAATTTAAAATGCAGATTACATGACCCAATTCCCAAAGGGTCTCACTCCCCAGATCTGGGTTAGAATCAGCATTTTTAACAAGCATCCTCACACCTCCTCTGGCAGGCTTTTTCTGGAAGTTGAAGAGTAGGTTCGATGGCCCTTCTATCAAATGGTGGCTTCCCATCTCACCCAAAGCAAGAGTGAAATGTTCCTCCAATGACATTCAGGACCCTACAGCACCCCTGACATCATCTCCACAACTCCCCAGCACTCACTTTGCTCCAGCCACACTGGCCTCCTTGCTGTTCCCCAGAATATCAGACATGCCTCACACTCGGGGACCCTGCATTTGTCCCTCATTTTTCTTTTTATAGTGCTCTTTCCCCAAATATCTGCATGTCTTATATCCTTTAAGCCTTATCTCACATGTCACTGTCTCAGCAAGAATTACCCTGTCCACCCAATCTAAAATTGCAAATCCCCTCCACACTTCTTCTTTTCTTTGCTTTATTTTTCTCTCGAGTGCTTATTTTGTTATTTACTTTCTCTAATAGACGATAAGCTCCACAAAAACAGGACGTTTTTGATCTGTTTTGTTCATTTCTATAGCCCCAGCATCCAAGACAGTGCCTGGAATGTATACAATAGGCACCCACCAAACATTTACTGAGTACATGGCGAGACATTGCATGGAGTTGCACAATATTGTGGCCTTACGAGCAACTGGGGAATATTCACACAAACTCTTTTGTCAGAAAAAGATCTTTGCAGGTATAACTAGAGCTCTTAAATTTCAGCCATGTCAACCATACCTAATCAAAAGCTCAAAAGGCAATGGCAGTATGCATTTTAGAGGACCAGTAAGGTATAGCATGCCGATATTTTGCTAATTTGTGCTGGGAGCTAAATATATTGTGGTTCATGCAGAATAGTAGAACTAAAACCATCCTGAAAGTCAGAAAAGCTTGGTTCAAAACACAGCTGTCGCTTATTATCCATTTTGTCTTAGTCTTATCACTTAAGGATCCAATTTAAACAGTATATTACTAGCCTCACTGATGCATGTTCTCCTCATCTATAGAAAGGCAACAAGAGCAAGTGCTTCTCATACCCTACAGAATCTTGAGAACTAATGTGAGACAGGCAATTTTTATACAAGGAAGTATTATATAAGTACAAGTAGGTTTATATTTATCATCCTTCACATTTAACGCTTTAACCGGATGTGACAAAGTGTTTCAGTGGCGGTTCTCAATGAACCATGTCTCACTCTATCCACGTAGTCCCACAGTGACTCTGGGCTTGTCCAAGAGAATTGCTTTAGCCAATGGGATATTGGCAAGCATGATGCAAGCAGAGGCATGATACATTCTCATATCTTGGAGCTTATATCCTTGACAGCTGGCTGTCATGCTATAAAGAGTTTCAAACTAGACTCCCCAATAAGGAGAAACTGCGTGGAGGACACACTGGTGGATGAGAGGCTATCTTGGAAATATCTCAGTTCCCAGTGAGGGGCCTCAAACACACCAGGTGGAGCAAAGGCACTTCCCAGTTGGGCCCAGTCAACCGGGGAATCAAGAAAAACAATAAACTATTGTTTTAAGCCACTAAATTTTGGGATGGGTTGTAATGCAGCAACAGATAGTTGAAATCCCTGGGTTTTTTAAAAAGACATCATAGCCCAAAAGAGTAACTTTAATGGCAGGAATTCTAGACACTGTATGAAGCAGGTAACAAGATAATGGAGCAAGAAGGATGGAAAGGCCTTTGAAAATCCTTAAAATCAAACTGGACATTGCCCTATCTCACTTACTCTTGAAGCCTAAATGCCAACTTGTACATAAGTTACTATTTATTCCTATGAGAAGACAGCCTCAAATGGAGTCACTTACGTAAATCACTATAAATTGGAATCTATGTTGAGCAAACAAGAATAAGATACGGCACAGAGAAACTTCCTATCTGATTTTTTTAAAACCTTTTATTTTTTATTATTGTGTTTTTGAGGAAGATTAACTCTGAGCTAACATCTGCTGCCAATCCTCCTCTTTTTGCTGAGGAAGACTGGCCCTGAGCTCACATTCCGTGCCCATCTTCCTCTACTTTATATATGGGACGCCTACCACAGCATGGCTTGCCAAGCGGTGCCATGTCCGTCCGCACCCAAGATCCGAAACAGCGAACCCTGGGCCGCCAAAATGGAACATGTGCACTTAACCACTGCACCACCAGGCCGGCCCTCTGATTTTTCTAAGACTTGCCAATTGAGAGTAGCCAACACACCACTAGAGAAATTTTGAATTTTTCTTCTGTAACTTAGAGTAGTTGTCCCTGCACGTGAGCCTATTGTTAATGATTAGTACTTCTCAAAGGGAGCAAATCCCTCAGCAACGTCCAGATTTGCCAGTGGGGATCTGTCCCTCGGTGAATAAGCCACATTGCTGGAATTTCAATTGGGGTCTTAATCAGCTCTGAAGCTAAGTTCAGATAATCAAAGGTCAGCCTCTTTGTGTGATTCCTGCTTTGGGTGAGTAAGGTCTTGTGTAGAAGCATTTTGTCAAGCAATTGGCAAAAGGGTGTAGGCAAGGGAGTGAAGTCACTGTGAAAGCACAGGCAGTCACAGGCATTTTATTATCGTTCTGCGGGCAATGTTAGCGGCTCAGAAAGAGCGCTACCATTTTTAAAAGAGATATTGCTAACTCCTTCCTTGAAACCTGTGTCCTCTGCACTGGTATTGTGTTCAGCACAACAGCTGTCACTTTCTAAGAACCAAGGTTGGGAAGCTTTTCAGTGTGAGGTAAAAAGTGTCTTCCTACCACAAGTAAGTAACATGTTTCATCTTTTGTGAAATTTTTTTTTTAACCAAGGAACACATTTGATGATGTAGTGAAATATGAATGAGTTTCATTTTTCAAATTTGTGGTTAACATCCTTGTTATTGTTGAAGAACTTAAGACTCAGAGGAGTAAATTTTTGTTGAATCTAGGACAGGATGCCAAACTAGGCATGGGACCAGCTGTGGGAGGGGCTCCCGGCCAGCTAGATTCTTTGGTAGTTACTTACATGCGACACAACTGATCTCCAACAAAACTTCAAATGCATCAGCAAACTGAATGTGCCATTCCGGAAACATTCAGTGGTTAAAAAAAAAGGCACACCTGTGACTAACTAGTGCTTTTAATTTTTCATGTAAGCTTAATGAATTTAGTGAATAGAAGAAAACAGTGACAGAAAAATACTAGGGTGTAAAGGTTTTTGTAGTAGCCTGAAGACTATGCCACCCCAAAATACGCCACTTTGGCATGGTGATTATTCTGAGCTGTAAGTACTTGAGAAAACAGCAAATGCAAGAGAAGATTTCCCTGAACTCTCCTATCTACATAAAGACAGATCCTCCAAAAGGAACTCCAAAGTCATCAGCCCCCTCTCTAGGATTTTCATCAACCAGGGAAGATGGACTGTTGTCACAGGAGAGGAGGCTGGAAGTCACACCACACCCAGACAAGCTATCACAAACTATCGTACCTCCCATCCATTCTTCCAAGGACTCATTCATCTTTCCTAGAAGTCATCTACTCTCCCCTAAGAAGTCTACATTTCACCCTTCCTTTCCTTATTAAGATGGTATTTAAGTCTGAATTCGAAGCCACCTAGGGAGTTACTCATTTTTCCCTGGGAGATATCCCATGTGTACATGAGGTCTACACGTGAATAAATCTCTGTTTTTGTCTTGTTAGTCTGCCTTTTATTACATGGGTCTCAGTTAAGGGTACCTCAGAAGGGTATGGGAAAATTATTTTTCCTCCCCTACAAACTCATCCTGTGCAAAGTCATCAAATGAAGGCACATCAATTACCTGAAATCTACCAGGCCTCCAAATTATAATGCTCAAATATAAGTGCTGCACCATATCAGGAAAAACTCCCACACTGTAAATGATGTCTTTTTCCCTCTTCTTTCTCTTTCTTTCGCCAGCATCTAATTACATATATATTGCTTTCTTTACAAAATATATAATAAATGACAGTATTGTAAAGTAATTCTTCTTTGAATTTAAAAAAACCCTATTTTTTCAGGCGTAATATGTGATTTAATATATGTATGTTACTGGGATCTTCAGATGTGCACAGACTGAACTCCAGTGTCCATGTTAGTAATTATTCTAAAAATCCTTCCTTACAGTGACCGGGTTGTCGTGAGGCTTAAGTTAGATTATGTTTGTAAACATGATTTCAAAAGTTCAAAGTAACATACATATGTGCAGGCTTACTATTAGATGTGCTTTTTTTAAGAGGAGACAATCTAATTATTTTCATTTTCTCTCTTAAGCCACATCTACTTGTCTATATGCTCACAATGCCTCTACTTAGCCAGTCAGTGGACTTTGTCCTTGGGGAGACCCTGTGGAAAACCTTTCTCTGGGAAGGATAAACCAAAAAGCAAGCATTCTCAGCAGACTGAATTTCCTGTCTAATATAAAGCACTTGGAGGCAAGTGAAGCTGGGGAGTATCGAGGGATCCCCTTTATCCCATAAACATCCTCCCGGCTGACATGCCGAAAGCAGCAGGTGTAAGCCTACGCCATACTAGTTCCCACCTCTCCCTCTTCACCTTCAATACACTAAAAGGTGATCTCTAGATAAAATGAGTGACTTTCCCCCTCGATCAGCAGACAGGATGCATCGTACTTCCCAAAAGACCGCTGGACACTGCGCTAATCTGGCTCTTAGCTTGAGTGGAAAAGTCAAAAATTATTTCCTTTTGGGGAAACCTTAAGGAGCAATCAAGGGCATTTCTACACCCAGATTTGAAGCAGCTGCTGACAGAGGCCCAGAAGAAGAGAGTGGGGTAAACAATGCAGCTCTAAGTGGATGGATCACAGCCAGTGAAAGGCACGAATTTATATATAATCATATTTTTGAACATATACAGAAATACAGTAATGTGCTGCGTCATGAAGTTTCGGTTAACGATGGACCACATATATGATGGTGGTCCCATAAGATTAGTACCACATAGCCTAGGTGTGTGGTGGGTTATGCCATCTAGGTTTGTATGAGTATACCCTATGATGTTCACACAATGACAAAATTGCTTAACGGCGTATTTTCAGAACGTCACACTGTCATTAAGTGATGCATCTGTATAATCTCTAATCTTCATGTAACCATTTAGGGGATCTAAAGAGGAAGGCAAAAGAGAAAAAGAGAAAGCGCAAATGTCCACAAGTGAAAAACTACCTATCGGCATGCATGTGCTAACCCACCTCTGTGAACCTGCACAAACCAGAATACTTTGGCAGAGAGAGTGAAGGGAAGAAAAACACAACACTGCCTGAATACATTCTGCTAAGAGCAGATCAGATCAAACACTTGCCTTTCTGAGAGGGAGATGGCACAGCAAGGTGGCTGAACGTGCCAGCCCATGTGGGGGTTCTGGGCTGTGATGTGTGACACAGACAGGAGCATGTTCAAAGGATGAGGGCAGTTGGACAGAGAAGAGCACTGTGCTTGTAGGAATCCTATCTGGAAATCGAGAAGTGATACCCAGAGGAGTCTGGCTGTGAGAGACAGTGTACTTCTTGTGACAGAGGGCAGTGGGAGAAATGCCCCCCAAATCTACACAGACCAACTCAGATGACTTATTAGTCTCTGGACTTCGAGCAAATAAGGGTGATGACGGACAGCAGCAGTGTTTGATGCTAAAGAAGAAGGATTTATAAACAGGGAAAAGTTAAAGTGGGATTAATATTTTACACCCGCAAAATATGAAATAACAGAAGAATAACACAGTGGTGCTTCTATTATTAGCCTTGGGAAATAGTTGACCCTGGATAATTTGGCTCCTGCACAAGAATAACAACAAAACAACAGCAAAAACCCAGCATACTCTTCTACAAAATAAATATGTATATTTTCTTATGTGAAAAAAAAAACCCTTAAATCTGGAGAGTCCTGTGTTTCATGTACAGTGTTGTCAACTTGTCTGGCAGAGATGAGAAAGCCGACAGCCCTCTGGAGGGCTCGAGCAGAGGCTGCATGCAGAAGTCTGGAACGGCAGAGACCTGATTCTGCATGTAATGAGACTGAACAGAG
Source organism: Equus asinus (assembly GCF_041296235.1). Classification (NCBI taxonomy): domain Eukaryota; kingdom Metazoa; phylum Chordata; class Mammalia; order Perissodactyla; family Equidae; genus Equus; species Equus asinus. The sequence goes on along the minus strand of NC_091808.1, from coordinate 26,107,879 downwards.
CTGGAGGGGAGCTCTGCAGCAAGCCCCCTCAGACACAGAATCCAGCAGCCAGCTGCCCGCCTGTCACGCTTCACCTTCCTCGTCGGTGGCCTCCTAGACTGTAGCAGCCGGGCGGCGCGGAAAGCCAGCAGTATCTCACAGTTAGGTCAGCAGCCATGGAAGCCACGGTGTAAGCAAATTCATTCACTTATCCACTTATCCAACATCTATCAAAAGCTGCCCTGTGCCTGGTGCTGTGCAAAGTGTTTGGGATGCAGCGATAAAGAAGACACACTTTCCACGGGGAAACGTTCATAGTCTAAGAGGGGGAAGTGGAGATGTCAACAAACAGCCGTGTCTATGTGAGTTATGCATTAGATCTCAAGCCAGCTACAACCTCTCTGCATCATCATTTCAATGCAAACGACAATCTGTTCAATTAAAAAAATATATATCTTTACCAGGTTCTTTATCTTTAAAGCTTGAGGAAGACCTCAAGGGAAAGATTTCGGCCTTGTGCCTAAGACTGGTTAGGAAATAAAGTCTTTTTAAATTAAAAAGTTATAAAATTTAGCTTGACTAACCAACTGTTACTTGGAATCTTTGTCGTATCTAAATCACATCTTAGTCATATCTAAACCTCTGCCATGCAAATGGTAGCTGGGGTACCTAGCTTTTTATCCTGGGAAAAGGGTGTAATTGTCCATCTACCCCTTTCTTTTTAAGCATAGTAAAAAGGTTAGCAGAACAAAGGTGCTGCTCTGGTAGCTTCCAAGTGGGAAAGAGTCAAGCTTAAGTGCGTTTAAGTGGGGTCGGGAAGGAGACTCAAGTGTTAAATCGTGTAATTTCATCAGGAGAGCTACCTGAGGAACTGGGAGGCCTAGCTATAATCATACACTTAAAAACGTGAGGAACAAAGTGCGAGTACTTTCCCTTCTTTTATTTAGAATATAAAACATTTATAATTAACAATTAATCCCTCCTAAAGGCACTTAGTGATTTCTTTAAAAAAAGAGAAAAAAAAGCTTCACTCATTGTGGTTTGCTGCAGCAATCAAAAAGAAAAGTTCACATTCAAATGGAAAGAAGTACTTATCCCTCTAATGAAAATGGTACTAGGGATGGAATTTGAAAATTGAGTTCTTAATCAACTTTGCCATTTTTAAGAGTGCTGCTAAATTCTTGAGGGAAAGGAGGACAGTGTGAATGGCACTGGCGCCCTGGGACCTTAGCTATGCCTAGCCTGGCTCCTCGCCAGCAATGTGACTCCATGTTAGGCCTAAGGTGTCAAATTAGACAATCTTACAGAATACTTGTTCTCGTGTAAAATCTGAAAACAGATATCTTGTCAAGGGAAGAAATTGATCAGTTTCACAAGTTGGCTAAGTGTAGCTAGAAAACTACGAATTAGCAATAGGCTATTTTTCTACTTTCATCTACTTAGTTAATTTTTGATGCCTTAGTTTCCTAATCAGTAAAACGAGCATCAATGTATTTTACAGAGAAGCTTTAAGATGACTTTAAAATTGATGTATGATCTCTGTAACCCTGGAGAAGTGCGAGGTGTAATCAACTAGAAAAGTGCCTCTCAAACTTGAATGTATGGGGAATCACCAGTGGACCCCGTTACAAGGCAGGCTCTGATTTAGCAGGTCTAGAGTGAGACCCAATATTCTGTATTTCTAGGTGAGGTCAGTGCTGCTGATCCATGCATCATCCTTGGAGCAGCAAGGTTCTAAAAACACATTGCCCGATTGTGATTTCCAAAGATGACTGCAACAAAAACTCCCATGCCGCACGCTCTATCACAAGGTAATCGTGCTGCTATGTCATCAGGAGGTAGAGTAGAATCTGTTTATCTTTCTCCTTTAATCTGAGCAGGCCCTATGGCCACTCGGACAAGTGGACTATGGTGAAAGTAATGCTGTGACGTTTGTGAGTGTAGCTGTTAACTGGCCTGGCAGCTTCAACTTCCGGGCTTTGAAAGCCAGGTGCCATGAAAGGAGTATGACTATCTTAAGACAAATTGTGCTGTGATAAGCTCAAGCAACGTAAGGAGGCTTGAGAGGATGACACCGCCATATGAGAAAGAGAGAGAGACAGAGGGAGAGGGAGAGGAAGGAAAAGAGACAGAGAGAGAGGGACTGACTGAGTGAGAGAAGGGTCGAAGAACATGGAGGTACAAGTCATGTGAGTGAAGAAGCTATATTGAAAGTGACTCTTTTGTCCCCAGTTGATACCACATGGATCAGAAAAACCATCAGTCAAGACTTTTATGAATTCCTGATATACAAAATCTGAGCAAAACAAAATAGTTAAGAACCTAAATTGTAGGGTATATTGCCACTCAGTAATAGATAAATAAACCAGAATGTATAAGCAAGACAACTATTAAACAGACTTAAAATTGAAAGCCAGCATTTTAAAACTATCTATATTCAGTAAATATACTAATTAAAAATTTACAAAAGAAAACTTGGAGTGACCTGTCTTCTCCTTTCCCACTCCTGGAAAAAAAATAGGTATTGCATCAATATTTAACTGAAAAAAATCATAGTGCACTTATGCAAAATTTCAGTAGCGGTCTCTAAAACAGTCATGATAATCAATACTCATTATTTTTTTTTTTGAGGAAGAGTAGCCCTGAGCTAACATCTGCTGCCAATCCTCCTCTTTTTGCTGAGGAAGACTGGCCCTGAGCTAACATCCATGCCTATCTTCCTCTGCTTTTATATGTGGGATGCCTACCACAGCATGGCTTGGCAAGCGGTGCCATGTCCGCACCCAAGATCCGAACCAGTGAACCCTGGGCCGTGCTGAGAAGCAGAACATGCATACTTAACTGCTGTGCCACAGGACGGATGCCACAATACTCTTATTTTTTAAAACACCATCTATTTGCATATATTAAGTGGTAATATTTGAGATTTTCCCATTTATTGTACATTTTTTCTCCATTGCAACAAAAAGAAGTAAATGTCATGGATATTTTTCTCTTGGATATAATTTATTGGAGAAATTGTACTTTTGGCATTTGTTTAACAAATGTCTAGTGAGTTCCTGCTGTGTACCAGACAATGTAGCAGGTCCTAGGATTGTAGAAATGAAGAGTTCCTGTCATTATGGAAACCATAGCAGATAAGAAATTTTATAATAGATGATAGATAGATAGGGATATAATCATGTATTATATATTATGTCAAATATTCTGCCAAATGCTTTACATACACTATCTTATTTAATCCTTAAAACCTCCTGTGAGGTAGGTTAATTACCATATTTTTCAGGTGAGCATATAGAAGATTAGAGAATTTCAATGATTTGTCCATGATCTCACAGTTAATAAGAGGTGGAAATGAGATATGAAGCCAAGAGTGGCTAATACCAGGGCAAGCACACAGGTGGAGAACCCAGCCAAAAACGATATTTTATGAGAAGTTTCTGAAATGAGAAGATGCTTGAACTGAATTTTGCTGGAGAAGCGTGAGTCAGAAAGCTGAGGAAGTTTGGAGCGGGAGAGGAATCTCTGTAAGACGGACAGCAGACATGAAGGTTGAGCAATATGCCAGAACAGCACATTAGTGAGTAGAATAGGACTGAAGTAACAGAAGGTAATTCTGTGTGATAGGCTTTGTGCTGTGGAGAGCCATTGCAAGTTTTTAAGATGACAGTGTATATTTGATCAAACTTACATTTTAAAAGATCACTCGCTTTGGTGTGGATATCTTGGAGGAGTTGAGGCTGCAGGTGGGCAGACAAGTTTGGAGATTGTTGCAGCAATACAAGCAAGACATAGGTATGTTATAAACTAAGGAATGGTAACAGGAAAGAAAAACACTGGTCCTAAAGGTATTTCAGTAATAATAACATGTCATGATGTTCACAACACTAATGATAATAGGTAATACGTATTATTTCCTATTGTCGAATGCAGTAGGCTAAAAAAAGTCCCCCCTCTACTTGCAAAAATATCCAAGTCCTAATCCCTGGAACCCATGAGTGTCACCTTATATAGAATAAAAGGGATCTTTGCTGACGTGATTAAGTGAAAGATCTTGACATGGGAAGATTATCCTGGATTATCTAGGTGGACCCTAAACACAATCACATGTAACCTCAGAAGAGGGAGACAGAGGGAGATTTTGTGCACACACAGAGGAAAAGGTGAGTTGAAGATGGAAGCAGAGGATTGAACGTAGCTACAAGCTAAAGAATGCCAGCAGCCACCAAGAGATGAAAGAAGCAAGGAATGGCTTCTCCCCTACAGCTAACAGGGGAAGGATGTCCCTGTGGACACTTTGATTTCAGCCCAGTTGATCCTGATTCCAGATTTCAGGTCTTCAGAATGATGAGAGATTAAATTTCATTTGTTTTAAGCTACTAGTTTGCGGCAAATTGTCACAGCAGCCAGAGGAAATTAATATACGTGGAAATAAATCATCCTGAATTTCTCAGTGCTCCTGTAAAAAAAGGATCAGCCTCCTAGGACGTGGAAATATATACAATATAAAGTTAGCAACTATCTGCCCTCAATTCTCCTAGAAATATTTTACTTTCACATGCCATGGGGATTAGATCTACAGCTATTTGTCAAGTTAAATGCTCTCATCTATAGGATACTAAAACTTCTTTTATCTCCCCAAAGGTCAAATGTTTACAGCCTGGACTGGGCCTCTAGGTTACACTCACAAGGAATCAGAGCACTGGCGTTCTCACTCCCTACGTATATTTCAAGGGATGAGGCCCAGGACTTGGACAATAGGAAATACCTGACCAACGGTTGATTCTGAATCTGAACAACCATGATGGTATATAAATATGAAAGTGAACTGAAGACAGAGACATCTCGAAAAGCCATAAAATAAAAGCCAGAGATAGAAAGGCTCTCTGTCTACCCATGGGGAGACCCGGTTGATGGAGAGGATCCTCAGTTAGAGAGAGGATCCTCAGTTAGATTGAGGATCGAGGATCTTTCTTGTTTTGTCTCCCTGGAGCAAAACTTTTTCTCCTCCTTGGGAAGGGACTGGGGCAGCTGCCTCTCCTGTACAGAAGAGGCCCAAAGCCTGTTCTTCTGACCTTCCCTCTTACGAAATATCTGGCCACTTGTGAAAGAGATTTTTTTTCATCTGGCTATTATTATGTTGCCCCAGGGATAAGGGCTGAGATGAGAGAGGGCAAACTCAGTGACTTATTATGTAAATAATCTATCCCTAATTTAGAACATGCATGTGTGCACTGAGGACAAAATTAATAAAGATATATATTAAAAACCGAACACCTATGTTCTAAGCATTTCTCCGACCCTATGCAAGGACTGTTATTATCATTTGTGTTTTACAAATGAGAAAAACTGAGGTTTTGGGAGTTTAATTTTATTAGGATTACATGAATATTAAGTGGTGTAGCCACTATTACCTGCAAGATATATTTGATTCCAAAGTCCATGCTGCGAACCATGGATTTAATGATTGACTTTAGGGAGTGAGGGAGATGGAAACAGCCTAGGCTGACTCGAAATTTATGACTCGGGTTCTTGTGTATGGTAGTTCCATTTACCAAGGTGTGTATAGGATCTTAAAAATCTTTTAATTGGGGAAGACGATATGCTCCATTTCTGGCTTGTTTAATTTCATGCACTGTGAAAAAAGCCAAGTAAAATTGTTACATAATAAGATAGATGGGCAATGAAGATGTAAATTTTTGAGTTATTGCTATGTAGGTGATAAGTGAGGCTCTGGTTTGGATGACCTTCCTAGGAAGTCTCTGGTGAGTGAGGGGAACTGAGGATGAAACACTAAGTGCATGGATGGAAGAAGAGTTGATGGTAAGAAGCCAGAGGAGAACGTGGCACTACAAGAGGGAGTAGCACCAAGGAATTCAAAGGGAACATTCAAGGAGAGGAAAGTAATAGAGGAATGGGGAAGAGAGAAATGGGACTTAGGTCAGGGATATGGAGGATAAAACAGTAGGTGATAAGAATTTGAGACAGGACGGATGACTGGAAAGAATCACAAGGGAGATGCATTATCTTATATATTCCATCAGAATATTTTCCATTTATCCTTTTACTATTAATGAAGAAAAGAGGTGAACATGCAAATAAATTTTATGTAATTCTATTATATTACTTGAAAACATTTGACCTGGTAATACAAATACTGTATCTAATTTAAAGGAAAAAAGCAATTCTTATATAGAGGAATATGTTCTACAACCAAAAGAGACCTATGTTCAAATCTATGTTAACCGTTCAGTACTGTTATAATTTTGAGCAAGTTATCTGTCTTCTCTGAAACTTATTCTCCTTATTTGTATGATGCGAATAATAACATCAACCTCACAAGGTTACTGTGAAATTATAGTAAATAATGTATATAAAAAGCACAGTGCTCGGTATAATAGGAAATACATGGCCAGTGGATATCTGCTGAATCTGAATCTGAAAAGCTATAATGATATATAAATATAAAAGTAAATTGAAAAATACAAAAAATGATACATCAACTGCCATATTACCTCTTTGTTTGTTAGTATATATTGCTATAGCCTTAATTTTGGTTTCCAGTTTTATGGGAAGTCGAGGGGAAAATAATATTACCACTTCCCAAAATTAGACTAAAACTAAACTGCAAGCTATTCTATTAACAGCTTAGGTTCTAGTGAAAATAAATTACCTGAAAAGAATTAAGAAAATGAAACGAAATTATAGGATTAAACGGTTTATTCAAATTAAGTTTACAAATAATAAATAGTAATTGAAAATAACAAATATGTATATTTTAATGTGTATATTTTAATAATTTTAATAATATAAGTTGTTGAATACCTCTTATGTCATATTATGTAATAGATGGATGAGAAATATAAAAACAGAAGAGTAAGTGACTTCTCCCATGAAAAGAAATAATAAGCATAAAAATGACTAAAATATATGACAAAATATCATGATTACCATAATATGAATCATAAAGGGATATGGGGGTTCCTAAAAAAGAGACAGAGATTATATTTGATTGAGAATTCTAGGTAGAGTTGGTGGCATTTGAGTTGTACTTTGACTTATAATTTCAGTGGACAGAGAAGTGAGGGAAGGATATTTTAAGACAGAGGAGAACTTAAACAACAGCCGCAGGTCAGAATGGCTGGGGCATATTCAGGAGACAGTGGGCAATGCCCTTTGAGAGGAATACATGGAACTTCGGTGGAACTAATGAATGTGAAAGCTAGAAAGTTACAACAGGGACATAGTGTGGAAGACCATGAGTATTCAATAAAGAAATGTGTACTTCACTTGTGAAGCAAAGGAGAATCTCTCAGGTATTTTGGGTAGAAGAATGTTTGGAACAGAGTCAAACTTGAGGGAGACTAATGTGAAAAGAATGGTTGATTGGGTTGGCGAGGGGCAGCGTGCAGGACTGATGGTTAGAAAGCTCAAGACCAAAGGAGATCCTAGTTTACAGAAGAGTAAAGACGGGCAATTTCTCTTTACAATTACTTTAGCTGATAAATAAAGGAGACACAAATGAATTAGAATATCACTATTTTTCAACCCTTAACGAATCAATGGATTTGACCACCAGTGGTTGCTAACATCACAAAAAGATAAGCAATCAGATATTATATTGAATGGTGGAAAAATACAATATCATCTATGAACTTGTCTTACAAAAAAAAAAAAAGGAAACTGAATCTGACTGAGTCCCTAGATCCAACTAACAGTTTAGAGGAAACACATAGAGGAGCCAGTCCTGTGGCCAAGTGGTTAGGTTCATCCTTGGCTTCAGTGGTCCAGGGTTTGCCAGTTTGGATTCTAGGCGCACACCTACACACTTGCCAGGCCATGCTGTGGCGGCATCCCACACAGAAGAACTAGAATGACCTACAACTAAGACATACAACTATGTACTGGGAATCTGGGGAGAAAAAAAAAGGAAGATTGGCAACAGATGTTAGATCAGGGCCAATCTTCCTCACAAGAAAAAGAAGAGGAAGAAGAAGAAGAAATATGTAGAGCAGAAGAATATGTTAAACTACACCATAATGAGGCAGTAGACAAAAGTAAAGCTGTAGGAAACTCTACAAGTCCAACAATCCAGTTTCTTCAACAAATAAATTATAAAGGAAGGGAGAGAGTGGGGAGGGTAAACCTATGCGCAATGGTTAAATTTATGTGTAACTTTCCTGGGCCACGGTGCCCAGATATTTGGTCAAATATCATTCTGGATGTTTGTGTAATGGTGTTTTTATAATAAGATTAAAAAGTGGTGGACTTTGAACAAAGCAGATTATCCTCCGAAATGTGAGTGGGCCTCATCCAATCAGTTGAAGGCCAAAGGAACAAAGACTGACCTCCTCCAAACATGAAGGGATTCTGCCAGCTGACGGCCTTTGGACTTGAACTGCAGCTTCTCCCTGGGTCTCCAGCTTGCTGGCCTACCATGCAGATTTTGGACTTACCAAGCTTCCACAATTGTGAGTCAATTCCTTAAAATCTCTCTCTCTCTTAGAGAGATATATACATACACACACACACACACGCATCCTGTTGGCTTTCTTTCTCTAGAGAACCCTGACTAATAAACTACAGATGAAAAGAGATTTAAAATATACAGCAAAAGGAAAACAAATGGCAAATATAAATTATAGTGTTTAGGGATGCTCACTTGTGCTATAAAACGGTAAAGAAAAGCAAAGTGATTATCGTAAAAGTCAAATGAGTGGCTACCTGTGGCATGAAAGACACAGCTGTGATAGGCACGGGGCAACTGGAAAGGGCTTCTAGGGTGTCTCAGAAGATTTTATGTCTTGACCTGGGTGGTGGTGACAAGCGTATTTATCTTATAAAAATTTATTAAACTATGTCTATGTTTTGTGTAGTTTCTATTTGTTTTAGATTTTATAGTAAAAAAGCAAAAGAGATTAGAGAACAAGGATGATAGTAGTCACTAGCTAGTAGTAATAGCTAACTCAAGTCAGAGAAAAATTGCCTTGGAAACCATAAATTCACTAAGGGTTTTCAGTATGAAAGTTCAGAAGCGGGGCTGGCCCAGTGGTGCAGTGGTTAAGTTCGCACATTCTGCTTCAGGGGCCCTGGGCTCGCCGGTTCGGATCCTGGGTGCAAACATGGCACTGCTTGTTAAGCCATTCTGTGGTAGGTGTCCCACATATAAAGTGGAAGAAGACGGGCATGGATGTTAGCTCAGGGCCAGTCTTCCTCAGCAAAAAGAGAAGGATTGGCAGCAGTTAGCTCAGGGCTAATCTTCCTCAAAAAACAAATAAACAAACAAAACAGTTCAAAAGCAACATTTATTGCATAACATTTCCCTTTGTCTCTGTGGAACAACTGACCTATTATTTATTATAATAAAAGGATGATACTATAAGAGCTGAACAACTTTTTGCATAATAGTCGTCACTGAATAAATTCAAAAGACTATTTGGAGGTATGAGAAAGCAGCTCCCCACTGGTAGGTTAGAAGCAGTAAGTCAGCTAAGGAAAGGTCCCTTGAGCGGTCCAAGCTCCAACACCCCTTGGCTCCTGAATTCTTGGCACTTACAGCCAACAGGAAGCCAGATCTGCTGTCCAGTTTCTGCAGGTGCGCACTCAGCCAAAGAAAGAGATGCCAACCATATTCATGAGATCACCAGAAAACAATCTATAAAAGCTACAGGGTGAGAACTGAAGATGTTGGAGAAATGGCATTCCCTACACCAGAGCCATCATCTATAATCAGCATTAGCTAATAGCCTAGAGTTAAGAAAAATAACTTACCGAAACCTCTAAGGATTCCTAAATTAACATTTGAATAGGTGGGAGGTGGTATCAGCTTAATGTTTCAATAATAAAACACAGATCTGAATTTCCAGAGGTATGTTGGCTATTTCTACGTGATTGTGTCAGGTACACCTAAAAATATATATGTTCAAAAGGAATCTCTCATTCCTCATCCAAAACAGCATCTCTTTCTAACATTCCCGTCTCTATTCAGGGCACAATGTCCATCTGAATTTCTAGGAACAAAGTCATCTCCTTCTTCCTTTCCCTTCATCTCCAATCAGAGGCCAAATACATTTGATCCTGAAGCTCTCAAAACACCTCTTGCATCTTTTCATTTATGTAAAGAAAACTCCATTTGAATCTATTCACTCCTCTGAATTCTTGCTTTCAGCATCCTAATTTAAGCCCTTATACTTCTTGTGCGGACTAACTCTTCACAACACTATCTTATCCCTTTTAACTCTTCTTATAAAATATTGCCACATTAATATTTCTCATATGTACTAATGATAACGTCTTTCTCTTTCACAAGCATAATTAAAACCAAGGAAAAGCATCTTCATATGTGCATTATCCACAGCATAACGTAAAACTCCTTGGTAGTTTAAACCTTCATGCTTCCCCGTCTGGTTTTGTCTCTCTAATCCCATTTCCTTATCCTTCAATCATTCATTTGTGTATCCTTCTGTATATAGCACATAATTTATCATCTTATCCCTTTGTTCTAGTTGCCTCGTCTAACTCAGTGCTTCTAAAACTTGCGCATGCATCAGAACCACTTGGGGGACCCATTAAAACACAGATTGCCAAACACCAGCTTCAGAGTTTCTGATTCAGTGAGTCCAGGGTGGGGTCTAAAAATTTACATTTAAAAATTAACACCTTTCCAGGGGTGCTGATCCTGCTGATGTGTGGATCACATTTTGAGAACCATTGCTGAACTAACTATCTTCCTTCTGTCTCTGTTTCTGCAATAAATCCATCACTTAAGGCTTCATTTGTTATCATTTCCTCCTCTCTCTGGGCAAATGCCCCTAGTGCAAAGACATCAAGACAGTTCTCTTTTCTCTGAATGCTCATAGTGTCATATTTCCCTCTTTGTTATAGCACTTAAGATAGCCCATTTTTCATATAGTCATGTGGTAGAGTTTAATTTTCCCCATAGACTGTACACTTTTTGAAGGCAGTCGCCACATTTAAAATTTCTAAATTACAGATCCACAGCGCAAAGTATGATGTCTTATCTACGAGACATACAATACTTTTTTTCTAACTGGTAAATAAATACATCTGAAAGTGAATAAAATGATGCTACCAAGAATGTCTACTGGTAGATAAACTGGCAAAGGTAACACAAGTCTGTCTTTTGGTGTAACCCTTGGTTTTCATTTTGCATGTGTCCATGCCTTGCCTGTGAATCTAGGACTCCTGCTGTGCTTCCATCTGTTGGATCCAATTCCTGTGTTTTGGGGCAAAATATTTAAGCAGTCCAAGTAAGGTATTTTATCATCTGATGACCAAAGAAAAAAAGAGAGAGAGAGAGAGAAAGCAGCATTTGCTGTCCAAATATCATGTATTGAACTCTGTTTCTCTTTTCTTCAGAGGCAGGGTAAATTTCAGAGCAGAGTGATCTTGAATAAGAAGTCTGACGGTCTCAGGAGAAATGCAGAACAGGCGGCAGGAATGGACGTGCTACAGTGTGGCATCATTGGTCGTCTCTGCCAAAAACACTTGGACGCTTGAGTAGATATCTGATCTGTCTGCCGTCACTGGAGCTGATTTAATCCTTCTCTCTTTTCTTCTTCCTTTGTTTTTCTAAGTCCCACTCAACTACTCTGCAAGGCATTTGATTTTCATGTTTTTCCTTTTGCTATCTTTAGGGACTGGGCATGGTATCCTAGAAGAATGGCCGGGGAATGAGGAGTCCTGTGTTCTGTTTTTTGCTGCTACCCTTGCTGAGCTACTGAACTACTTTATTAGGCTTCACAATCTATACCCATCAAAAGCTGGGGGTGGGGGGGTGGGGGGGGTATGTTCTGTTTATCTCCAGCCCTTCGTAAATCTACTCCTTTCTTTAGAGGAGTAGCCCCATGGTGCAATAAGGTAACATATTGCTCTGAAAGGTTTAAGGAAGACTTGGAAACCTAATTTTTGTTTGAGTTAGGAATACCATGCTCATTATTTACATTATGATTGGGTATATTTTAGTTCATAAACTGCCATTTCTGTTGTTCGATCTGCTCCGTACAGCACGATATAGCTGCTAAATGCAGTTAAGCGGATTCACAACTGCCAGTCAATTGGTTCAGCAATTACACACCTATAGTAGGCTACGTCTCTTTCATTCTAAATAGCATGACTTTCATTGTCAGTATTCCATTATAGTCATAGGAAGATCGGTGATTGAATACTGCTTTGAACTTAGAAGCAAGCTCAGCGGCATATTTCAATACTGTGCTAAAGTAATAAGAAAGAGAGCATTGATATGAAGAGATGAAACTACAAGATGGAAAAAACCCACATTGTGAACATGCATGTATGAATTATAAGAGATCAATGCTATTCTAATAGTTTCAACTTCTAATTGAAACTTTCATACATTCCCTTACTCTCCGGCATTCATTCTTAATCGTTTACAGCACTCTCAAGGTAAGATAGAATTAATACAGCAACAGTGCTTCAAATATTTCTAGGTGAGGAAACTGACATTCAGAAACGGTGAAGAACTTGTTTAAGGTCCTCATAGGGTGAGAAAATCGGGGCTGGAAATTACTTTTCTCCTTACGAAACATCTCCTCTCTGGAAGTTTTGGCGTCCTTGTGAACCAGGAGATATACAATCGTGTTTACACATCCCATGAGAAAAGAAGATATTTTAAGTAATTTGGTATCTCCCACAATCTTCAATATATCCCCTTTCATAATACATTTAGGGAAAATTTGTTGAATAAACATTACTTCAGGATCATTTGTTCTGAAAAAGTATCACATCATTGGCTATGGTCTTCTAACAAAGTTGTGAAACCTAGATATTATCAATGATTAAAATTCATGTCACTTTTAAATTTATGCTCAAGATGGAGGAATGGTGACAGGATTTACCCTCCTACTTAAAACAAGTGAAAAATTGGACAAAATATATCAAACGATGGTACTGAGGACCTTGAATATCAGGCAATGAAGGAAAATGATCCCCAGGAGATGGGTAACAAAGTGAGCCATAAGATTGCTCCAGCCTACTGTTTCGAGTAAGATTCCATGCCACGGTGCAGGGAAAGGAAACCCAGGCAGAGACAACTAGTCTCCCCGGGTTGAGGAGAGGAGCCTGGGAGCATGAGATGACAAGGCTACAAAAGTTCATGGGGCAGTGTAGACAGAGAGGAGGGCACTGCACGCAGAGAATCCTGAGAGCTGCAGTCTTCCTCTTTGAGGATTCATTGGAATAGTGATCCGCACACGGTGTGAAGTATCTAAGGCCAGATAAAGAACCATCCAAAACGATCAGAAGGGACTCTGCCCGAATCTCACATAAGTCCTGAACACTTCCTGTTCCCAATAGCCAGAGGAGAAAATCTCACAATTCAAGAAGCATTAGGGAACTAAGAAGGACCCTGCCTCAGTAAAGGGGGAAAATTAACTCTAGCCTAAACGTGGTTCTGATCTGACCTAACAGAGCTTAAAGCAAGACCTGAAAGGATCAAACTGCTTCCAAGTAACTTAACAGCATTCCAGAACAAAGATCAAGAATATTTATGGGAATAAAAATAATCTAGCTCTTAACAAGCCAAAATTTCTATTCTAGTACCCAATCAAAGGTCACAATTTATACAAAGAAGCAGAAAAAGAAAATTTATACTGAGGGAAAAAATAAATTAGTTAAAACGGACCCAGAAATGATCCAAATTATTTTATTTATAGACAATGACATTTAAACAGTTATTATGACTATAGTCCACATTTTTAAGAAGCAAGAGTTGCAGAAACATAGGAGACGTAAAAAAGACACAAATTGACTTCTAGAGAGAAAGCCAAAACACCTGGGATGAAAAATTAAAAGCAGATTAATATTGCAGAAGAAAAAAATAATGGACTTGAAGACATAGAAATAAAAACTATCAAAAATGAATACTGAAAAAAAAAATTAACAGAGCCCCAGTGAACTGATGGACAAATTGAAGCTGTCAAATAATGTTCAATTGGAGTCCCTGAAGGAGAGAGGAGAAAAGCGGTAACTTAAATATTTTAAAGAAAGAATGGCCAAAATTTTTTCGAATTTGAGGAAAACTATCAACCCACACATCCAATGGTTGCAATGAGCCCTAAGCTCAAGAAACACGAATTAAACTATTCCAAAGTCATAATCATAATTAAATTGCTTTAAATGAATATTAAAGAGAAAATCATAAAAAACAGCCAGACAAAAATGGCACATTACATACACATATGCATATACATACACACACATAGAAATAAGGAGGACAGCACGCTACTCGTTGGTAACAATCTAAGTAAGAAGACAGAGGGCCATATCTTTAAATTACTGAAAGAAAAAAAAGAACAACCTAGAATTCTTTCCCCAGAAAATATCTTTCAAAAACAAAGGTAAAGCAAAGACTTTTTTAAAAATACAAAAGCTGAAAGATTTTAAAACCAGCAGATCTCCTGTACTACAAGAAATGCTAAAGGAAGTTTTTCCAGCAGATAGAAAATGATACCAGACAAAAATATAGATCTACAGAAAGGAATTAATAACACTGGAAATAGTAACTACATGGGTAATACACATGCATTTTTTGCTTATTATTAATATATCTTTAAAAGATAATCAAATATCAAAAGCAAAAATCATAACTATTGTGGAGTTTATGTAGAAGTAAAATTAATAATAATAACACAAATGGTAGATTCAGAAAAGGAAGTAGATTATTGTGGGATTCAACTACTGCATACGGAGTAGGAAAAATATCCCTCGAAGTCAGATTATGATAAATTAAAGACATATACTACAAACTTTAAAGATACCACTAAAATAAAACAGCGGAAAGTTATAGCTTATGAGCATACAAAGGAGAAAAGTGGAATCACCAAAAACACTCAGTTAATTAAATAAAGAGAGAAAAAAGTGAAAAGGAACAAAGAACACACGGGGCAAATAGAAGACAAATAGCAACATGGGAGATCTAAACGCAATCACACCAAGATCATATTAAATGGTCTGAGCACCCTGATAAAAAGACAGAGATGTCAGCTTACATAACACCTCTATATCCTGCCTGTAGGAAACCCAATTTAAACATAAAGATACAAATAGTTTAAAAATTGAAGGATAGAAAATGTTATAACTTTCTAATAATAATTCTAAAAAGGTGGAATGACTACATTAGTATGAGACAGAGTAGATTTTAGAGCAAAGACTATTACAATGGATAAATAATATTTTATAATGATACATGGGTCAGTTATTCAAGAGGATATAACACTCCTAATTATTTATGTAATTAATAACAGAGCTTCAAAATATTGAAAGCAAAAAGTGATAGAACTATAAGGACAAAAAAACAAGTCTGCAAGTATAATTGGAGATTTCAACATCCATCTTCAATAATTAATGGAACAAGTAAAAAGAAAATCAATAAGGATATAGATTTGAACATTATCAGTCAACTTCACCTAATATCTAGGAAGACTCTCCTTATTAGTGTTTTTATCCTCATCACTGGGCAAGTTGGTTAGTCTAGTAGTGGGTACCACATTTTGCTCAAACTGATATAATCAGAGTTTTCAAGTATTTTGAAATCATGACTAAGCAAGAACACAGTCTCTCTCATGATTTCCTGAAGCTAAAATGTAAAACTCAGGAGCAGCCAGCACCCACCTTTTCCACCACAGATCAGAGTATTGCCGCGGGGGCATTATGAAAAGGGATAAATAAGGGGAGAGGAGACTGAAGTTATGATTCCTGGTACTCTAGTTGCTGGTTCTCTTCTTGATACTTGACCGCATCTCTCTTCTTTGTGTGTCTTCGTTTTTTACCATTCAACTGACTTTGTGAAATATCCCAGAACCTTCTTATGCTTCAGATCCCAGAGCAACATAGGAAGGCATACATAATGCAAAGAAAGTCCAAATTGATCAGATCCTGGCCTACTTATCTATCACTGTTCTTGCCCACTCCCTCGCTCCTCTTCCGTATGAAAATTGCAGACCAGCAGAGAATATTCTTACTCTCAAAATTCACCCTACTTGGGATACACTGCTCAGTTTTTTTCACTTCCTCCTTCTTGCCCAGTTCAAATTCTGTCTCTTCAAATGAGACTTCCCAGACAAAATTAATTTTCAGGGATCATTTTCTTCTCTCAAGTCCTATAGGCCATATTGTCTTTACTGCTATTTTGACACTCAGCCAATTTTCTCTTTTTGTTACACACCATCTTATGTGTATCTCTTGTCCCTCCATTCAGGTGCTAAATTCTGTAAGGTGATTGGGCTTTGGACTGAATATCCGGGACCATCCTCCTTCCCAAGCTCACGAGAGTCCTATAAGTAATAGGCGCTGCATAAATATCCGATAATGAAAATAAATTATCAGGAATTCATTGATTTAGGGACCTGAGAATCAGTTTATAATTTTATGTTTAATGAGGGAATTTATTCTGATTTCAAACTGATTTATAAATTAACATTTGAAAATCAAATCATTCTTACATTGGTGTTTTTCTACATAAGAAGCCTGACTCTCGTTTTATCCACAACAAGACATCACAACTTGGCACACTATATAGTTATTAAAAGTTTACGGCTATTAACAAAAGTTATTTCATCTTTCTGGAAACTTTGTATCTGCTGATAGCTGTAGATTCAAAGAAAAAGAGGACCTTGCTTTTTCCCCCTTAATTAATGCTGCTTGATGCCTTTTCATTCCCAGGTGCAAAAAAAGACAGTTAATGAATGCTATTAATAAATGAGAAACAATATTAAATATTAATTTTTACCACTTTTTTGTCCTCAATAGCTGTGAAGGATTTTCCCTAAGGCATTTCTTTTAGTGACCTCATTGTAAATTGACTCTTTGATACTTTCAAAATTTAAAAAGTCAGTGTAAATATCCTTAGTTTTAGAGCAACTTCGGCCCAGAGGTAATCTCAGGCAGAATGGAGCGGCTGCTGCACAGCATCTGAGACAGAGAGTTTTCTGTTAAAAATGTGGAAGTGAGTCTGACCGTTTTAAAACCACCTCACTTCCGATACGCGCGAGGCGACCTGTGTCGGGTAGGAGCTCAGGCTCGGATTCTATACGGATTTGGCGCCAAATCCCATCTCTGCCATTGACTCTTGCCCTGTGTGACCTGTGCAACCCACACAGTCTCTCCAAGCCTCAAGTCTCCCCCTATTAAAAGTGTGGATGGTGTTAGTATCCAGATCATAGTTTAAATTAAACGAACTAAATTAAATAAATTAAAATAGGCAAAGTGGCCACTACATGGTAATCACTCAATAAACTTTACATAAAAATATTTGCAAGAAAAAAGGTAACAGTCTTATTTTATTCAGATTGATGAGTAGATTTCATTCAAAACGTCTTTATATATAATATAACAGCTTCATCAAATAATGCATTCCCCAAATAATCAATTTGTTTTTCTTCAAAATATACTTAAAGAAACCTTATTTTTAACCTTGTTTTTCTATTTTAAAAAAGGTAGCGTTATATGGCAGCCAATTTTGAGAAGGCTTATATGCTGTGTCAACATCACTAGCAATAAAATTTATAAATAAAAGCAAATTTAATTACTATATCAATGTTTTACTTTCATGATGCTAAACTGTTTTAGATAACTTTCTTTTTAACTGAATTGACTAAACACTTTGGCATTATGTGGACATATACTCAAATTGTCTCCTTCAGCACAGCAACTTGACATTTTAAAAAACTTATTTGCTATTTCGTTATAAAGGTCAGAATTCCTGGGAAAACAAGTGTCTCGTTTTTTTTTCTTTTTCAGACCAAGTGGCATTGCAACATTTCCGTTAAGCTAGAGCTTGGATATCACCCATTGGTAAAGTAATTCAGAAACTGAACATGATAAAAGAAAGCTGTGCCTTTAAATAACTAGTAGACAACTGTGGCAGCAAGAGAATATTATGCTCTTCCTGTAAGTGACACTGACAGTAGAGGGCTGTGGGGGTTATGGAACGGGAGAGGAGCTACGCAATAACCACCGGCCAGAGTAATTAGCCGGGGTAATGAAGAGAGAGCAGAAGTCTGTTGGACACCGAAACACTGTCCTGTCAGCATTATTGTTCTCCAAGGCTTTGGAAGAACAATGCTCTGCTGGGCCTTCCATAATTGCTATACATGACTACTCATGAAGAGAGTAATTAAGAAATGTCAGTGCTTCTCTTGAAGAAATTTAGCACTCATACCACACAGGGTGTTTTCCCTGGAAGAATGACAATTATTTTCTTCTTTTTTTTTTGTTCTAAAATATTAACAGATCAGTATTTGCACTTCACGCAATTCAAAATATCTAGCTATGAATAAATAAACAAACGAACAATGCAATTATCCCCTCCCCGCCCCCCCCCCCCCCCCCCAAGGCCACCTCCTATACACAAAGAAATGACTGGCTACACCTGAGCCAGACAGAAACCATTCCCAGCACAGCATCCAAAGTATCCACACTCCCCAGCCCGGAAGTTACTCTATGTCACATCACTCTATTTTATTTTTGCCATGGCTCTTATCATTATTGGATGTTACCATTTTTTACACTTTCATGTATTTATCACTTCATTCTATTTTAAGCCCCAGGAGGGTAGAGTCATTGTCCTTCTTGTTCACCATTGTATTGCCAGTACCTAAAAGAGTGTCTGGCAATAGTAAATGCTGAATAAATATTTCTTAAATTAAAATAACTCAAGAGTAACATTTTGTTTAGGAGAAGTCTAATATGAAGCCTCTCACATTGCCTTAGGAGGTCAAGTTCTCTGTTAAAAGCAACCATTTTTATTTAAAAATAAAAATCATCAGAGTCTGCAACACAATGAAGTACTACAAAAAATTACAACCCATTTTTGCTGTTTTTCACTTGACTGAATTTAAGGTATAAAACTTAGATGAAAGTTATTGTTAAAGAGAAGTTAGTTTATGTAAATGATTCAAAATCTCTACATAAAAAAAGTCCATCCTCATCTTGCAAATGATGAAATGTCAGCAGATTTTCTTACAGAAGTAGATATTAAGGAAATGAAACCACCGACATTGCAGATCGAAAAGGTGAGAGCAGCAATCCTGTACTAATGAGCCTAATCTAATCAAAGCCTCTTCTATTCCATTCCAACTTATTTACTCTGCTCTTTGAATTAAGCAGTTGTGTCTATATGGCTAATTGTAGGTTTGATTCTCCAATTTGCTCTTTAATCAGATTGCATTAGAGGTAAATATTTATCTCCCCAAAGCAGTAGACTTTATGGTTGGAAAGAAACAAAAGCTAATCTTTTGCATTCTCCAGGTAGACTACATCCTGATTCAGAACAGAAATAAGTTGAGCCCCAAGAATCAACTACATATTTTGTCAGTTTGAGAAAACTTTAGTTGCAAATGGAATTGATAATTTCTGCATACAATACTTTTCATCACAGCTAACTGCTTATTGTTTCATTAATTTTGTAATAAGAATAAGTGGACAATAAAAATGTTTTCTAACTGCAACGCCTCATTATAACTACCATATAGCAATATAATGTAGGGGCCTGCTCAGTGAAGTGGCAGTTAAGTTCGCCCGCTCCACTTTGGCGGCCCTGGGTTTGCCGATTTGGATCCCAGGTGTGGACCTACACACTGCTTATCAAGCCATGCTGTGGCAGGCATCCCACATATAAAATGGAGGGAGATGGGCACAGATGTTAGCTCAGGGCCAATCTTCTCCAGCAAAAAGAGAAGGATTGGAGGCAGATGTCAGCTCAAGGCTAATCTTCCTCAAAAAAAAAAAACAAAACAGTCTAATGTGGTGATAATGAGCTGACCGTGGGGAGCCAGCACGTCCAGGTTTGAATCTCAGTTCTGTTACTTATTAGGTGCATGACTCTGGGCAGGTGATGTGAACTCTTTGTGACTCACCTTCTTCAACTTTAAATCTGGGATAACAATAATAGTACAACCTCAAGGCATTGATTAAAACATGTAAAATACCTTGAACAATACTAAATGTTAGTTATTATTGATGTTATTATACAAAAGCCCCATTACTTGTAAAATTGAAGAGAAATGTGAATAGGAATAATCATTGATTTATATTCCAACTTGTATTCACAGTGTCAGGAACTGCGTCAGTCACTGGAGGAACACTGGGGACAGAAGAGAGGCAGGCTGGGGCTCATGGAACATACCGGCTAGGCAATAACAATTTAAAAACACACACACACATACATTATGACAAATAGCATATGAAAGAAAGCTACAAGGTCTTAATTTATTTATCCATTCATTGACTTATTCAGCAAATATTTTTTTTTCTTTTTTCTTCTTCTCCCCAAAACTCCCCAGTACATAGTTGTACATTCTAGTTGTAGGTCCTTCTGGTCGTGCTATGTGGGATGTTGCCTCGGCATGGCCTGATGAGCATTGCCAAGTCTGCACCCCGGATCTGAACCAGTGAAACCTTGGGCCACCGAAGCCAACTTAACCAGTTAAGCACACCAACTTAACCACCCAGCCACGGGGCTGACCCCTAGGCAAATATACTTTTAGGACTGACTATATGTCACATCCAGAAAATACAAACAGTGATCAAGATATATAAGGTCCTACTTTAAAATATTGTGAATGGAAAAAGAAGGTAACAAGTGCTGCGTGGGACATAGAGTTCTGGTATACCCTCTTCTCATAGCCTGAAGAAATCAAACTTGATCTAGTCTTCCATGTCATTTCTGTTTTAAAACCTAGGAAACCATCATTATCCTTTTTCTGTATAAATCTTTAATTATAGAACTCTGGAGAGCTTCTAGGGTAACAGTTTATAAACTCTTAGAAATCATCAGCTTTTGGTGAAAACATTGGAAGTCACTTGATCACTTAAGCCAGTGTCAGACCCAGGGCACGTGGTCAAAATTTAACAGTAGAAATAGAGCTAGTAAAGTGAAAATTATTTATATTATTATTTGTATCATTACAAAAGTCAATCTTGGATCAAAAAAGGATAAACAATTGTGATTTTTTCCCTCTAAATATTGTAGTTCCTAGAAATTTCCACGGAAGTTCGCACTAATTATGTTATTTCCAAATATCATACATTTTGCTAAAAGAGAAGCTGTCATCCACCTACAATATCACCCAAGGAGTGCCAAGACACACATCTAAATAAAAATAACTTTCATTGACTACTTCAGTGGCATTTGATATTCTTAACACCACTTAAAGTTTTTCGTTTGTTTCGTTTTGCATTTTCATTGGGTAAGGTTTCTATCCTCTAGAGAACTGCGTCCTCTTACTTGAATTGTCCATATCATGTAATACAACTGACCACGTCATCCTTGAACACTTTCTTCTGCTTTCCTGGCTTTCCTCTGGCTTCTTTCACTTTCCTGTATTGATTTCAGCTCCTGTCTCTGATTTCTTAACACTAGAGTTGCTGTAGGTCAGTGCTGGCGCATTTCGTACTCCATCTCTATGTGAGCTCATCTAGTCCCACTGATCATTATACCATCTCGATGGTGATGAGTCTTAGATGCGCAAGTCTGGGGCTTGGAATACAGCTGTGAGAGGGAGATATAGGTGTAACTCCCAGCTTGACATCTCTGTTTTCATGTTTCACAGCCATCTCAAATGTAACACATCCCAAACTGATCCTCTGAGCTCCCCAAATCCACTCAACTTATAATTTGTTTCCCATTTCAATAAATGACAACTCAATCCAACCATGTCAGAAAGATGATACATTCTCTGTCTTGTCAGAAACAGGACATTTATCCTTTATTCCTTCTTTTCCATTATCCCTCACATCCAATTTTGTCAATTTTAACTCAATAATTTATTTCCATATCCTAAATCCCTTTACTCCAATCTAGTTCCCCTTGTCACCAACTCACTGGGTAAGGTTTAAGCTGCACAGTCTAAGCTGCCCCCATCTCTTTTGCGGAATTCTTACTTCTTCTAGCTCATTCTCCATAGAGTTACCAAAGTAGCCATTTTTTTAAAGTGATTTTAATTATGTTAACTCCATACTTAAAATCCTTCACACAGGACATAAATTCAGTCCTTCAGTTCATGAAATGATCTGGCTCCTTCTTCTCTGCCTCCTGCCTGCTTTTTAACTGCTCACTAAGTTCCACTCACACTAAGTTTTCATCTCTTCCTCAAATTTGCCCATTCCTGGAATTGATATTCCCCCACATTTTAGCTAACTGCTACTTATCTGTCAGATCCACCCATCGGGGAAAGCATTCTGAACTATATACATAGGTTCTTCCTGTTAGAGACCCTGTTAGACCTCTCATGAAAGTCATTATTTCTTCCTTCAGAGCATTTAACATAAATAACAGTTATATATTTATCCATGTATGCCTCAGTAGTCTACCGCCCCTACGAGACTGTGAGTTCTGCGAAGGCAGGGGTGGTTATTTGTTTCTCGTTGAATCCAAGCAACTATGAAGGCATTTCACCCATGGTAGAAACTCCATAAATGCATGCTTGATAAATGATGAGTGGGTTAAAAGTAAATTCGTAATGAGTTTATCTAACTAACCAGCTGGAAATCATGAGCAGCCCAGAGAAAGACCTTCAAGAGGTACGAAGGGAGGAAGAGGTGAGCCCAGGCTGGAAGATTAACACCAACTCAAGGAAGTAAATAAGTCCCAGTGCCCGTGGCTTGTGCGATGAAGGTGAGAGACAATGGAAAGGAGACAGGAAAGTATGCTGAAAGCAATCTGCACTTTTTTTCTCTTACCCCCGTCCCCTCCCATCCCCTTCTAATTTACCCCTGACAATTCAGCTCTATGAAACACAGGGGAAAAAAGAGACATTTTTGAAGTGAGTTGTTTGTTCTCCAGATAGCTATTACATAATCACATATGAGAACATATTATTTTTTGCTGCAGTCCTCTGTAGATTTAAGAATAAGAAACTGTACAGTGTTTCAGGAATTGTTCACTTAAGGTGTGCTGTTGGAAAGACGAGACTCCTCATTGTTCGATTCATATTCATCGCAGACCCCGCTGGGATTCTAATGCAGTGCCGTTTATCTCAGGATCTCCTGTGGAATTTGTGAAATCTCTTAAATCATCAGGTAATAGTGTTTATAATTCTAAGACATAAAGTGTTCCCACGAAAGGGAAGATTTCTCAAAGACTAATTCTGCTGAAGTGATCTTAACAGTTTAGTGACAATTTTTTGTGGAGAATTTTGTTCTTCCAAATCTTTTAGACTAAAACTAAATTTTAGAACTGGACCAAGTCTTGAAGAGGATTTAATTTGATTCTTTCATTTTATAGATGAAGTAATGAAGTCTAGAGATATGAAGAGGCAGAATCAGCACAGAAGCAGGATGAGAATCAACATGTCCTGCCTGAAATTGAGGATTATTCAATTGTGTATAGAATGCCAAAAGGATATCACTACAATTTATTTCAGTAAATCCAATATTCCTTGAAAATGTTCATGAGTGGCTAATATATCTAATAAATATGTAGGGTATCACTTTATTATGTTTTAGAATCCCACTCTAATTATAATAATATATATCATCAAATATTTATTGAACACCCACCATGCTTAGGAAATTGTGCTAGGTTTGGTAATTATATCGTATTATAAGTTATAAGTGTCCTAGGAATGGTGATTATACTGTAAATTAAAAATAGAATTAAAGTCTTTAGAAAGTAAAGTATGGTTTCAAATTATTTAGAGTTTTTAAAATAAATCATGAATGAGATAAAGGAAAACATTTAAGATGTTAATTGGTTGCAGAAACATCTTTTTTGTTTTGTTTTCATTCCTTCTGCATCATTTCCAACTCTTTTAGTGTCGCCTCATTTGGGTCATGTACACAGTAGGAACTTGATAAATATGTAATGATAATGATAATATTAAACCTGAGGATTCAGGGTTGAGGCAGGGAGACAGTAGACTGTTTGTACTAATACATTGTTATTGTTGTCTGTACTTATGGATCCCAACAGGAACATGAAAAAGACCATCATTCAGTGACTAATCCAGGACATAATAAATCACAGCAAAGACATGTAAATTCATCTTCAGGAAAAAAAGACAATCAAGTAAGACTTGTTTGTAACTGAATAGCATATATTATAATAGCTAAAGGGAAAGAGTATCATTCAGAGGGTTGGACTGCCTTAGGAACCTAGAAAAAAGTAAAGTTCTGGGCCAACCCCAGTGGCCTAGTGGTTAGCTTCAGCACATTCTGCTTCGAGGGCCCAGGTTCGATTCCCAGGTGTGGACCTACACTGCTCTATTAGTGGCCATGCTGTGCTGGCAGCCCACATACTGAAAAGCAGAGGGAGATTGACATGGATATAACTCTGTGGGAATCTTCTTCAGTAGAAAAAAAAAGAGTGGAATTCCAAGGAAAATATTGACAGTGTCCATCTAAGTGCTTTCAAGGGAAGAAGAAATCTTAGCTGATAAATTCAGTTATTTTGACTCTATTGGGGACATTTAGGCTTCCTATTCGTATCGAGCAAAGTTCAGATCTCGTCTCTACCACTTCTAGTAAAAGCTCGGGGAAAGTACTGCATTTATGAGTTTAATTTCTCTTATCTGTGAAATTGAGCTAATAATGGCTATAGTAATCAAGTTTATTGTGAGGATTAAATGAGATATCATGATATAATCTACCTACCACTGAGGATTTATTATGTGCCTGACACTATTCTAAGCACTTTACATGTATACTCTTATTTAATGCCTATAAAAACCCTATAAGTTGAATTCTATTAAAGTAAGTAAAATAAAATGCTGTTCAATAACTTTGTACCCTGCTTGTCTAAGAAATAGCAAAAAACACACTCAAAACCAGATTACTGGACCTTAGAGCCCATTCTCTTAATCTCCATTCATACTGCTGACCTTGAGTATCATGGTCGCATGTATCTTGAGTCACATGGCTAACAGGCAATAACTAGTAACTATTGGTAATATTAATGATATTAGAAATAAAAAACAAGCTGTTTTAATCAGATCCACTACTTATTCAACACATCCAGCTGGTTTCTTTGGTTCTGATCCTTGCTCGCTCAAGACGATTTAGTGACTGAGATTTAAATTTCCAAATAATCTTCTTCCAACAAGAGAATCGCTAATCATGCAGACATTGGCACTCCAGGCCGCTTGATATTGTTTTGTAAATAGTCATTGGCAAATCATTGGAAGTTTATCAGCCAGCTTTCCTTTGTGGTCACTTTGTACACTTTTCTTCCTCAGATTTCTACAATAATTTGAATTTCTCTCTCAATTATTTATAACATAATTTTCATATCTTTATACTTCCAACATCTTTAAAGCAAAAGCTTAATTTATTTTCTCTTTTAGATAGAAAGCTAATTGAGGACAAAAATGCCCAATTTAATATATTAAGCAGACACAATAATAAAATATATT
Source organism: Equus asinus (assembly GCF_041296235.1). Lineage (NCBI taxonomy): Eukaryota > Metazoa > Chordata > Mammalia > Perissodactyla > Equidae > Equus > Equus asinus. The sequence continues at coordinate 26,082,512 of NC_091808.1, read as the reverse complement.
CTTTCTACCACCCCATTCTCTTGCTTAAACTTGAAATGTTGCAATTAACATTCGGTCTGGCTAAATTTACTATTCATGTATTGGGGGAAAAATCTCATTAGTAAAACTCAAGATAATTTTCCTATAGCATAAAATGAAAACAAGATTATTTGGGATTCTGAGGAACTAAAACAAAATGAATAACCAAATCAAAAAAATAACTTTGCATAGCAGTTTATGATTATATTATCTTATTCAATTTAAACTACATAATCATGGAAAGTCAGTATTTTACAAGTGGTATGTAATATGTATTTTATATCTCTCATTGTTACAATTAACCTTAAGATATAATCACTTTTTGGAGAAAATCTACTTTTCAAAATCATAATATTGTTAACTGGCTTAAGAAATCATAAGCATTTCAAGCTATACAAAATGTTTCCCTAATCCAGTGGTTTTCAAAATGTGGTTTTCAGATGGTACCAGTATTTTCTGGGAATTTACTAGAAATGCAAATTCTCAGGCCTGGCATTGGCCTGTGATGTGCTGGTAAACTGGCTTTCTGAAAATAAATTAGGTAATTTACAGCATTTGCTGATTTTTATAAGGTAAAGATTTCCGACATGGCCAATTTCAAGCTACCTACTTTACTTCCTCCAACATGGTGTGTGGAAAGGATGCATAATCAGAGTTTGCAAGCCCATTAAGAGCTGGCTTCAGTAGTGGTTGGAATGTGTGTATGTTGGGGTGAAAGGTGGTAGTTAGGATGGAGGAGAGATGGGGTAGGAAGTTATGGTGCTATGTCCAGCAGAAAGGAGAGAGAGTACGAAGGAAGTCCTGACGTGAGGAAGAGCATCCCTTATTTCTCACCAGTTAAATATAATTTCTGCAATGAAGCCCACTGTTCTCCCAAACTAGTGGAGTCACCTAGTTAGACAGCCCGGAGCACCCTTCACACTTCCAATGGAACACCTTCCCAGTGGTAATTAATTATTTATGCAAAAACTTAGCTAATATATTTTCCACCACTGTCCTGTTCCCTAACTGTACCATTTCTCCTGAACCTACATATGTGCCCAGTATGTAATAGGGACTCAATAAATATTTGTTCACCATCATGTTTAACGTACCAACATCATAATTGTACAAAAATTGATATTAGAAAATACAGTATAGAAATTGTGTATTGTAATATATAATATACTAAGCACAAAGCCACAATTATTCTGTTTTACATTTATCATAATTGTTTTAATATATTCCAAAGCAATTTGGGGACATTTTTGGTTCAATTTCAAGGATGCATGTTTTTAAAATTAACTTTACCTTACTTTGCATATTTCTTTTTAGGCCATTTTAGATATAGAAATATATTACACATACACTCTTTGGAATATTCAAAGATTAATTTCTGTTAAAGAATATTCACAGTGGGCCAGCCCTGTGTGGCGGAGTGGTTAAGTTTGCGCACTTTGCTTTGGCGGCCAGGGCTTTCGCCCGGTTCGGATCCTGGGCGTGGCCATGGTACTGCTCATTAGACCATGGTGAGCCGGCATCCCACATGCCACAACTAGAAGGACCCACAACTAAAAATATACAACTACACTGGGGGGATTTGGAGAGAAAAACAGAAAGCAAGGAGGAAAAAAAGAAGATTGGCAACAGTTGTTAGCTCTGGTGCCAATCTTTGGAAAAAAAAAAAGATTCACAAACCTATAAAATGTGAATGAATTTAATTAAATTTGCATTCAGATTTATTTATACATTTTCCTGTCTGGAGGAAACATCTTTTAGACATACTCTAATGTCAGAAAAAATTTATAGAATCCATAATATTTAATAACTTTAATACTGAGTAACAAAAAAATTAATTTGCGTATATGCGTGTGTGCATGTATGCATGTATATTTGTATATGTGTATACAAAAGGATGCTTGTGTGTGCATATACGTAGATATATATATACACATTATTATTATTAGGACAATAGGAAAACAAAAATGAAGTTCATGTTGCATTTGTGACCTCCCTGTTTTGAACACTAGAAATGCTGCTAACAAAATCATTAGAAGGTGTTTTCTTGGCTCTGAAACAAGTCAGCTTGAAGTTCTAAGGCTACAAAACACTGGAGTAGTGACATGCCTACTAAACAAAAACTCGCTATGTTTTTTACACAACAAAATTAAAAAATACAGCATCATCATTTCCCCTGACTTGACCCTGTTTTGATAGTGCATATCCAGTCTACAACTCAGTGTCCTCGGCAGCTTCCCTTATCACTTTGCTCCTTAAAAATGTGTTTTGAGGAATCTCTACATTAGAAAGAAAATTTTTCAGAATAATTACCTACTTGCCACCTAATGACTCTTTGAAATTTTCAAAGAAGCCTGCATGACTCCCATTTATTTATTTATTTTTTATTTCACTAATTTTAGCTTTATCTTTATTAATTCCCTGCTTATATTTTCTTTTTTTATTTATATATATATTTTTAAATTGAGACTCATAATAGTTTACATCATTGTGAAATTTCAGTTGTACCTTATTTCTTGTCTCTCACCACATAAGTGTTCCCCTTCACCCCCTGTGCCTACCCCCAGCTCCCTTCCCCTGGTAACCACTGAACTGTTTTCTTTGTCCATGTGTTTGTTTATATTCCACATATGAGTGAAATCATATGGTGTTTGTCATTGTCAGGCTGGCTTATTTAGCTTAGCATAATACCTTCCAGGTCCATCCATCTTGTTGCAAATGGGCTGATTTTGTCTTTTTTATGGCTGAGTAGTATTCCATTGTATACATACACCAAATGTTCTTTATCCAATCATAGGTCTATGGGCACTTGGATTGCTTCTAAATCTTGGCTATTGTGAATACTGCTGTAATGAACATAGGGGTTCATATGTTACTTTGGATTGTTGACTTCAAGTTGTTTGGGTAGACACCCAGTAGTGGGATAGCTGAGTCATATGGTATTTCTATTTTTAGTTTTTTGAGGAATCTCCATACTGTTTTCCATAGTGGCTGCACCAGTTTGCATTCCCACCAGCAGTATATGAGGGTTCCCTTTTCTCTACATCCTCTCTAACATTTGTTGTTTTTGGTCTTGTTAATTACAGCCATTCTGACTGGTTTAAGGTGATATCTCATTATAGTTTCGATTTGCATTTCCCTAATCATTAGTGATGTTGAGCATCTTTTCATGTGCTTGTTGGCCCTCTGTATATCTTCCCTTGAAAAGTGTCTCTTCATATTTGCTGCCCATTTTTTGATCATGTTGTTCGTTTGTTTTATTTTTTGAGTTGTGTGAGTTCTTTATATACTTTGGATATCAACCCCTTGTCTGATACATGATTTGCAAATATTTCCTCCCGTCTGGTGGGTTGTCTTACCATTTTGTGGATGGTTTCCTTTGCTGCAAAAATCCTCAACAAAATATTGGCAAACCAAATACAGCAAAACGTTAAAAGAATCATACACCACGATCAAGTGGGATTCATTCCAGGGATGCAGGGATGGTTCAACATCCACAAATAAATCAATGTGATACACCACGTTAACTAAATGATGAATAAAAATAACATGATCATCTTAATAGGTGCAGAGAAAAAAATTGACAAGATCCAACAGCCACTTACGATAAAAACTCTCAATAAAATGGGTATTGAACGAAAAAACCTCAACATAATAAAGGCCATATATGACAAATTCTTAGCCTACATCATACTTAACAGTGAAAAACTGAAAGCCATCCCTCTGAGAACAGGAACAAAACAAGGGTGCCCACTCTCACCATTCCTATTCAACATATTACTGAAGGTATTGGCCAGAGCAATTAGGCAAGAAAAAGAAATAAAAGGAATGCAAATTGGAAAGAAAGAAGTGAAACTTTCACCATTTGCAGATGATATGATTCTATATATAGAAAATCCTAAAGAATCCACCAGAAAACTACTAGAAATAATCAACAACCATAGCAAAAAATCAATTGTATGACGCCTGTTTAAAAGGTGTTTGTTAAGAGTTTTTGATCAATTACAATTTAGATAAGTAAGCAATATTTTCAAGCGACAGCTCCAATCCTGTGTGTTATTTAATTGGCTGCTTTCAGAGGGCAGCTGTTCATCTGACAATCATCTCCCCTAGGATTCACTGTGATATCACTAGGAATTGTTTCAGAAAACAAATCTTGGTTTCTAGTAGGAAACATAGCCAAAACTTATGGCATTCTTTAAAATAGAAGGAAAAAGAAATCCCAAAGCATTAGGATATACCTGGTTTTGCAGAAATTTTAAATATCATCTTTCTTTAAGAAATTTAATAATATTGATTAGAGCACATCCTTGAAGAAGTGAGAATATCTTAGTATTGATTTGGGAGACTTAGGCTATGAAATATATTAATGAAAATGGGGGAAAAAACAGTAATCAAAGAGAATACTATTTAAATTTAATTTCTCGATAGGAACTAAATTTATTGGACTAGGACTAATAAGCACTATGGAATCTGTTCTTAGAGACAAAAGGATGGATATATAACAATAAATTGGAAAGTAATCTTCTTTAGATTAAATGTTTAAGCTATTACTGCCTGGAAAAAATATAACAAAATAATTGTTAAAGATACACTGAATATAATCTAAAATACCATTTCTTGCAATGACTGATGAATGAGAAAATAATAATCAGTCTTTTGTGAAGAATATTTCTACTTATGAGGGAGCTGTTAATAATAAATTTGTGTATATATGTGTGTGTGAAAGGGAATTCTGTTTTTTCTCCTATTTGTAACACCAATGTTTTTTCACATATTCATTATTGTGACAACAGGTTGAATTTGCAATTCATCATCTGCCTAAATAGCATTAACTTTCCCATCACCTCATAATATCACTGTTCTGCTTTGTCTGATACTTGAACCTCTCTAATATAAGCTAGGAACAAAGTACATTGTCCTTTCTATTAGGCACACGTCATTCCAATCTAGAAGCCAATAAAAATAAAGTATCACATCAAGATGGACATTAACATCTGAAATTATTTTCATTAAAATTCATTAAACATTTCTAAAACTAATCAGAGAAAAGTGAACCAGCTTGCAGATAATCTTAGCCAGAATAGATTTTAATTAATATACTCTAATGATAATAATAAATTTGTATGGCACCTTATAGTTTACAAAATTATATTCACATACATCCTTTATATATTTGAAGTGAACCTACGTAACATCATCTTCTATTCCCATTGTCAAAATAATCTCCATACTGATAAATCTATTGGTCACTTCTCAGTTCTCATCTTATTTAACCCCTATACAGCACTGACACAGTTGATCATTCTTTCCCTCTTGAAAATTTTAATTAGCCTAGTTTTCCTCCTACCTTTTAGACAGCTCCTTCTGATCTCTTTTACTGTTCTTCTTTGTCTTCCAACTTCCTAATTTGGAATTCCCTGGTGCTGAGATATGAACTTTTTCTCTCTTTTACCTACAGTCACTCTTTAGATAATTTTATACTGTTTTCTGGTTTTAAACAGCACCTAAATATTGATGATTCCCAAATTTGTAGCCCCTGCTTGGATTACACCCACTAATTGCAGGCCCCTATATCCACTCCCTACTTGACGTTACTCCTTAGAGGTTTAATGGGCCTCTCAAATGTTATGTGTCCAAATCTAGATTCCCGATGATCTCTCCCAAACCAAGTTACGCACCAGTCCTTTCCATCTGTTAACAGCAACACCATTCTTCCAGTTGCTCAGATCATGATCATCGGTAGCATACTGGAAAACCATCTGTCTCTTGTTGGATCACCTTCAGGAAATAATCCAAATGATGACTACTTTTCAACGCCTCTTTTACTACCACCCTAATCCAAGCTAAATCGTCATCTCTCACCTAGATTATTCAATTACTGATGTCCTGCTTTAGTCCTACCCTCTTGCTGATAGTCTAATCTCAACCTAGAAGCCAGAGAAATCCTATTAAGATGATGGCCCTCTCATTTAATTTCTCTGTATTTAACACCGCAAAGGCCATTCATCTAATTCAAAGTTCTCACTAATACCTGGAAAGCCCTAGATGACCAAGCCTCTGTTACCTTCTGACTTCAACTCTTTGTTGCTCTGTTCCTCATCTTTCTGCATCTGTCACCCAGAGCTCTTTGGTGTTCCTCCAATGGGCCAGGAACATTCCTGCCCCAGGACCTTGATTTGAACTTTTTGTTCTCTTTGCTTGGGCTTCCTCCAGACAATCATATGTCTGGCTCCCTTACTTCCTTCATGTCTTTTCTCAAGCATTCTTTTCAGTCATGCCATCAGAGTCCACTCAATCTAAAATTACATACACACATACACACATCCCCAACATTTCATACTTTTTCCTATTTACTTGTCAATGGTTTGTTCCTTCCCCTTGAACACAAATCCATAAAGGTAGCATTTTATTGGCTGTTGTGTACCCCAACATGTCCACAGCACTTAGAATAGTCTAAGTACATGTAGGTACTTAACAAATATTTATTTAATGCGTACAGGAGCAGAATTAGAGTTATTTACACACTGTACATGTTTCAAAAATGGCAAAATCAAAGTTATAATGAATATATATTGACCAGTTTATTGGCATACGATATTCTAATAAGTTTATATTTTAATAATTCTTAAGGAACACAAAAAAGTTTTAGAAAATAGAAAGATACAAGCCTTATTAAAAATATGTTGAAGATGAGTGTAAGATAGTGGTAAAGGGCAACATTTTGCTTGCATTTTCTTTTACTTTCTCTTCCTTTAATTTCTAAGTACTTTCAAGAAAGTAGTATGAACACTATGGTCCCAGGGCCTCAGACAGCTCCTGACGCATGGTAGGCATTCAATATTTATTGAATTATATTTCTACTCATACTGGCAACCCATAAAAAATCACAGCTACGAAAATGAGATATGTGAGAAGAAGTGAGGCTGTCACCTATTTCAATATGGGCACCCAGAGGAGTGAAGCACATTGTGGAAAAATTTTCTAAGAGAATACTACCACATGAAAGAAGGAGGGGCAGATATTTAGTTTGGGGAAAAATAGGACTTGCTATAAGTGATTGAATACTATATAGGGAATAAGGGGATACAAAAAGAACATATTTAAAGGAGGGATGAGGCTCTTACGAGAAAGGATATTTATTTCATGGAAAGTCCATATAGTTGAAAAAGTAAAAAAATACGCCGTGCTACCTACACCATACAAATGTCTGGGTCTGAAAGGCAGAATGGTGTAAAGTTGCTTAATTTTTCACATGACATCTATTCTTTCCTACCCACAAAACGCAGAAAGGAAGAAACTTCAAAAGCCAATACGCTCAAGTTGTACAGCGGCAGCATGAAACATACACGGTGAAAGAAATATTACAGGCAAGGTTCTGTCAGTAGTTCACCCATGGGCGGCTGCACTGTGTACCTTCATCAAGACACCTGCATACTTTAATAAAGATGACATTGGCACCTCATGGAGAGCACCACAGGAAACCCTCGCATTTCATTAGTGAGAGATTTGTGTGTGTCTTATGCTCTCCACAGTTTCCCAGGTCCACAATGGTCCCACACACTATGGTCTGTTGGCTTCTGGCAATCCAGGAACTTCCACAGCTATTTGTACTCTGATTGTTAGTAAAGTCTTCAGCATACCTTTCCATCATGTAGAATTTGTGACTCATTCCTGATATTCAACTACCCTGAAGGACACGGGATTGGAAATATCACACTCAAAGAACTACTTGTTTATTTCTGTCATAAGACTAATTCTTAGTTCATTTGAGTTTGGTACATTAATATTAATATGTACGTATATACAATCATGCACCGCATAATGTTTCCATCAATGACCAACCACATATACCATGGTGGTTCTATAAGATTAGTACCATATAGCCTAGGCGTGTAGTAGGCTATAACATTCTAGGTTTGTGTCTGATGTTTGCACATACCACGAAGTCACCTAATGACACGTTTCTCAGAATGTATCCCTGTTATGTGACCTGACAATATATGTATGTATATAATATTCATGTATAAATATAACATTAATCAATATTATTATTAGAACAATTTGCTTGTAGTGATTTCTAAATACCACCACTGACTATTGTACATATTTCACATTTACCAAAATTCTAAGCTGTTCTTAAATACACGTTGTGCTACATAAATGCTTTTCTAATGGACTGGTTTTTCAAGAATCATTAATAGTATCAGGTTGTCTCCATAGTAGAAATTTCAAATGCTTCATCAAATACCTATTCGCATATTTTCCAAATTTCTCAGCAGGAAACTGAAAATGTGGTATTTCCTACAACAATCCTTTTCCTTCGCTCATATTAACATTGCACTTAAAGATACCTTATGCATAGTGTGGTCTTGAAAGAAGCTAGTCCTGAGATGTTTACAGGGTCTGAGAGGTAGAATTTAGAAGGTTGTATAAGACGAGCAAAACTGCCACCTCCATTAGAAATACAACCAGAGAGCATTGTAACCAGAAAAATGCTAAGAGAGCAACAGGCATAGCTGCTGATGCTTCCATCAGGGACACAGATAAGAAAACCCAATGAAACTGACCAACAATGGGTTGCAATGCAGGCCTGCCATGTGTAGACTGCATGAGGACAATGGCTTTATCTGTGACATTCTCCTTTGTGACTCCAGCTCGAGCACTGAGTAAGCACACAATCAGTGTTTGCTGATTGAGGAATGGACAAATGAACAGTTTCCTCCACACTCTCATCATTCCTCCCATTTATTAAGCCCCTATTGTGTACTAGACTCCAGGCCAGTTGCCTTATATACTTGAACTCCGCTTTTGCAGATGCGGTAACCACTCGAGAGATGAGGAAACCATGATTCAGAGAGCTTAAACATGTGCACACATATTAAATAGCAGAACTCAATGAACTTAGGAACATTAGTATTTTCCCAATAATTTCAGAGTGTTTTCCTCTGCTCTTGCTATGTGAACACATCAAAAATAAGCTGCAGTACGGAGACTCTGTATAAGCTTTCCCAAGTTGAGGCAGGGCAATCGTAAATTTTATTTGAGAAAAGTTTTGTTAGTTTCAACCTCAATAGCTCATCTCAGGGAATATTGCAGGAATATGTGATATTTCTAAAACGTACGCACTTGGATGGCAAGGGGACATTAAAACAATGCGTAATGATATACCCTACCAGTAAGTGCTGTTGATCTCTACCTTCTCTACTGGGATAGTGCTATCTTCTCTGAAAATATTTAGGGTGCATTTTATGTATCTGCTCATGGTGCAGTCTGTCCTGGTCTTTCATAAGTTCTATAATGACAGAATCATAATTTTATTCATAGTTTCTTTCTCATTTATAGCCATTTAAAAGGGTATAATTTAAGCCACATTACTTATTCAAATATTTAACACAATATTTCCACTGGTATATGAATAGAAACAGATATTTTAAAACTACTCACTGCTTTATACCTAGAATAGCAATTTGGCAGAATTCTAAATGTTAGTCTGAAGATTATTTACTGAAAAAAACCTTTAAAAATAGACAATTTGATTGAAAACTGACTTATTTACCACAATAAAGATAATTCATTTAAATTTTCACTTATTAATAGGCTTGATGCTCTAGAATATGGGTCCAGTTCATTAAAAATAGAACCTAAAGTGACTTTTCATTCCAGCCCAGTGACCACACAGCCTCTTCACTATTATTCGTTTATCACTGAATTATTGAGCCCAATGCTTCTTGTAGGTCACTTTAAAGAAATGGAAATAAACATCCAAAGAGTCACAGTTGCCAGGAGCTATAAAAAGTAAGACTCTTTTTTGTTTTGATATCCTGTAAGCATATTATTGGTAGCATTTCTAAATTAGCTTTCTGTGGGTTAGTGCTTTTCCACAGTTTTTTGAAAGGTAAATTTTGGGAACAGTCTTTGTACATATCTCCCACTGTGAACACTGGTTTGCCAGGTCATTGTAATTATTTCATTTTTTAAAGAGCGACTCTTTTAGTATAATAGGTTTGACATTAATGAAATTAAAGGTTGTGACTGAGTAACTGTAATGGTCTAACATTTTCAAAATAAACATTCTTCTTTTGTCTGCAAGTTTATTTTCTATCATTACTTTAGCTAAGACTTGACAAACATATTTCACTGGAAGGCCATTATCTGTTCATAATGTGTGATTCTATTAAGAACAATACCTAGTTAATTTACAAGAGGTTTCCTTCAAAAAATAAACAAAAAGTTAAGCATTCAGTGGAAGCTAGAAGGGAAGAAATCATTTTTATGTCTCATTTGAAAATGACTTTATTGAAAACATGTCATCCCAGGCTGGCCCAGCGGTGCAGTTGTTGGGTTTGTGCACTCTGATTCAGCAGCTTGGGGCTTGTGGTTTGGATCCCAGGCATGGACCTGCTCACCACTCCTCAGGTCATGCTGTGGCAGCAGTCCACATACAGAATGGAGTAGGACTGGCACAGATGTTAGCTCAGGGACAATCTTTCTCACCAAAACAAAATAAAATAAAATAAAAGTCTTCCTTCAAAGAAAGAAAATTGATTAAATAAACAGCATAAGTCAAGACATTTGACTTATTATTTTTTGCTTTTTAGAAAACATATGATGCTATTGTTTTATAATTCTCTTTCTACTTCTCTTTCTAAGTGTATATACAGGCATATACTGAAGTACATATGTATATAGAGAGCAATATTATACTTATCTGAAGACATCAAACCATGATATAATTCATAGAACCGTAGTTCTCTTGAAAAGAATCATTTCACTGGGTTTAATTTAATCATGCTATTAAAACTTCTCTAAAATGTATTCTACTCCTCTAATTATTAAATAGAATATACAGAATATGACCTAACGTTTTATGTTGCTAATTCAAGGCCGTCTTTTATGGATATCACTTACTCTGCTGTAATAAAACAGCGTCTTCAGGGGCTTGAGTAGTGTGGGGCCACATTAACGACCTGGAGCATTCATTAACTATTTGCCTTCATTTCTTGTTCTTCCATATTCTCCCCTTACCTGAAATTATCATTTTTCAGTACAACTGCTTTTCTACGTTACTTTACATTCAAGGATCTAGATTAGTCAGCCCTCAAATATGAAATAAGCGTGAGCTTTGGGACAGACTTTTTCCTATCTGCTGCTGAAATTTTAATTTCTCAGTTTAGAGTAAAACACCACTACTCAACTGAAATATAAAAGGCTGTTTATAGAATATTATCTTTATTTAATAGGAGGCTGCACTTAGCCACAGATGCAGCCTCAGGCATCTACCCTCCAGCAGTATCTTGCACACATCTGGCAGCCCCCACTTTGAGAAGATGGACACAGACTCAAGGTGGAGTTATGTCAGCAGGGGATCCACACCTTAGACTTGTCTTTAATTATGTAGGTCATTGTTCTGTGCTTACATTATTCATTCATTCAATCAATCAACAAATATTTATTATACTTGTACTAGGTTGAGGCACCATAACTGAATCTAGGGTAAATTGAAAAAAATGAATTGCAGACCCGGTCAATTTGATCTTACATATTAGAGATAATGCACTGATGAAGGTATTCTTTGCAGACAGAGGTATCACATAAAGGCTGGAAGTAATAATTTAAGGAGCATATTTTTACTCAGTTTAACAAATATAAGGTTATATTATAAAATTAGGTTGAAATAATAATGATGTATAAAACTCTTAAATATAATTATTTTGTTATATAAAGGCAAAAATTTTCTGAAGGGCCATGCCACTGCCATCACATTTACTTCATTTACATATTTTTGTATTTTTTAATTGAGAAAAGAAGTAAATTGCCTCTTACATAAGGCTGAGTAAGCTTGTCTTAAGAATAGAGAATATTTTATTTTTCTTCAAAAGCTACCCTGTGTTCAAGGGACAGAAATTGTGCAAAATGAAAATGTGTGGAAGAAACCATCCATGACAATTCTCATCTGCTCTCCAGGATCTTTAGGTTTCCAGCCACTGACACACATGCGTTTGTCACAACTGGTCTGGATCATAAGGCAGGTAAATTGGCTGGAGTGTGCAGTCACAAGCTTTTGTGGATAATACTCTATTTACATAGAAAAGGGAGAGACAGAAAATTGCCTTTATGAGTCTAATAAATGCACTCTTTCATGCTCTTAAAGAATATAAACATCTATATATACGCATACATATATATGAGCGATAATTTTTATGTAAAATAATTTTTCCCTACAATTTATCTACAGAAATATTTAGAAATTGGAAGAGCAAATCACTTCTAGATGGCCAAATTCTATCAACTAAATTATCTGTGTTTAATAAAGGGGAAAAATACAGGTCTTTGTGGCACAAGGTGAGGATTGGGAGATGGACAATGAGTAATAATGTTAATTCCAACCAATAGTCATGTAATTGTGCGCACACAGAACGTAGATACACATACATTCTAAAACTGTAGCTATAGATTATATACTTACACTCGATTTTGAAATGAAATCTATTTTTATGTCCATGTGAAAAAGAATATTCTACAAGCCTTCTACTCTTTATATATACAACTTTTCCTAAAGAAAACAAAGTTGTGAAAAGAATTACAAAGTTGATAATATACTAATTTTTCCTCCTTGACTAGAACGATTTAATGATACTTTTCCTATGTGAAGGAAGAGAGAATCATTTTCAAAATTATGAAAAGAAATTGCCTTGACAAGCTGTTCCCCAGGTCTTTCTGCGATTAACCCCTTCACAGAATACTGCCAAACAATACCTTTCCTCCTTCCCCTGTGAGAACGTTAACTGCACTAGTGCAGGAACACTGTTTTCATCACGGCTCTTTATCATCAGTGACTCAGAAAAAGTACCGGGTTCTTAACGGGCATTGGAAAATCATTTGTAAAATGAATCAAACTATTGTTAGTACTGACAATGGCTAGATATTTTACTTGTAAAATTTGTTTTGGTTTCCTGCTTAAAGACAAATAAATTAGTTCCTAATGGTGGAAGTTTGGGGTATTCTGGCAAGTTGATTAGAATTATTTTTGGAGACACTGGAGTCCTTTCTATGTTCTTCACATCAGCCTTGAAAGCTTCAAATTCGATCTGTGTATGAGGCTTGTACCACCAATAGCCTTGAAGCTTTGCGTATGCTCATATTATACTTACGAGGCTTCTCACAAACAAATTTGTTTGCAAAGATAAAATTATTAAACAGTGCAGAGGAAAATTTTGTTTGACATTTTGTCTACCCAGATTAGGATAATGTAACAGAAAGTTAATATGTTGAGTGGAAGTAGTTTCTATAACTGATGCCAGGTTATTTATTATTTCATAATGATTATCCTTAACTTCATCTAAAGTATAAGCTCATGAATTTGTTATAAGCTCACCTAATTAATAAAACTATACCATAAGGCAATTCAGCAAGCATGCATTCCAATGGAGCCAGGCAAGCACTCCATGAGCATGAGAACACTAAGGGCTCCATCTTGCACCATGACACGCGAAGCTGAAAGCAGGCATAGCACGGAGTCCTGCTGTAGTCTCTGATAGTTGCTATATCTAGAACCCATGATTGGAAAGGTAAATATGATGTTATGGTATCAATGGGAGCAATCTTTGATGGCTGATTTAAAAATCAATAATCTACGGAGAATCTTTAACTTTATACATGCATTGCTCAGAACATCTTGGATTATCTTAGGCATATTTCTGAGATTCTTACTAAATAAGAGGTGTGTGGCTATATCTACAGTGGCATTTGCCATTGATGCCTTAGATAGTTCATACTACAATGTCACACCAGAATGAATTCTGACTCTGTGTTTACTTTTTCATGAAATTGTTCAAAATACCTAGAATTCATGGATTTCTTTCATATGTAACATCATGTTGAAATTGCAAAATGTTTTCCATTATATCACATCTCCGCCATGCTCTGTGGCTATTAAAGATGACTTCATAGTTTTCTACTTATTTCTTAACTTCAATATGGTGTCATTGCTTCAATAAATTTCCATTTCTTCAGTAGCTTAGCATTTTCTCTGAGAAATTTACCAGATCAGAAATGCTAATATCATTTTGTCATTTTTTTTAAAGATTGTCACCTGAGCTAACATCTGTTGCTAATCTCCTCTCTCTTTTTTTTTTCTTCCTTCTTCTCCCCAAAGGCCCCCCCATACATAGTTGTATATTCTAGTTATAGGTCTCTCTGATAGTGCTGTGTGGGATGCCACCTCAGCATGGCCTGATGAGCAGTGCTAGGTCTGTGCCCAGGATCCGAACAGATGAAAACCTGGGCCTTCCAAGTGGAGTGCACAAACTTAACCACTAGGCCACGGAGCCAACTCCACATCTCATTTTTTAAGGGAAAATGACAATCTAGTTTATTTTCCGTTTTGTCCCGATATATTTTTATATATTGCTATAGTACATTTATATCTTGAACCAAAATTCAAGAATTATTTTAATTTTAAGGTAACACAGTCTAAAATATATGAAACAGTAAATAAAACCCATACTTTAAACTTTAAACCTTAATGTTAAAGCACTAGTCATTATAAAAATAAACTGAGGAGTGAGAATGCTGATTGAACTAGTTACCTCTAATTTAATAAGCTCCAAGTTAATTATCAAATCCATGTATTATTAGATTAAAATTTCCTAGTTGAGGCTGTGCCAAAATAGAATGCACTGTAATTTAAATGAGACATTTAAAAATCTCTTCAGTGCTAGGCATGTATATAACTCTTTTCATATCCTCAGTACTGCCTAGTTTTGTATTTTGCACATGGTAGGAGCTTGAAAAAAATACACTAAGGTAATTATAGGTGATGTGATCTGATAGCAATGTCAGAGCCCTTAGTTATTATGATTGTGTTACATAGCATGATTATGTGCGTGTTCTTGAATACATACAGAGAAAAATATTACACAAAAGCAACACTGACATTCTAAGAAGAGACACAAAAATGAAAATGGACCATGAGTATTACTGAAAGAGAATCATTTAATGGAAAATTCCTGTGATGTTATACCCTGAGAAAGCAAAACTTGAGCTATATCGACCCTAATAAGAAATGACAAACCTTGAAAAGCTATCTATAAATTTTCTTTCAAGCAGTATGCTTCTCAGATGAGCAAAATTGTTTTACACTGTTACCAGCATCTATAAATGCCAGTTCAATTTCAGAATCCATTGTTTAATTGTAATCATGTCAAAGAAGACTCCTTTCTAGAGAGCAAAAGCATTAAAAAAATGAAAAGATTATGTTAATAAAGCAAATGTATCTTGCTGCCATGGTAACTTTGAAACTAAAGTATTCAGAAAAGTCTTTTCTCCCCTATACCATTGTTTTGTGAGGATCTAGCTAGTTGATTACCAGCTCATGGAACCATAATCCTCTAAAATGGTGTCATTTAAAAGGAGGAATATGAGACTTACATGGAACAATAGATCTTATTCTCATGCTTCTGAAAAAAATTCATGGAGACATAGCATGCCAGAAGGTACCCAAACTATTGGGTAGACATGAAGAACCTTGATAAAGCAACGGTTTATTTTTTAAATTACTACATAAAGACATTATTTTATGATAAAACATATTTTGGACTTAAATGCAAAATTCAAAGGCATTCTTCATGAAAAAATGGGAGCATCTCATTTGAAATGTTGCCTGTCTCTTGTGTTCTACAAGCCCAGAGACCAGAGTGTAATAACTTATCTTCTATTTTAAGATAGAAGTTTAGGGACTCTCTGAGTACAAAGTAAATATTACCTGTCCCATTTGTGAATTGTAAACACGTGGTTCTTCCTTCTACCATTAATGTCATCGTAAGTCTTATTCTATCATTCTTGGAGATCTGTTGTAATTAGAATAAATTTCAAAGGTTATATCCTTTCAACAGAGCACAAATTTCAGAGGTGAAGGGTTCTCCTGGTTTATCCTTCAAAAAAAATTCCTCAATGAACACTTTTCTATAGAAGAAGGAAATTTGATAACAAGATTCAGACATTTACTAGAGTATTAGAAGTCACTATTGCCTCTGAAAAGTGAACAAACCAAATACATTTTTTTAAATGTCTTCATTTTGAAACTACCCCGGAACATACATAATTTTTTTCCTTCTAATCAATAAAAAAATTGTCATTTTCCTAACAGTAGGCAACTCATGTTTGCTGTTCATTTCCAAAGAATGCTATGCCTTTAAGTTTTAACAAAAACAGTTAACCTCAGAGTACAATTCTTTCAAAGGGCATTTTGTTCTGGGTAAGAATATTGCCAGCAGGTCACCTACTGCCATGTTGGGAGATTTGCATAATAACACAACTAAACACCTGACCCATCTCTGCATGTAGAAATTAATAACAAAGATCTTTCTCCCGTCTAGGTGTCCATTGCCATAGTTACCTCACAAGTTTCTGAAAATATGTTTAAATAAAAGAAGTCACAAGCACTGGGGTAGAAATTAATCATTGACTGGAAAATAAGTTTTCTTGATGAGGTCAGGCTTTTGTTTCTGGGTCAGAATGAAACATTAGACAGTATTCTGATTTGAACAGAACTGATTGCGTCTGGTTGGCGATCTGGCTCCTAGGGTCTCACACAAAGCACTAGCCTCCTTGAGTTGCTGCTTTATGAATTTGTTCTTTCAAGCCCCGTAAAAAAAACTTTCGACAGTTTTCTTTGGATTGGCGAGCGCTGACAGTGAGTCTGTAGTGGGAGTGCAAACTGGGGACCCATCTCATGGGAACAAATGAGTGTGCGGGAGTCTTCCGCGATGGACCATCCCTTTTCAAAGCCAACTAATGAATTCAGGACCTTGGAATACTAATGTAGAAATGAGAGGAGCTAAAGCTATCAATCTTAGCATTATGAAAAATTAGGGACAGGGGAGAAAAATTCAGAACTATTCAATGAGAAAAAGGAGACCTCAGAGAAGAATAGACAACAGGACTAGCATTAAATGTTTCTGAAAGGAAATAGCAAGTGAAATCTCAGTCTTGTTGAGTGTGCAAAGAGATCGGTGTTCTCATGCATGCCCGGCAGGAATGCAAAATGGTAAAAAACCTTCTGCTAAACAATTTTGTGATATGCTATCAAAAACTTTAAAATATTAAAATCTTTTGACCCAATAATGCCGCTTAGAAGAATCTTTCCCAAGGAAATAACCAGAAATTGGTACAAAGAATTATTCACAGTAATGATTGTACCAGGATTATTCATGATAGTAAAAAATTAGAAGTATTATCCCTTAGGTTTTTATAGGTAAGCAAATTACGCTATATCCAAATACAGAATGTTAAAATTACGTAAAATAATTTTAACCGAGAATTACAACATTTAGTAAAAGAGTGGGAATACGTGTGTATATATATATCATATTTTTTATATAACTGAATATCTATCTAAGAATATTCTTGCTTTATATCAAGACAGGTTGAGGGTCTTAAAGAAGTTTCTTAGAAGTTTCCTCTCAGGTATCTTGAATTCTCAGGATACCCATTATGCAATATTTCCTGTTCATGAAGTTAAAGAATATTATAACACTGTTTCTGGGGGAGACTAACCATAGGTTATCTACACCTCTTTCATGTGAAGTGTTTGTAAATTTTGATCCTAGGCATTTTGTTTAGGGGTTTTTCTCTTTCCCTCTATGAAATCCCTAATTATTCAGGTGAGGTTGGGCTCTGTGATTCAGGTCTATTAAGATTGCCTGGGGAGAACTCTGTCCTGCAAAGTCTAACAGCATCTGGCTTATAGATGGAGAAGAGAATGGGTAAATACTTTTTGTCAAAACTTTCCTTTTCAAACCCAGGAAAAAGACACCTTAGCAGCTCTTTCAGTCTTGGGCAGCTCCTCTCCTCCCCATCTAGGCCTCATTACCCCCAACATCAGTGAGCAGTAAGGTGTAGGCTCAGGGCTCAAGACTGCTAAAAGAAGTGATGAGGCTAAATAGCTGAGCTTTGTTTGGGTGCTGCATCTAAATCTGAAACCTATCTCTGTTTCTTGTAGTCCTGAAAGGGATGACATGATGCATTACAATGGAAGAGAGCAAGGTCTATTTAGCTGAGTATTTGGGGTCTTTGAGGTCATGACTGTGAGCTAACTGGCATGAAAAATATTCCAATATTTCCACCACCATACAGCTGTATCTGTAGATGCATTAATTTTCAGCCCTGCTCTTCAGATCTCTTTTGTGGTTTTGTTTCGACTTTATTTCCTTCTTAATTACTTAGCAAAACTTACAAAGAGGAAATGAAACTAAATAAGAGAGAAATGAGGCTTTCCTGTGCTGTAGTCAGACTATATAGAAGGATTATTGCAACGTGAGGGGACAGATTTGGTGGTAGAAACAAGAACTACTAGCTCTGAAACATGTCAGGGGAATATGATATCAAACAGATATAGGGAGTCGTAGAGTAACAGGAAAGTGGTCAGCTCCGATCACTGATTGTTTCCTATTTTGGCTGTTACCTCTCAAGCACAAGCAGAGATTGGATTTGCTCCCTCAGTGTAGCCAACTCTCTTCCATCACCAAGTTCTGGATCTCACCACTAGTGTCACTATGCATCTGAGGAAAAGCTCCTTCACTGGAAATAGCCATTCACTGATGAATGAGAAAGCAGCAAATAAATCAGAATTTCTCCACTGTACCCATTTAAAACTCTGTTGACTTTTGCCGTAACTTATTGAAGAGGCAATGCATAGAATGAAAGCCTATTATGACTAAATATCCTTATCTGTGAAATAAGGATAGTTATACCTGCTTGGTCAATTTTTACAAGATTTTTAATAAAATAATAAGGGACAGTTTTCAACTTTGCCCTTCAATGACCTGCCTATATTGACCAGTAATTTGGCTACTCTAGGTTCCCATTTTATTATCTAAAAATAAGGATATTTTTCCAAGACATTTTCTTGTATCTTTTCTAAATCTAGTATTCTAAAATGTTACAAACTGGAAAGAGAACATTGTATGGATGAGTGCTGATGGCTAGGTAGCTTTTTTTTGCATTTTTTTCACATGGTTCTTGGCCCTTGTAAAATGTAGGCACACCTTGCCTAAATGAAGAGAGCTCCGTCTCTGACATTTATGCTGTTTCCTGGCTAGCAAAACACTAAATTTGTATAAATTGCAAGAAAGCAAATCACAGTGCTTACATAAATTACATAAACATCCAAGACATGCATTATAGAGACATTTGCAAGCTGTTTGTACTTTCGAAATCCAGAAAATTAATTGCCATTCCCACCAAGGTAAATAATGATCCAAAATAGAGGAGGTGGATTTTATTTTTGATGTCTCCTCTGTTGATAATCACAGAGAATTGTGAGATGATAGCTTCCTTTTATATTCAAGCAGCCTCTCAACTCTCCCCTCCTCTAAATACTTTTCATTTAGATATTCATCACTTTGCTGCCACTAGATTCCTTCATTTCTGCCTGGTTCAGTTGTACACGTCTAATTATGGCTCCCACTAATAACTATACCTTTTATTATCTGCAATTCTTAATATTCATGTGTTTCTCTTATGACTACTCTTATTGCATGGTATTTGAAAATGGGCTAAGGACAAGAGGTCTGGAAGGAAAGTACACAATTTCTAGATGTCTCAGTTTTCCACACCTGTAAAATGGGCATAAAAATTCTACCTACCTCACAGGACTGGTATAGCAATTAAATAAAATAGTCTATATTGTATTCTATAGGAGCTCAATAAATGTTAGCTAGTTATTATTCTACAACAGAGAGAAGATCAATTCATTAAGTTTGTCATTGAATTTATGTCCCCTCAGAAACACCACTAGGTTGAGGAAGGTAGAGAAGAGTTATTGTGACTCTATGCAAGGGGTTTAGCGCACCAGCTGACTTGCCTCCCTATATCAGGGGTTAGAGGGTCTTCAAGTGTATTCTTTGCTTGATGTCGTTGATATAACATAAACTCCAAAAGGTTATAAAACGATCATATTATAGAACCAATTTTAAAGAATTTTTGTCAGGCTTACATTTGTTTGTTTGTTTGTTTTGGGGTTTTTTTGTTTGTTTGTTTGAGGAAGATTAGCCCTGAGCTAACATTGCTGCCAATCGTCCCGTTTTTTGCTGAGAAAGACTGGCCCTGAGCTAACATCCATGCTGATCTTCCTCTACTTTATATGTGTGATGCCTGCCACAGCATAGCTTGACAATTGGTGTGTAGGTCCACACCCAGGATCTGAACTGGCAAACCCCAGGCCACCAAAGCAGAACCTGTGAACTTCACTGCTGCACCACCGGGCTGGCCCCGGCTTGCATTTTTTAATACAAATAGAATGTTTAGTGTGGGTTCACTAACTTTTAGCTAATTTGACTGC
The DNA here is from genome assembly GCF_041296235.1 of Equus asinus. Lineage (NCBI taxonomy): Eukaryota > Metazoa > Chordata > Mammalia > Perissodactyla > Equidae > Equus > Equus asinus. The sequence continues at coordinate 26,062,153 of NC_091808.1, read as the reverse complement.
TCACTTTGCTATTAATTTACCCTTGAAAACTCTCACGTTCTATTAAAGATTAGCCTGCAGCCAGCCTTCTCTTCCTCTCATTGAAGAGAAAGTTTTACTTTCCTCCCTTCCCATTTCTAGTCCTGATGATGTCATTAGGGATTTGGAAATAGATAAAGACCCCAGCATCTTCTCCCCTCCCTAAACTGCACTGAGCAAAATTATTTCTCAGGGGCTCTGTACAAACATCTTGGTGGTGAATGATGCCAAGTTATGTGGAAGAATGCTGCACACTCAAGAGCCCCGGAGTACGGAAAAGCAAGCTGATTGTACGAATGTAAGTTTAGAAACAGGTTTAATACATTGATTTAATTTTTATTTATTGTATAAATACTTTCGCATTATTTTAATATAATTTTAAGCCATCAGTTAGGAAATGTGGGCCTATTGTCATAATAAAATATCTTCCTTATGAGTAGTATGGCTTAGATTGTAGGACTTATTTAGTGTGTAATAATTTAATTAACTGATATATAAGTAGGTTTCTAACCTTGCTTTGCAATCTGGTTGTATGCATTATAATACCCTTTTAAAGCTAGGAGGATATCTCACAACAGGAAACATAAAATGGAAGACAAGAGTCAGATATGACTTCTGTGATCAAGATGTATGAAGATACTTAACTAATCAACAACACAAAAAAGGAATTTAGAAGCCATATACATTGAACACAGAAAGCACAGAAGAGTAATGCAGTGGGGCCTCGCAAGGAATACAAGAGATTGAAAATTTGGCCAAAAACTAAAGCTAATAAGCAAAGTTATTTCGAGAAGAGGTAACTAGAGCAAGGCATTTATTTCTCTTTAAGACAAACATTTTTCTTCTTTCAAAAGAAGATTAAAATACATAGGATAGGTATGGTTTCTATCCAAAACTGACCACACAACCTTTTGCCTTCCTGATTATTACCACATCGACAGTGGGTACAAAGAGGAGATATTCTGAATTCAGGAAAGGTCCGTTTCAGGTTGTCGTATCTGAAATTCTCTCCTTTCATATCATAATAATTAAACTTAGGAGAAATGAAGTCCCACCCAAGGTAAGTTATAAGAAGTTCAGTAGATGGAGTAATCATTCAAAAATAAAAAAAAAATAAAAAAAAAACATTAGCTATGGAAGGATACCAATGTGAAAAATGAGGCAGTCATTAGGAAAAGACAGGATCAAAGATGAACTATTATCCAAAGAAAACTCAACTCTCTTTCCCTCAACCAGCCCTATCTGCTTCTAACCACACTGCTGTCTGTATTCATAATTCAAAGTAACAAATACTTTTACTGGCTGATTGGCTATGTCCAGTTAATACAGACAGTTGGCTGTGGATTTCTCTTTTCTACTTAAATCTGAATATCAAATTGATATAGCTGTATGGCAGGCATAATTAAGGCCTTACCCTATCTCCTCCACTGCCATGGGTACCAAAGACTTTCCATCGGGGAGCGAATGGCTACTGAAGTCACACTGCTGCGATTGCAGGATGGAGCCAGAAGAGTTTCTGAAGAATAGTTTAAATTTTCTCAGAAATTAAAACTGAAAAGTTGCTATATTCCAAATTTCAGTAAAATAGGACTAAAGCAAATATTGAAAGTGCACTGAATTTAGAAGTTACAAACTCACCAAATTAAAAAGTTGACCATGAATCAAAATGAGGCTAAGGAATAGGAAAAGAAAGGGAATACATGCATTTGTACTGAATTTCTAGCTGTATCGTGAAAAGACTAATAGAAATCCTTTATATAAATATTTCATATTTATCAATTATCTTTTAAATCCTGGTTTAGCTGTACTAGAAATACAAAAATACTCTTCTCTAAGAGAGCTATATTGACCACTTGAGCCCTGAAGGCAGCTTCCTTGCTCCATGCCTGTGTGTATCACCTAGTTTTGTGCTGATAAAAAGAAGTGAAAATGATTCTCCTAAGGCCCTGATGGATCAGCCTTACCTCTCCCACTTGAAGAGGTGGATGAAGCCTTTAACACATTGCTGCCCCAGGTCATACCTATCTTCTACTTCTCTGAATTAATTTCCAGTTGGATTATGTTTAGAAAAGATGAGAGAATCAACCAAAAAGATGGGCAGTTAGCTTTAAAATTTTTATTTTGAAAGGTTATGCAATTGCTTTAGTCATAAATCTGTTGGTAAAGTCCATCCCTGGAATTCAGAAGGGAGGAATTTTGATTTTGTTTCATACTATTTGTTTTTCCAGATTTTATCAGAAGGCACCATTTTTAACAGTAGGAGGTAATTCAACTGAAATTTAAGTCCAGCAAATTTTTAAGATATTTGCTTTCTTAAACTATATTTTAAGAGATACTTATAGTCTTTCCATATTGTCATGCAGAATGTCTATAATAAGGATAAAGGAAAAAGGGACATTGATAAAGAGGTTATCTAGTACATGTGCTGGCAAAATACGATCCTAGGTCAAATCTAGCCTGTGCCATGTTTTCGTACTGCCTACAAGCTAAGAACGGTTTTTTCGCATTTTTAAAAGGATGTTAAAAAAAAAAGAAGAGGGGCCGGCTCCGTGGCCGAGTGGTTAAGTTCACTCGCTCCACTGCAGCAGCCCAGGGTTCGGATCCTGGGCACGGAGATGGCACTGCTCGTCAGGCCACGCTGAGGCGGCATCCCACATCCCACAACTAGAAGGACATGCAACTAAGATATACAACTGTGTACAGGGGGGTTTGGGGGAGATAAAAGCAGAAAAAAAAAAAAAAGATTGGCAACAGTTGTTAGCCCAGGTGCTAATCATAAAAAAAAAAAAAAAAGAAGAAGAAGAACATGTGATAGAGACTAGAGACCATATACAGACCACAAAGCCTAAAATATTTAATCTGGCCCTTTACCCTAAAGTTCGCCAACTCTTTGTCTAAAAGGAAATAATGACAAGGAGTATTTGTCTATTCCTTTTTTTGTGGTAAGATGTATTAATTATCTTAGTCTAGTAAAGTGAAAAATTTTGGATATTAAGATATTAAGAAAGGCAAGAGAATGATAAACAACCCTGGACATTATAATTCATGGCTTTAATTAAAAGGAAATTGCAATGTATATAGCAGTTGGAGATAATCTAGGAGGAAAAAGGAGCCATGTTGAACATTCCATTGTCATTACGAGATTATATCAATGGTGATATGCACAGACAGAAGCGATACCTAAAATCAAATGCTGAAGTCCACAGACAGAATGTGAGACAGTTTTACGTGCCAAACTGAACAAAAAGATCAGGAAATTACCATAAAAAGTAGGAAGACAAAAGATATCTAAACTCCAAAAGTGACTGGCATTTCCATTACTCAAAATCCTTTAGAGTATTCAATCTTGTATTATAAAATAAGAAATGACCCATATAAACCAGTACATAGAGTAAAAAGGTACTCTTTCTCTATCCTTCCCAAATACTTGGCACTCTTGAGAGACAGCACTGTTAAGTTTTCAGGTTATATACCCTCCCACAGCTTTTTCTACGCATTTATCTATTAATGCAAATATACATATATACATATAACATTGGTTGCTATTTTTTATTTTACACAAATGGGGATATATCGTATAGATTTTTCAGTGCCTTTCTTTTCTCGTTTTGTGTGCTATGATTTCAAGGTCTTACGGATGTTTGCATATTAGTAACATGTACATGCACTTCATTATTTTTAATTATTTCACAAAATTCCCAAGGTATGTACCATAATTAGTTTCCTTTCTTTTAGATATTTCCCCTTTGAGACATGTTGATAGTTCACTATTTTGCTATTATGAATAATGTAAAATTTTTTGCCCAGGTCTTCTGTACTTTTAAAAAATATTTCCTCTCATTGTACCTCAGGGTCAGTTGTCACTTTCAAATGCCTGTTTGCATAGATAGTTTATTTTAACATTATTCTTAAGCACTTTTCCTAAAAGAGCTCTTATATCTCTTTAAAGAATTAGATAATCATAATCCTTACACCTTTTTAAAGTTGGGTATTGGAAAGGAAAAACCATTTGGCAAATATTGAGTGGTATGTTTGAATATATACAGGGATTGATAGACAAAGATCAAGAATTATCCAAATATGTGATCTTCTGCCTCAGAAAATGGTGAGCTCCTTATCATTAGTCATATCTAAATATGGACCAGGAAACCTATTTACAGAGCCATTTCAGAGGATATCAAAGTACTCAATGAATGGTAAATCAGAGATTATTTTTAGGGACTCACAACCTTGAAATATTTTAAAAATTTAAAAAGTTGGGACGAGTTATTTGCAGTACATGACCATTTACATTTTATCTCAAATTCATCCATATATGATAAAATAACAGTGGGCATAAAAACATGGGCTGAAATCTTTGGTCAAAAATGTGAGAAAAACCATTTGACGAATGCAGTAAATCTGGCTAAGCATCTTTGCGCTCCTGATTAGTAAAGAGTGGAAAGTTCGCAGATAATTGACTTTTTTATGATTTCATGTAAACTGGAATTAGATATCAGTAGTGGACTCTCATAACTGTTGCTCCAACACAACTAATTATTAATCGTTGTTGAAAATGCAGCTGCAGAATTATTCGCTATGATGTATTTTTATCTTCCCTTAGCAAATAGTCCTTTCAGTTATAAATCCTTCTCAAAGTAGGAACTCCTTGCTGTCAGTTGCTATCATATAAATAACTATTTACCCCTAATCTTTTGTGCAGTAAATGTGCTGGTTGAGAAATGCAGGCTGAGCTGCCTACCTTTCGTCGTAGCATTGAGACATAATTCAAAGGTATACTAATGACTTGGAACAATAGAGAAGTGGGCATTCTGCATGTTAATAAATGGCAGGGTCAGCTCAGCAGAAAGCAGATTTTATTTTTCTCATCTTGTCTGAAAGGTCTTGCTATTCTTAAACTGGGAACAGCACTGTCTTCAAGAATCTCTTTTGGATATTAACTTTGGAAATTGTCCACAGAAAATTATGTAAACTCTCCGTCCTCTTCTAGGGTATCATTACCTTTTGGCCTGTGATGGTAATCATCATGACTTGAAATGGCCAGTGGCAACTATGTCTTTGACATTTATTGTTCTATCTTTCGTGGTCTTTTTACCATAGTTAAAAGGGATGCTGCTTTGTAACATTAGTATATTAATTGCTACCATCATCTTGCCTCTCATGCTAAATTTGGGGTCAAATGATTGGATAAGTCTAAATGAGCAGTTAGGGATGAAAAAGACAAAGGGAGGAGGCAGAAAATACGGGACTAGTTTGAGTCCTGCTGCATACTGAGAGGTAATTTACACAAATAGGCTAGACGAAAACAGATGGGAAGAGGGAGAGAGGGAGAGAGTTGACTAATGACACCTGACTGCCAAATGACCCTGTGGGTTTGAATGCTGGCAGGGCATCTAAAACTGTGCCAGCAGCCACTTGGAACTGCCCAGTTCTCACTCGCATTTCATTTAACAAGCTAACCTTGGTCTTTCTATTGTTACTATGGCTAGGGAAATGGATACAGTATCTAATCATGATCCAGAAAATACACATTCTGACTGGGACTCTCTTCCTTTAGACGCTATGTGTTACTGAACCATTAAGGAGTTTATTGTTACAGTAGCCTTTGTTTCCAACAGGGAAAATTGGATACATTTGTTCTTTTAAGAGCCTCTTTTGTAAACCAATAGTATATGGCACATTTGGTGGCTTAATAAGAGCTGCGGTGAAAAAGAAGAAATTATTTATTCTGAGAACATGACTATATTATTAAATACTTTGCTCCTGGTGAAATACCTTTGATTCTGACAGGTGAGGAGTTCCTGGAACTATGTGTCATGGACTCCTAGCCATCTCCTATTCTTTTTCTTACTTTTAACTTTTAATCTCTTTTCAACTACCAAATGAATGGTCATGGATGAATACTGAAATACACCCTGGGCTTAGAATCAAGCATGTTAGGTACCAGTATTGGTTATACTACAAACCAGTAAAGTGAGCTCAAAACTAATGTGGCACCCCTGTGATTAAGTTTTCCTATCTGTAAAAAGGGAATAACATATTCTTTCTATTGCTGTTGTGAAAACCATAATGAGAAAAAATGTGTGTGTATAGAGACTGTAAAATCTAGATTGCTAAATTTATATGGATCTGTCCAGAATTTATTTCCAGTGAAAATGCAGAATTTTCTAGCCAATTAAAAAATTAATACAAAAACTTTTGTAATCTTCCTATATTAGCTAAGAAGCCCTAGAATGTTGATAATAATTAAGATATCATATGCATTTATAAGCCACATTTATGGATCTTAAAAGACCTACACATGTTCTTAAAGACACATTGTCCCTCATTTTTCATCTTTAAGGAACTGCAAGATTACATTGGAAAAGTGGACTGGGAATACAGCCTGAGGTCTAGGCCATACTTAATATTTCTAAACTGTACAATATTAAATGAGCATCACTATTGTCATTTGAAAAGGGATTCCCCTCCCCTACACTCTTCTGGCCCTAGTCCTTTGAAGAAGGGACTAAAATGAACACCAAGAGAAAATGATCTGTACTCTAGAGCTTTAAAATTTTCAAGCTGAAAGGAAATTTTTAGGAACCAATCTGTTCAACCTGATAATGAAATTACTCCCCATTCCACACTCCCATCATTTCCCACATTTCCCATGTCTGAGTCTAAAATGGACTCGTTTATTATAATTTATTTTGTCAAAACTGATGGACAGGGGTCATTGGGTATGGAAACAGACAACTAAACTCTAGATTGTGAAGTTGAGGTCCCCTCGAGTCAGGCAGTGGTCATTCCATGTGCTCGCAATTGGAGAAGATGCAGGTTCTGAGATATGACAAATATTAACTTGGAAAGAAAGCCTTGGAAAAGTCTCACTCCCTGGGCCTTGGAGTCCAAAGATGCCTAGAAAGGGGTTGGGCAGTGTGGGAAGATGAGAAGTTCCTGGTGCAGCCAGAGTGAGAGTCCAGAAGGAAAAGGAGAAAAACATATGATCAGTGAAGATGGTTGTAGAATTCTTGAAATTAAGAAAGAAGCAGAGAAGGAAATCAAAGAGAAGCAAGCCATCAAAGAATGGGAGAAATAAAGAACTAAACAGCTGAGGCGTGCACCCTCATATTATGACTTTGGCCTGCAACTCACTCTGAATTCTCAGGACTCAGGTAGATTTCTGCCTATGAACTGTAATGAGGGAGCTTTGGACCACAGTGCAGGACAACATCAATAGTGCTCTCTCTCTCCACTCTTCTCCCAACCAAGTGAGGTGGAGCAGAAAGATCTCTCTTATGACAGTTTTAATGTTAAGGACAAAGTTTTTCTTTATTCCTTGTTCGTAGCAGTGATAATTTTATTACTTCCTAAAGATGGAATACTGTTAAAGGTTCACACTTAAAGTAAGAGTGAATTTTTTTTTAGTTTTTTGGTTTGTACCCACCTCTGCTTATGAAGAGCCTGACATTTTCAAGGGCTTTACCATTTTATCAATTAGTCCAATGGTAAAGACATAATGTTTTTTTTTCCATATACTACAATAGTTTATGAAAATGTTTATAAACAGAACAAAGAGTAAATATATAATTTCTATAAGACGTCAAGCTCAACTTGTTTGGGAATTTCTTTAATTAGTTGAAATTTCTCAAAAGAGTGAAAAAGCTCTTCTCTTAACAAATTTTAAGAGGAAGGGTATCTTAAAACTGCATAGTCTTGCAATGATAGAGGTAGGAACATAAGATAATTTTGAAAGCATTTCTTAGAGATATAAACTGTTAAACTGTCCTCCTTCTTAAGTCAGGCCCCTCATTTTTAGAAACATTTTCCTTCAAAAGGAAAGCTTTAGATTTCTAGGTGCTTTTATGTCACTATAAGTTCTACTCCGGAAAAAAGAGAAAGTCGTTGAAGAAAGTATGTTTCCTTAAAGTACATTCTTTAATATCAACATAAATATAGCTTCCAAATGTAACATTAAAGTAGAACTCAACATTAAAAATATCTTAGTGAATTTAAAATTTATACCTGTGCCACATAAAATACAGGCTGAACTGAGTTACAGGCCTTAATAAAAGTAATGGAATGGAAGTCAAGATTGAAGCTCATGTCATGTTTTATTGACGTGTAATGAATTATAACACAAAAGCAACTTCTGTGTAAATTTCCTTAATTTTCTTTTTCTCTAATAATTCTCAAGGACAATTTTTTTTAAAAAAATATTTTTTAAAATATGAGATTTTATATATGCACTTTCAAAATATAATTTGAGAAATTTAAGTGGAAATAAATTAAGACTGAGTAACATATATAAATTAAGCTAGATGCAGAAACATTCAATAATAGATATCCATACTGGTTTATTGCTTATTGTTCACTTTAACAAAAATAATTATGGAATTATAGTCATTTGGTATTCTTTAAAACATATAATCAGATCACAGAATTTTGAATTTGAAACGTGCGTTGAAGATCACCTAGTACTCCCTTCTCCCACTCTAGGCATCTCTTTCCCAGTACCTCAGGCAGGAGACAATTGACACTTACCTGACTACTTCCATTGACTGACAGATCATGACTCGTGAAGCATCTCATTCCATTTTTAAATGAATCCAAATATTAAGCGTATCTTCCTTATACAATAAAAAGTCAAATCGGCCTTCCTATAATTTCTGCCCTTGGCTTTTTTTCTACCAAATTTTGGATGACAAAATAGTTCTACTCATTTTCCAAGTTACATCTCCTCAAAATTTTAAAGACAGTTATTGGGGGTCTCTTTCCTAGGCATAAAATTCTCCAGATGTTTCTTAAACAATATGATTCTCTGACCATTCACCAGTCTAGTTTCTCTTGTCTTGATTTCATTACACTTAAACTTGACCCAGAAATAAGGATGGTATTATATATGCAGTGTGTGCAACAAGACCAGTAAACCCTCTTATTCTGGACATTATACATCTGTTAAGGAGGGCCAAGTGTGAATTAGCGTTTTGGGTTACTACAACAAGGCACTCTTGTCAAAAGATTCTTAATCTGGGGTTCTTAGAACTTATGGGGTACATGGATGTGGTACCCAAGAAATCTGTGATCCTCGTGTATCTAATGTGAATATGAATGTGTGTATGCTGTACAGCAGAAAGTGTATAACTTCTATTGGATTATTTTATGAGTTTGTAACTCCCGTGCAGTTCAGAACCACGGTCTCTTTGGTGTACATTACTATTTACCTGGTTCTCCTCATCTTGACTGTGTGCCTTGCCTATATGAAACAAAGTATAGGAATCTGAATTTTACTCATATTTACCATAGTAGTAACTCCAGCTACATGGAACACTTGATTTTGTCATCTACAAAGTTATCAATTCCTGCCAGCTTTATCTAATTTAAAGCTTAACTTATACCTTCATCCATGTAATCAATAAACCATTTGACCTAACAGGGCTAAGAATAAAATTCTCTAAAACACAATTAGGGTTACCTAAATTGATCCTGGTATATTAATCAAAGCTATTTGGAAAGATTATTCTTACCAAGCCAGCAATGAAAAATCTGTCCCACAATTTTTCATGTTTTCATCAATTGTAAAAACTTGGCAAATGCCTTGCCAAACCTTGTCTGTAGAATTTTTCTGATTCAGCCATCTGGATTTGATTTGTTTTAAATGAGCACATCTAAGTCTCTTTGTGAAATCCCTTCTTACCTAAATATTTTAAATCATGTGTTTAATAACTAGTGACTCAGATCTGGTTTGCCTTCATAGTCTGCATTTTAAAAAAAATAAATAAATGTTGTTCACGCAAAGTTTTCTGGCCCTCTTCTTGCTTTCCACAATCCTTCAGAAATTCTGATTAGGCTGCCAGGAGCACACTCCAGAGCCTTACAATATGATTCACCTGAAATCATTTAAGGACTGAGTGACTCTGAACATCAATGCGCCTGTCTGATGTTTTGTGCCATACTAATAAGCCTCTTCTCACCTTCCCAGAGTGAAGACAATCCACCCTAAGGCAGAAGGCAGAAACAAGAGGGGAGTTTCTTGTTTTTGTTTTTTTATATTCTCTTTATCATGTCTTAATGCTCCCTAAGCAGTAGAACAATTCTTTCTTATGCTGATAACTTACACTTTTGAAATCCTTTCCACTGCTAGTTGCATTTCATATAGCCTCTACTCATTCTGCATTGTAGCCTTTGTGATAATGGTATTTTCAAGTTTGTGCCAGGCTTCATCACTTGCCCTTGCTTTTTATGCTGTTTTCTTGTTCATGTTCTTGATATATCCAAAAGTCATGCAAAATGCCTGTTAAGTTGCAGTCTAATAAGGCTTGGTAATATTGCTGAAATCAAATCTATTGCCTGTGTAAATAATTCAAGCTCATTTTGCTTATATCCATTCTCTAAGTATTCTTATATGGATAGCTGCACCTATAAATATTATTCTTGACCCACTCACCTGCTAAGATAGATAGTAGATAGGTCAATTGATTGATCTATATATATTACATGTATTCACTATATACTTATTTTGATCTCCTGCTCTGCAGTGAACACTGTGCTGGCTGGCAGAAACACAAATGTGAAGAATTCACAGTATCTACCCTTTAAGAATCACAGTCTGGGGCTGGCCTGGTGGCGCAGCGGTTAAGTGCACACATTCTGCTTTGGCGGCCCGGGGTTCACCAGTTCGGATCCCGGGTGCAGACATGGCACCGCTTGACAAGCCATGCTGTGGTAGGCGTCCCACATATAAAGTAGAGGAAGATGGGCATGGATGTTACCTCAGGGTCAGTCTTCCTCAGCAAAAAGAGGAGGATTGGCAGCAGTTAGCTCAGGGCTAATCTTTCTCAAGAAACAGAATCACGGTCTGGCATGGAACAGAAACTTGTACGAATAATTACAACACAATGGAATATATTAAATAGATGTTTTAAGCCCTATGGTAGCATACAAGTTGGGACAAACACCTGGTGGCAGCAGAGAAGTAGGTGAATAATGTTAAGGAGATGACGGCATTTAAGCTGAGCTTTGACTCCTGAATAGGGTCACTAGAGAATGATTTTTCCCCCTAAAACATATTAAGTAAATAGAATTGCAAGAGGTCAGATTGATGAATGTTTCGGAGAGGTTAAGATAAGAACTGGAAAATTATCTTTAGACTTGGTCACTGATTAGTTCTAAGTGAGCAGTTTCACTGTCTGATTAGAGACATGAAAAGGTTTTTTTAAGAAAAAATTTCGTTTGGTTTTGTTTCATTTTCTCACTGCTGAGTTTTTGGGACATGAGAAATTGGATATAGCTAGTGTGATAGTATACAACACACATAGTGTTACAGTATACAGACGGTCCTGGACTTATGATGGTTCCACTTAAGATTTTCAACTTTACGATGGTGCGAGAGCGATACGCATTCAGTAGAAACTATACTTCAACTTGTGAATTTGATCTTTTCCTGGGCTAGTGACATGTGGTAGGACACTTTCTCGTGATGCTGGGCAGTAGCAGCAAGCCGCAGCTCCCCGTCAGCCACACCACCACAAAGGTAAACAACTGATACATATAACCGTTCTGTAACCAGATAGACATTCCGTTTTTCACTTTCAGTACAGCATTCAATAAATTACATGAAATATTCAACACTTTATTATAAAATAGGCTTTGTGTTAGATGATTCTGCCCAACTGTAGCCTAATGTAAGTGTTCTGAGCGCATTTAAGGTAGGCTAGGTTAAACTATGATGTTTGGTAGGTTAGATGTATTAAATGCATTTTTGACCTGCCATATTTTCAACTTATGATGGGTTTATCTGGTCCTAACCCCATCATAAGGTAGGGAAGATCTGTAGTGATATAGTAGAGTTCGCTTTGAATCCTGAACAGGGTTATTATAGAACGATTTTTTTTCCTAAAAGGTGTTAAGCAACTCTCGTGGTTATTCTTTTAAATCTATACATGGTAGTAGTATACATATTAGATATATTATCCTTTTTTTTCTTTATGATTAGGTACAAGAAACTGTTACACTTGCACTTCTCTTTTTAGGGGGGATAGGTGGGTGCAATATGGCGTTTCTCTATTTCTCTAAAGCCGATTTGATCAAGTATAGAAATCTCCAGACAAATATATTTTGCTTGGTTCTCAAGAGATGCATGCTATTTCCTCACCAATACCCCAGAGTTTTGATAAGCCATGAAATCTAAAAAAATAAAATTCTGTTCTTAGATTCTATCTATATAGTTGCTTACTTCTAAAATCCTTCTTTCTTTTCAAAATAAAATAATTAGAAGAAACCTAACTGTCTCTTGTGTCTCCATAGAACGTCTTTTAATTTCCTATTCAAGACTTCGCAGTCCAAGTCCTGGAGATGCAGCTCTGATCGTATGTTTCACCGTGATGTGCAGTTAAATTTGGTTGGTTTGACCGGTCTCTTTATTCACCCAGAAAGACAGCGTTCCATGGAATATTCTTGTCAGATCCTGTAACTGCCACCCTTTTCCTTAGCAAGGGTTAAATGAGTACCAAAGCTTCGTCTTGAGGAAGACATCTTTATAAATTATTGCATGAATTCTTCTATTTCTTCATGGAACAGAAGATATTTTTCTTCATCAGGCCTTTATCCAATGGAGTAAATGCAGATGTTTATAGCTGTTACAATTTCCAATGATGCATATTTTCCTCTTTTTTCTTTCTGCACTAGTTTGTTCTAATCGTTAAATATATCATTTTCATCAGTATTATCATTTTGAAGTTCATCAAGTTCTCCACTAAGTATGAGGCATCATTAAATTCTTACTATTCAGCAGGCATGATACTAAACTAAGTTCTTTACATATGTTAACTAACCTGTGAGTTACCTTAATGCTCACAACAACTCTACTAGGTAAGCATTTCTACTATCACCATTTTACAAATGAGGAGCCTGAGTTCTAGAGAGATTAACTGGACAAAGCCAAAGACACGATACATAGTGGAGGGAGAGTCCACATTTTTTATACTGATCCTGATTCCATTACTTAATTCTTCTGATTTTCTGGGCTTCTTCTTGGATTATTACTTTCATTCTGCCTGGGAATTCTTCATCTTCTTTACAAAACTGGAGCATAGAAAGCTTTCCTCAAGTCCTTTACTCTCCCCCCTGGAAGGGAGATCTGCTTACATTTATAGCTCACATAATTGGTGAGTGCCTTAGGCAGAAAGACAAACATAGTGCCTGGCCTGCAGGTTGCTGGAATAGTTCCCTGGATGCCAACTGCTTGGGTGTCAGAATGAAACAGTTTTCTGTGGCTTCCCCCAGACATTCTTCCTCCAAAACAGTCAAAGAAAACTACCTTTTTGCTCTGGGCTGCTGGCTGTGACGCTGTAGAATGGAAGGGAAGGAAGAAGGCATTTCTGGGATCCTGACTTCATCCCAACCTTTCCATTCCCCACTCCTTTCCCTGTTAGTCCCATTGCATCCTCCGTAACTGTGCCTCACAGGACTAATTGAAGCTCTTTCCTATGTCTCTGTCATAATTCCGTCTTTGGGGGACAAATACTAGCCAGACATTTTGTGCTAATTTCAGTGACTATCCTTCTAAATATTCAATATGATATGTGAGCCGAGGTTGGAAGGCTGTCAGGTGAATAAGCTCAGAACTGGATGTCTCTAACGGAGAGAAATGGAGAGGCAGAGGCAGAGACAGAGAGACACAGAGACAGAGATAGAAAGAGTGACAGAGAGGGCTCATCCTAAGGGATATAGTTTATCAAGAAGACCAAGTAGGAAATGGTTTATAAGAAGGACAGGCCAAATAAATTTTGTCAGAGCCTCCTGTTTTGAGAGTTTGCTAAACTCTGAAAAGTAGAGGTGAACTAGCATATTTGCCATTTATTTTAGGTATGGTAATTCACAAAGCACTTTACTAAACACCATTTACTAAACGTCATATAATTGCAGAAGCCCGTGGCCTCGTGCTCTTAATGCCTGTGGATGTTGCCTTTATTGAGGTCATTACTGATCTCTTATGCAGACTCTTAAACAGTCTTCTAAGGGCTCTTCCTGCCTCCCTGTATTTGGATGTTTGCAGTCTGGGCTCCTGGCAGAAAGGAAACAGTAAAAGATCTTAAATGTCCGTATCTCATGGGCAATTCCTTTCCAACATCTGTGTGTATTTTGACTAAAACTTTTAATCTGCTTTCATAGTTTCAATTTACAAAGGACTGGAATTCAGCTTTTAGACTTGCCAGTGGCACACATGTAAATCCACTGAATTATGACCAGTGTAAGAAGTCCTAATGATGCCACACCTCTCTCCCCTATCCTCCACGGCCATGTTCGTGCTAAGATACATAGAAACCTTAATAGAATACCACCCGCTACATTTATATATTAGTGGAAATAGGAGGCAAGTCAGAGGTTGTCCTGAAAATTTGGATTTTAAATTTTTTCCACCTACTTTAAGGAATTGGGAATATTATTTGATAGCTTTGACTAAGAGTAGCCAAGGTAATAAAACCTCTTCTGTGTAGTTTTTCTCCCCATTACACTTAAATACAGATTCCCCTTTACATATACAAGAACGTGTTTTCAAGTCCTTAGCATTAATAACGACTGGAACTCCTGCAGGACTGATTCCTTTTAGGTCCTGAAATCACAATTCTTCATGGCCATGAAGTGTAGCTAATTTGCTCACCTGATCTGACTCAAAGTAGATGTTTTAATTTATTTTGTCCCAACAGGTATTTCTTGTTAAATACCTCTTATTTAGAGAGGTACACAAGTAAGCTGGCAGAATAAAGAATTCATATTTTCCTGCCTGTATTATGTGTGTTTTGGGGATAGAAAAATATAGAACTTCCGATGTAGCAATTTCTGTCAACAAGAAATTGAATTAAGTTGCTATGAAGGTTGTTTTGCTGATAAAATTCGTGATTCCAGTAGTCCATCCAATGGTTTTATACTTTATAAATTATCAGCCTTTCTTAGACTCGCCAGGAGGGGGAAAAAAAAAAACACCACAAAAGCAAGACGCTATCTCAGATGGCAGCAACATCAGTAGCTTTGAGAATACTATTTCTGTGGGTCGCATTTTCAGTATTTATTGTAATTCTCCCTTGCCTACAATCCAATTTCTTTTCAACCCATATGGTGCCAATTTCTTGAAAGCTTATTGTAGCAATATTAAAAATCTCAATTTAAATATCAAATTAGCCCCCAAATCATGAGGAAATAAATCCATGTGGGCTCACAAAATTTTCCCTTCAGGCCTTGAGATTCTAGTTATTGTTTCTTTGTTTCTTATGAAGAACAAATTGGTTTTAATATTGTATTTCATAAAACACTTAAAATGTGCGGGTGTCCCCCAAAGTATTTGACTTTTGTAGCATTTTTAAAAACAATCACAACGTGAAAAAAATCTGAGGATTTGAGCGAGGATAATAAAAATTGCTTTGGGCTGAAGTTCTGTATTCTGTATCACAGTCCACAGGAAAATTTTACGGCTAAGTAATAAACCTGGAAAATATGGGTTGCTAATGGAAATGTTGACAGACTCCAGCAGCCACTGCTGTAATATCTTGAATCTGATTTAAAAGAAGTTTCAATAATGTTTTTCCAAGTCACTCTTTTGGGGAATTCAAGTTAAAAAAAAAAAGTTTTCCACTACCTCAGTGATTGATGAAAATTCGAGGAATTTGTGGTCAGATACTTCAGGGCACCTGTGAATAAGATCATGGGTACTTGTAACAGGAGAATAAGTGTGCAAAGACTACTGCCCTGTAAGAAGCCACCCAGTTAAAGTCCCACTGCATAGAGACACTTTGATATAATGATAATCTACGTCGGATGGATTATACTGGTATGTTCTCAGATAAAAGTAGTAATGGGACAAACTACCAGCCCCCTTAGTTATGTTTTAATAGAAATTTTTTTATGAGAGGACAATAACAAGAGTAGCTGTGACTAAGATGTTGATTCTAGAAGTAATCAAGTCATTATATTGACTTACATAGTGTGTGGTCTCCCACATTTTCCACAAAATTATGGTACAAGGTGCCCAGCCAGGTAAATTTATACTTTAAAGTTTACTGATTATGATAGGAAATATTAAATATTTCCTTCAATTATCTGATTAAGACAGAAAACTCATTAGGCATGGGTACTGTCAATCTGAGGTGGCTGTCTTCTCCCATCCCTAGATCTATATGATATTCTGGCGCTAAGAGAGGGAGTGTGTGGAAATGCTTAGGTCAAGCTGAGGAGTAGACTGTGCCAGAATCAGACTCCATGCTTATTAGCTGTGTGGGCTTAGGCAAGTCACAGAACCTCTCTAAGTCTCAGTGTTTTCATGTAAAATGGGAATAATTTGAGCAACAATAACGAGTGATAATAATAACTAATGTTATTGAGTGCTAGTACATACCAGCCATTGCACTAAGTACTTTATATATATCAACTCAATTAAATATATAACAGTATCTGTCTTATGGTTTGTTGTAAGAATTAAAAGAGGTATTCCATGTAAGATCCTTAGCCCAATGTCCAGCATAACCTCAATGGAAGTGTTAGCCCATTTTGTTATGACAGAACTGCTCTTGTTTCATAAACACTAAGTCAAAGAGGCATAAGGGTCATTACTTTCTTTTATGGTTACTGCCATGAACTGTCATTGTCGATCTATATGAAGCCAAACTACAAGAAGGCAATGTGCTCCCCAAAAGCTCTCATCAGCACTAGTCAAGATTGGTTGCATACCAGGGACTGGGAGGAATTCATGAAATTTTGTCAACCCCTCCAACAACGACCTTTGGTTGCACACTCTTGGTTTAGAGATCGCCATACCTTCTTTCATTCTATACTAGAAAGTCATTTTGGGCTGATGTTCTGAGTCATTTCAGGTTGATGTTCTGATTTGATGTGCCAAAGCTTTAAAGAAATCAACATCTGAATTTTTTAAAGCAAAATATAAACAACTGGATTCTTAAACTTTCTTTGAAGACATATATATCTTACAAACTAAATACCAGCACCCAGATTAAGAGCAGAACTGATACCACAGAAGCCACTCCAACCCATATTAGCTACATTTTTACAGAATTCTTTAACCTTTGTAGAAATTAGCTTAAGGCTATTCTTTTATTTAGCACTTAATTAATTCTTGGTGAAAGCTTTATAAATTTCACTTCATTTTAGCAGAATAACTTTGGCAAATCTTAATACATACCAGAAAGAATATGTAAATATAGGGGATCATTCCTTTTGTTTTAAAAAATAAAGTAATTCTAATTTTATTGCTCAACTCAGTCTGACATTTAATCTACAAGGGACTTCATAACAAAATCCTTGGCTTAAACCTCATGTACTACAGTTTCTAATAGAGTGGCCCAATTAGTAAACCGTATCCATGCTAATGTGCTTGCTTGGGGCAAGAATCATCAGAGTTCCTCCTTCTGGTC
This sequence comes from Equus asinus, assembly GCF_041296235.1. Classification (NCBI taxonomy): domain Eukaryota; kingdom Metazoa; phylum Chordata; class Mammalia; order Perissodactyla; family Equidae; genus Equus; species Equus asinus. Next base: position 26,044,730 of record NC_091808.1, on the reverse strand, counting down.
CTTGCCAATGAAAGTGCACCAGGAGTGGGTGATATAGTATTGTAATTATACAATTAGCCTTGTCAAGGAGTAGAGCATTGGGAATAGCAGGATCCTGAAGCTTAAAATGTGACTAGCTGATAGATGACCATCATTAAGCTCATCCTTTGTTCACTTTGTGATGGGGTAGTACTAAGCTTAGGAAAAGGCTCCTTAATGAAGGATAAAATCTTTGACCCACAGCCACTGTTCTTCATGTGCTCATCACTGCTCAGCTCGCCCATCCTTTCCACAACTACACATGTATTCTCTTCATCTCTCACCTTAGCCCGATGAAAAATAACAAACATCAGCCAACAAGCTCTTTTAATCAATCAAATTTAGGTGATGGAAAGCGAAATTCTGCACAAATATTATTTAGCCTAATATTTCTACTCATGGCAATGATGGCTCTTCCCATTCCACACTAATTCCACATATACATATTAAATTGAACGTTGTGGAATTTTGGCTACACAGAAATATTCTACATTTAAAACATGAATTCCTCTTACTAATATATTTATATTCACAATATACAAAAATACCAGATACATCTACATATATGTATATATGTATTTTTATGTTTGTACACACATACATATATATCATACAAGCTGTGTATATTTTATTTCATTGTGTATGATAGTAAATAGAATTATTCTACATTTTTCAACTTTCTCAGAAGGTGAAGATTGGCATAAAGCCTTAACTGCTCTCTCTTATTCACTTGCAGTCTGTCTTCATTATTAGCCTAATTTTCTTCCTTCTAGCTCCACATGCCTCTGGGTTTGATTGGGCTATCTCTCTTCTGCAGTCAGTGACCTGCCACACCACTTTCCTACAGTAATTAGAAGTGCAGAAGTAGGAGTGTAGATATTCCCACTAAGTAATCACAAGAAGATCTAATATTACATTTTGACTATTGCATGCTTCCTAGGTCACATAACTACACCAAGAGAAGAGAACCAAGTTCTTCTTTTCCATAGCCACCGTTCTAGAATATTTTGGTGCAATTCTATGGAAGATATCCTTTGAAGTAAGATTCTGTCAAGTTACTAATGCTAGAATACAATTTAGTGTTCAAGTAGAGTATGTCCATTGCAGAATATGATGCATGGTAAGTCAAAGAGATGTTTTAAAAATAGGTTATCATTATAAATACCAATCATGGCAAGATCTGAATTCAATTAAACGCAAAGAACTAGGAGGTAGGTGAGGTTATAAAGGGATGGCACGAGATTATGAAATAGTTCTGGATCTTGATTGTGGTGGTGGTTGTATGAATCGACACGTGATAAAATTGCAAAAACTATACATGTGCACATGCACACACACCAGTTTTATACTGATGACATCTGAATAAGCTCTGTGGATTCTACCAGTGTCAAATTCCTGATTGCAATATTGTAGTAGAGTTATGCAAGATGTTATCAGTGGGGAAATAGGATGAAGAACAACGGAACCTCTTCTTAAACGTTTTCTAACTTCCTGTGAATCTATGGTTATTCCAAAATAAAAAACCTGTATGAGGGCTCTTTGGAGAAAGAACTGGGCAGGTGCAGAAGGAAGTAAATCTGTGTTTTGTGTTCAGTCCCAATATGGTTTTCCTGTTTTCAGTCAAATCGCTTGATCTCCTCATCCTTTGTTTCTCTTGTGTGCAGCAAAATGCAAGTCCTCTCTCTCTGAATCACTGTAAACACCTTGAAATCTGCGGGAAGATGGTATTGCATGCATACATCTGAAAGATCATGAATGTAGATCACAGCTTCCATAGAGCAATACTGTATCTACTTCTGCACTTTTAGAAACAAGAGCCATAGGGGAGCAATAAACTAGACATGCCAGTCCTGCTACTTTGATTCTGCTTTTGAGAAACTCACTGTGCTCCTAAAATCTGTTACAATACCACGCTTCACATAGTCATGACTAATAGTTGTAATTGTGAACACTTTACACATACAAAGCGCAATTTAATCCATTTGGATTCGATAGCTTTCACTTTTCTGTCAAAAAAGTACATTAAAAGTACTAGTTAAAGCATAAATTTACAGTAAAGAAATTAAGTATTTTGCTTTCTGAATGCATATGGTCGCTGAATGAAACCTCTGCCATTTAAAGAGTGGAGTAACTTCCAAGCCGAATTGAAGTTGCTCAGCATGCCAAACCAAGCCACAGGCAAGGCAAAGCAAAAGGGAAGCTTACTATTTTATAGGTTAGACAAGAAACAATCTAAATGACTTTTTCTCTAAGTGAGATACCTTCATATTTCATGCAAACCCCAGGAAATAATTAAGGCTTCACTGCAATTCTGGGACCTGTGCTATAGAAGCTGTCTCCATAAGCTTCATTTTCATCTGGTACAATCGAGATTCTCTGTTATCCCTGACTACCCCTTATATAGCATCCTCCTTTAAGGCAATGAGAATTTGGCACATAAATAAACAGTGTGAGGTTGTTTCAGGGAGGGGATAGACATGATTCAATTTCAGCCAGGTGCTTTAGCACCAATTTGGGAGGTTACAACGTTATTAGACATTCTAACATAAAGACGGAGAGGAAAGAATATTGGTGGAAAAGAGATTTAAAAAAAAGAAAAACCTTTGGAAGATAAACTAAAAAAACCCAAAATACTTGGAAGTAAAAATGAGCTAGCTGCCTCTCATTTAATATTCTATAGGCGAAAGAAAAAAGTTCATTAGATCATTTGAAAATTATCACAAGAGGTGTAGACTGATTCTAACACTGTAAGAGTTATTTCACCTAAATGACAAACGAGGGATCACAAATCTTGTGGAGTCGGGTAAGGGGTGCTGGCCATCAGTTGATCTCAGCTGGGGCGCCCGGGATGCCAGAGTAGTGTATAGATTCAGATCTCGGCTTTTAACAGCACTAGCACTGTGGTGTTCAATGGACTCCATCCTCTGTTTAGGCTTCAGTTTCCGCATCTTCTACACAGGCACATCAGATGGTCATGGGGCTGGTCTCCATGAGGACCTAGGGAACTCTCAGGGTTCCGTGAAGCCCTCTCAAAACCCTTCTGTTGCTCCAGTTATGGCTCAGTTTTATTGGTTTGGATTTCCAAGTAAGATTTCACTTAAAGAAACAATTTCATGCCTCAACATTTTTTTTCAATCACTGAACTAGATAATCTTCTGGGCCTCTTCATTGTGTCAAAATTTTAACAAGTTCTGATAATCGCTTTTTTAAAGATTCACCACCTCCACAAAGGAAATTTTCTGGACTGGGTCCTTTCCTTGTGAATTTCTTATTGCTTTTCTATCCGTTTAGATACACAGCAAAATACTTTATTAAGATACCAGTTTGCGTTTTAGTGCCTGTGTCTTTGGAATAGGAAAATCTGTGTGTTTCTTCCTGAGATCTCCATCTTGAAAGGATTTTTGTCCTGCAGGACCTACCATTGCAATTCCAAGGCAGCAGCACCCAGAAGACAAGGCTCACTTAGCTTTTGTTGTTTGAGAAATTGACTTATTTCTATTGAGTAGTGGAGATGAGGGTGGAATGTGGAAGAGGCCGAACCCAACAACCTGGAGAAAAAAGGTTAGGTTCTCTAAGACTGAAGAGGGAAGAGGGTTACTAGTGGCAATTCCAGAAGGGGGGTGGGGACAGGGGACCTCAGTGCCTACTCTCATTCTGTACTCGTAGAGGTGCTAGGCCTCTCAAGTGATCGTGCTTGCATGGATACCCAGCCCTGGGGGACTGGACACCATGAGACAAGGATTTGTGGGAACACGCTCTGGCTAGCTTGATGGAAGAGGAGAGCCCAGTCCCTCCAGTCACCCTCAACAGCCCAGTCTAGATTACCTGGCAGCCAGACAGCCTGCAGACCCGTGAGTGAGCATAGCCAAGATTCCAGAGCCCCTCAGCAGATCCAGACTCATGAGCAATAGGCACTTATGTTATATGCCAAATAAAAAAGAGAGAGGGACAATGATGTGATAGCTATAAGGATTGTACATAACTGACAGACAGATTGGGCAGCTCTGCTTCCATGGAGCTGAACTAACAATACTTTAATGTACCAACTACAGAGGTCGGCAAAAGGGAGATCCTGCCCCTGTTTGCCAAGCACCATGTATTCCTCACCAGATCCTTCAACATCCCTAGACGAATCCTGTGGGAACCTTCCAATACATGATTAAAATGGAATTTCTGACCAACTCTGATAGTTGAGCACCAAGCTGGAATAATTTTTATTTAGACAAGAAGTAATGTGATGTTCCTCCAATCTGGTCCCTCAGACCGTATTTATTTCTGCTCAACACGAAGAAATGATGGAAAAAATTCTCTGGGGAGACTTGTGTTTTGTCCTGGAAAAAAAAAATTCAAGTGAACTCTTTATTTATGCAAAGGTGTAGCAATCCTCTTTGGAAATGAATGGCCTTGAGACCACTGCTCTGTGTGATTAAAAAAAAAAAGTCAATATTTACTGAGCAATACTAGGTGTCAGGCAACATGTTAAGATATTGACATGCTTTATTGTTTTATTTCATTATTACAATAACCCTATATGGTAAATATTATTATCCTGATGTTTAGATAAGGAAGTTCCGAGAGTTTAAGAAACTTGCCCCAAATTTCACAGCTAATGACTGATAAGTGTTGTTATTCAAAGCCAGATCTTCTAATTCCAAAATCCATTATTTTTCACCATTGTAATCATAGTAGGTTCTCAATGGAATTTTGCTGTATTCATGAGTACAATAATAAATAAGTACACATGAATAAATGCATATAAATAAATACAAATGAATAAAGGAATATAATAAACGAGTAACAATTAATGAAGAAATATATATATTTCTGTTCTGTAGAAAGTTTTGTCTAATGTTTCAGATTGTATCAGTTGCTCGTATCTATTTGTTCATTCAAATTTGATAAACACAGGTTTGACTCATTTCATGCAAGCATAGGCTTTCTCATTTGGCAAAAGAGAAAATGAGCCTCAAAGCTCTCATAACTATGATTTGGGATTCAAACCCAGATCGTATTTCTCTGTGGTTCATATTTTTTCTGCTACTCTATGCTGACTTTCTGTGGAAGTCATGTCTAAGTTAATATTGATGATAATAAATATTAAATAATGTATTATCATTTTAGTTAATTTCATCGTGACATCCATTCAGCGCTGAAGCTTTGCTAGCAAATGTGCACAGCTGAAGCATGATCTCATCTAACCATCACAACAGCTGGACAAATGGAGGCTGTTGCCCATTTTATAGATGAGGAAACAGATTCAGAGACATCAAAGAATTTCCCTAAGTCATGCAGATGATTAGCGATGGAGCTAGAACCTGGACACAGTACAGCTTCCTTTGCAGTCCCGCCCTAACACTCTGCAGGCAGGGCCATCTCTCCTCTCTCGCTACAGGAGGCAGTAGTGCAGTGGTTTTTGATTTCTTGGTTTTTGTGCCTGTCTTCACTAGTGGAATATAAAAACTGCAATAGAGGGAGTTTACATTGTTGTTTTAACTTGAATCCGCAGATCTTGAGATAGTACCTGCTAAATCATAATTTACTAATTTTTAAATTAATAAATAGGGGCCAGCCAGGTGGCGCAGCGGTTAAGTGCACACATTCCGCTTCTTGGCGGCCTGGGGTTTGCCGGTTCGGATCCCAGGTGCGGACATGGCACTGCTTGGCAAAAGCCATGCTGTGGTAGGCGTCCCAAATATAAAGTAGAGGAAGATGGGCACAGATGGTAGCTCAGGGCCAGTCTTCCTCAGCAAAAAGAGGACTGGCAATAGTTAGCTCAGGGTTAATCATCCTCAAAAAAAAAAAAAAAAGATGTAAATTAATAAATAAATGAATCCCTCCTGGTTAAATAAAGACCAGAGATAATCTCCTCTTGGATTCAGATCTCAAATGTCTAATTAGACACAGACCTTAGAAATGGACAGAGATTCTGCAAAAACTCTCTCAATTGGCTGCCTCTATGGAAAAAATATTGAACATTTTATCTTCATGAAATAATCAATGACTTGTCCATAGTTCTGAGTTCAGTTCTTTATCCCTGGGCTAGTTTGCAGCATGACCCTAGGAAAGTCACTGAAGATATTTACTCTGAATAAAATTTTACTACTAAGTCAGATTCATGCCACTGAATTTCTCTAAAGATCTAATGAAAACTCATCAGAATGTATAATGTCTTCAAAGTTAAATAATATCAGTAAAAATGATAAAGATTAAGCAATGTTACATCCTTGTCTCTCCCCAAAAGTGATTATATGACGAGGAAAAATAATCTATTTTAATTTAAATTGTGACTTTTCACTAAATGGAATCTAGCTATGCCGCTAACACTATGGCTTTTAATTCCAATATTCCTCTTCTCCACTACCTTTATAGAATATGATCATTTCTCTGTGTCAAAACCTGCCCAAGGAACCCATTCAGTCAATTGGTATTCACAAACTTCTAAACAGTATTAAATATCATTATTTTACTATTATACATAATAAGTGCTAATTTCATCTTTTCTAGAATGTTATTAGTGTTCTGCCTCTTCCCTAGACTATTGATTACTTTTAAATTGTACATGTATTATACACAAATGTGCATATGTCTAAGGTCACATCTATACATAGAATTCTCATTAACTCCAATTAAAAATATGAATGGATAAGAAAAGTAATTGGGGAACAAAGTAAAAAAAAAGTTCAACTGAGAAAATCTATTAAACTGGACTGAACATCATGCTGACCTTTGAACAATACTTTCCCTAGAAAACATAAATGCTGGAATCAATCTATTTGTAAAAATCTAGCTGAGAGCTTTTATTTATAGGCAGAATCTAAATTATTTTGGTTAAACATATTAGGTTAATTTTTATTCTTTAAAATATTGAGTGACTTTTATTTCCATGTTCTTTTGGAAGAAATTTAAAGTTGGGTCAATTTATGACTTAATCAGACAATGAATCATCTTGAAGGATACAATGTACCATGGACATGTGCACCACAGCAAAAGAAAGCCCTTCAAACTCTACATCTGAATTAAACTGCAAACCAATGAGAGCCTCCAAAGAAAATCTGACGGCAAAGTGAAAAGGGCAGCAAAGCTCTGAGAAAGGTTTCAAGATTTTGAAAAGTAAAAGTAGCCTATACTCAGTGTTCACACTTTACAAATACAGTAACAATAATAACAGAAAAGCTTCAAATAATATTTTCCTTAGAAAGGAATCAGGGGCTACAATTTGTGCAGTTATAGGAAGATAGACCAATATTAACTTTTTCTGGTTTGAGATTGAAAAGTTAGAATTTTTTCTTTGTTCCTCTTCAGTAACAGACTATCTGATTCAAAGAATTACGCCTGACCCCAGATCTTTGCTAGTTTACTGGTGGTTTCATGGCAGTTTCAGATGTTTTCAATGCTACAAATAATTTAATTTCAAATATGGAATTGAGGCCATAGCACCTGTGGAACAGCAACTTAGGAACCTGTGTAGGAAAGTACATGAGGATGAGAGACAAGTTCTTTCTTCCAAAGGTCAGAATTATTAAATATTAAACATGAGATTACCTCCTCCCATCCCCAGAATGGTCTAAAAACCAATGCTAAATCTTTTATATCTAGGATTTAAAAATGAGGTACTTTTAAAATGACATCATTAGGGTGTTCTAACTAAAAATATGTCTTTCCTTATTGTATTCTACTCAGATATTATCCAAAATAACACATAGTATACATTCTTAGTCTACGCTGGGCAATTTTCTTAGCACGTTATGAATATTACCTTATTCTCATAATTACTCTGTGAAGCAAGTACTATCCTTACTTCCATTTTCATGGGGCCCAGAGAGATTAAGTAACATCTAGAGCCAAACAGCTAATAAGTGGTGGAGCTTGGATTTGAACCTGGTCAGTCTGGTTCTAGAGTCTGTGTGCTTAACATAAACTAGTGCCAGACTATGAATTTTAAATTCTTAATTTATGGTGTCACTTGGGATCACTATCTATACTGCACAATAGTTCACAGACAGTTCTGAGCTTGCTCTTTCATAATATTTTATAAGTAAAACATTGGTTGAAAAATATTCCCCCATCATTGAAGAAATATCTAGTACTTTCTCCTGAAGATGTGACATACATCCTGATGAGAAGACAATGAAAAATTCTCATGAAGACAATAAAAAGGATTATTCATTAAAGAATCTTTCCTATTATGGGATTAATGATGAGACACAACTACAGACAAAAGGTCATGCCCTCAGCACTCCTCAATTTGGGGTGTTGTTGGAGGACAGAGAGCAGGTGACTAAGGTGAGGCGACATGTGTTTGTTTGGAGAGGAAAGAGTGAAAAATGGTTTGAAGACCTGACTCTGACATCATCAGAGTTACCTGTGTAAAATCCAGGCATCTCAACCTGCTGCTGTATCCTTTAGGACTTCCCCCATTTCCTTCTCTATAAACTGGGAGAATAACGGGCCATACCTGCTAGAGGTTCAGTAAAGATGAAATAACACAATGCACATAAAGCACCAAGCAGATGCCAGGTGTGTAAGACATGCTTTATCTACCTGGACACAGTCATTATCAGCGTTACTCACCATGAAGTTCCTTCACTCTAAACTCACATATATTTTTCAGAATAAGCTAAGCTGTCTTTAAAAACTGTTTCTCAAACTTGTTAGCAACACTACGAAAGAAGGAATTTCAACATTATCTTCTATTCTGATTCATAAAACACCAGGAAAGCATATGGCTGTATATGAACATTAAATAATATTGTGTTCTGCTCTGCTTACCAAATTAAATCAAGTTCCAAACGCAGCTTATGCAGAGTGAATATGGTTGCCTATAAGAGGCAAACACATTTGGTGTTTAAATTTGTGTTTTCTATTATATAAAATTTTGTAGAATGATGAAACAATGGAAGAGTGGAAATAAAACAGAATATGCATGAAAATATTTTTAAAATACTTTCTTCCTTATATATAAAAACAACATAGATTAGTGCTTCCACTATTTATTTACTAGCTGTGTGAATTAATCAAGTTACTTAAATTCTCTCTGACTCACTTTCTTGATCCGTGAAAAGTACATAATAATGATACTTACCTCACAGGTTTGTGATGAGACAAATTAATTGATGAATAAAATACACAGAATAGTGCTCGCGCAGAGTAAGTGCTTGATGTTAGCTATCATTATCATTTCTGTGTTAACCTTTCCACGGGTATATTATACACAAATATAAATTGGTTATTTTACAGCATCATTCCTCCCCCTCCTCCCAGCTTTGTCAACAAAAAAAGGATGTGGCCAAAATGAAAGTGGGTATTGGAGAAATTATGAGGATACCTCATTTACTTTCACAAGTCTATCTAGGTGAGAATTGAAAACAAAGAAAATGTAGCCTCTAAATTATTGAAATAGCTATTTGTAAAATGCTTGTCTTTATTCAGACCACATTACTCTTATTTTACAGACGTTTCTAAAACAACTCTCTGTTTCAAGGCTTTCAACCTACAGCTAATAAATGCGGGTTGATTTTAAGCACTCCACATTCTAGGAGCCGAGCCAGAGACCTTACGTGGGCTATTTCATTGAATCTCTGCAAATCACTATGAGGAAGTGTATTAGTTTTCTATTGCTGTAACCAATGACCACAAATTTAGTGGCTTAAACCCATATAAATTTCTTTTCTTTTCTTTTTTTTTGAGGAAGATTAGCCCTGAGCTAACTACTGCCAATCCTCCTCTTTTTGCTGAGGAAGCCTGGCCCTGAGCTAACATCCGTGCCCATCTTCCTCTACTTTATATGTGGGATGCCTACCACAGCATGGCTTTTGCCAAGCAGTGCCATGTCCACACCCAGGATCCAAACCGGCGAACTGTGGGCGGCTGAGAAGCGTAACGTTCGAACTTAACAGCTGCGCCACCGAGCCGGGCCCTAAATTAATTTTCTTACAGCTCTGGATGTCACAAGTCCACAATCAGTTTTACTGGACTAAAATCAAGGTGCTGGCAGGGCTGCATTCCTTCTGGTGGTTCTAGCAGTGAATCTGGTTCCTTTCCTTTTCCAACTTCTGGAAATCGGCTCTTTTCTTCAGCATGGCCCCTTCCTCCATCCTCAAGGCCCCTCATTCCAACTCTGCTTCCATCCTTGCATCTTCTCTCTCTGACTCTAATCCTTCTGCCTCCCATTATAAAGATCTCTCCATTACGTTGGGCCCACCAGGATAATCTACTCACCCTCAAATCCTTAACTTCATCACGTGTGCACAATCCTTTTTAACATGTAAAGTAACATATTCACAGATTCGGGGATAAGACATAACATCTATTGGGTTATTTTTCAGCCTACCACAGGTAGATAATATTCTATTGATTTTGCAATGAGAAAAAATGTAAAAATATTTAACTCCATTAATACATTGAGAAACAAAAATTCAGAGAGGTCGACTAGCTTAATTCAAACTCACAAAACCAAAAAGTGAGCATGAACATACTATGTAGGTCCTTCTGACCCTAATGCTGTTTCCCAAAGCATTACACAATTCTGCCCCCAGAGTAGGAAAAAAGATGAAGGAAAGACTCCCTCCTTAAGGGTAGATTTTTTATTTTCCTTATGACTTAAAAATATTAATTAAATAGGTTTATTGAACGGCTACTCTGTGTAAGACCCAATTTTATGTGTTGAGAAGTATGAATGAGACCCAGTCGGTCCCCAGATAATCCCATATATTCCCATGTATTTGAATGGCTATCACTCCTAAACCTAAATCTATAGTCCCAACCAAATTCAACTACCTGATTGACAGTCCAATTTCACATTTTATAAACTTATCCAATTTGCCATGTCTAGAACTGAACTCCTGATTTTTCTCTACAGATAAGTTCTTCAGCCTTCTCCACCTCAGGAGATGGCCCCACCACACTCCCCTCCCCCAGTGCTCAGAGCTAATCAACCATCAAATGCCTTAAATTTGTCTCAAAAATATATCTTAATTGCATTTCCTTCTCCTTATTTTCATTATCCCCAGATTTCTAACTGCTATCTTCATGTCCATCTTGCATTGCCTCAATTTAATCTGCATACATAAACTGGCATGATCTCTTTAGAGATAAATTGGTTTATGTCACTTCCAAGGTAAAATACTTCAATAATTACCTACCACATTTATAACAAAATCCAAACTCCCATGCTGTACAGGGCTCCCACGTACCAGGCTCTGCTGTCCTGATGTAACTTGCAATGGAGCCTCCTTTCACTCCTAAAATTGTCCCATTTTGATGATAAATTACATGGTCACTATATCTATAGGACTCTGTGTAATCTTTCCTCCTCCTAAATTTTCTGTTCATGGCCAAAGTCTTCTCAATCAAGACTCAGCGGGGTCTTCCCTCAAGTCTCTCCTGTAATTATTTTTCTTCAAAATCTGAAGCATAGCATTTAATCCTGCACTTAATTATTTTATTTGTTGTATGTCTGTTCATTCCATCAAGGTACACAGAGACAACCAGGCTCACGTCCATATTGTTCACCCGAAACACTTCAGTCAGCCCAGTACCCGGTACATGGTAGGTGTCCACAAGTATTTATTGAAGGATAAGTGGCTAAATAAACTTGCCGTACATTCAGGGAGCTATGGAGACACATAGTTTAACATTTAAATAATAAAAATATTTTCAAGATATCATTGACCAAAACTAATGCAGAAGTTACTTCTGTTTACAGACAGAGGTTGACCAGGGAAGGCTCCAGAAGGGAAGGAAGTGCAGTCAGTGTTGATGGATGAAAAAGGTAGTGTTATGTGACTCAAGAAACTGAGAAAATATTTCTCAGCAGAAGAAATGGCATTTGCAAAGGCAAAAAGGTTTAAAACAGTGTGGTTATTCAGGGAACTCACAGTAGTTTCTATTATTAGAGTGTATAGTCTCGTATAGATGATATATTAATGCCATGAATCCCTAAGGACAAAAGCTAAATTATGGAAAGCACTGCAGGAAATATAGAGAAGAGCTAAGAAATCTGAAGTTTAGTTTTGTTTTCATTTATAGCGCTAGGATGATTTGAGAATTTCTATTGCATATTTAGCTCACCTTATAAATTATAGAAGTTCTTAGATAAGTAAATCAATTTTTGAAGAGCTATATTTCAAGCTTCATTACCATAAAGAATCCTCTCAGTTGTGAGTTTGTCATGTAATATTCACAAAATTATAATACATGGCCCATAAGGAAACTATATTGAGACTTATAGTATGTAAAACTAAACTGGGCTTTTCCCTCAAAAGATTTTTTGGGTTTGAATTTTAAGAATCATCTCAAATTTCTCCTTTGGTAATGTATTTTCATTCACTCTTAGATTGTAAAAAGAAACAGGCTAAAACCACTAAATTAACATTTTGGTATTTATATCACACAAATGCAAAGACGAACATATGGAATTTACAGAATATGAAGTCATATTTTGATGTAACTAAGAGTTGAAAGAGTGAGTTAAAACTCATCTCAGCCCTAAATATCTGGAAAGAGAAAATTTTCAAGAACTATCCTTGGAACAGATAATCATAAATGGTTACTTGGAACATAAGGAATGTACATCAGAATTTGCACACTCGTGGACTGCGGGACATGAATGTTTGCTTTGGCTCCCAGAGCACTTCAAAAGTTTGAGCCAAGATTTAAATTTGGAGAATTAACAAAAAAATCCAGAACTATATCCCCTCTTGAAAAATTAGAAGACAGACAATTCTTATAGAAAAAGCCAGAGTCTCCTAGAAGAGGGCAGATGCTGTCTAGTTCACCACAGCGCCGCCTCCCCCACCACCCGGGTACTAAGATCCAAGCCACTTCCCTTATGTATGTTACATCTGTGAGATTTTGTGCCAGACCAAAAAGAAAAAAACCCCAAACCATTAAAGACCCCTTGAGAATATGAAAATGTCTAGGAAAATACTTAGAATTTGAACATTGATAGTACTGAGAATTGAATGTACAGGCTATTTTAACAAAATCATCTAAAAATGTAACAATTCAGACCTTCAATTTTTTCTTTCTCAGATTTTTTTTGGTAAATAAACTATATCAAAACAAACAAAAAGCGAAACAAATCCAGTATAACAGTTTTTCCTCCTGACTAGTAAGCTATTCATTTTGATCTTTGGTCAATATACCATAAACAGCACAGCACAATAATCAAAAAACATGTAAGAAGACCATGTGTTTGATCTGTAGTTTAAATGTAAACACCTCCCTATAACATATCTTTCAATAGAGCAAATATAATTTGTTTTACTTAAATAGATTGAAAGACTTGAAATGTTTTTAATACTCAAATTGTTTTAGATTAGGAGATATAAAGCCAGAAAAGTCATTTCCACGGGAAATGACAGGCACCTACCTTCGCTATCTGGACACACCAGTTAAGCAACAGCTGTGATCCAATGTTATCCTTGTGTTCATGGACGTAATCCAACAGGCAGCCATGGGGCATAAGCTGTGTAACCAGCTGGATAGTTGGGCTCAGACAGACACCCAATAACCGGACTAAGTGTGGATGGTCCATACTTGCCATGATCAGAGCTTCCTATGAGAAAAAATATAATAGCACCACTTCAACCCAAAGTTTTTTATAATTATAGTTACTTGCACTGAATTAATGGTGCTGATAATGACTTTTAAAATGCACACTCAATGGAATCAATTAAAAGCAAAAAGACATTGTAGCCATCATATTCTTAAAGCAATTTAATTCAAGTGAAATTAAATGAAAAACAGAGTATATATTTAATAAAATGGAAAATGTTAAAGAATAACTGCATATAAAATTAATAATGGGATCTCTTTTATAATGTAGACAATATTAGATTTCATTTACTGCCAAGTAAGTTGAAATTGAATCCTAACTTACACTGGATTTTTAACCTTTGATCTTTGGTTCTAGAGTACAATCATTGATATAAATGCTACTCTGAAAAATCAAGAATTGAGACTATAAGCATATTATTTACACATATACAGTTTTGAAAATTAATAAAGGGAATCTTACAACAGAGTCGAGGAGCCATGAAGGGAGCACTCTCTCACACACACCCCTCGTCACAGCCTACTTAACCAGCAGGAAGATGCCACCCTGCCTCAGCGACAATGTGCTAACCACTGCTTGCAGCCCATGAGAAACCACCACCACCTCAAACTCTTGTTCTCCTCTAATGAACTTTTCTTCCAATAACTCTCCTTAATTCCCTCCTAAAACCTAATAAAAGTTGACATTCCCTTAGTCTCTTCAGACATACCTGTGGTTTGCCATAGTCTGCTTGTCCTGAATTTTAATTCCTCTACTGTTCTCAAATAAACTCAAATTTGCTTTGATAATTCATCAATTATTTTATTTTAAGATTGACATTATATGGTGTCAGAGGTGACATCTGAAGGAGACAAACCCTGAGGAGCTAACAACCCCTGGAAACACGTGCGGTACCACTGGAGTCCCTGTGCTCTCCACTTCTGTGGATCATCTCATTCCTTTCAGTTCAGTAAGTCTCCTTTAGGATTTGAGCCCCTCGCCTTATGTTGAGCTCTCCAGATTTATTCAGGATCTGTTTTTGTGATGGCATAACCCTTCCTGGTGAGTACAGCTGTACTCCCTTATCTGTGGTTTTGCTTTCCGTGGCTTCAGTTACCTGTGGCTAACTGCAGTCTAGAAGCAGATGATCCTCCTTCTGACTTATCATCAGAAAGTCAATGGTAACCTAACACTATGTCACAATGCCTATGTCATTCACCTCAGTTCATCTCATCACAGGACATTGTACCATCCAACATCATCACAAGAAGAAGAGTGAGTACAGTAAGCAATTTTGAGAGGGAGAGAGAACATTCACATAAATTTTATTACAGTATATTTTATAGTTGTTCATTTTATCACTAGCTAGTGTTAATCTCTTATTGTGCTTCATTTATAAATTAAACTTTGTCATAGGTATGCATATGTAGGAAAAAACATAGTATATATAGGGTTCAGTACTATCTGTGGTTTCAGACATCTACTGGAGGTCTTGTAACTATCCTCCGTGGATAAGGGGGGACTACTGTACTCTTGTTTTATAATCTCCAATTTTTTACTTATGGGATCCCAATCCTCCAAGCCCTCTCAGGAGATGCCCTCTCAGATGCCAGCTGGTGTCATGTTCAAAAATTATGATCGCTGCTCATGCGAATTCTTAACCAGATGGACCAACCTAACCAAAGGTAACATAGAGCTTTAGTTGATCTCCCCAACCTGTTTTTTCTCAGAACTAAGAAGACCATGGCTCTAGGATTTAAAAAAGTGCATGGGATGCCTGTTTTAATTGATATCTTGAGGCTTCCAAGCAAATTTAAGATTCCAAAATGCCTCTTTACCGACACAATAATTTACTTAAATAAATTATAATTAAAATAATTAATAAAATAATTTAATTTATAAATTAACTGAGGCAAATAGACAATTGGAAGAAGGACAAAAGGCATCAGTAGGCTCTTCTCCATCTCACCCCCCAAGGCTTACTTCTTTTCCTGTGGCACCCACATCACCTCTTCTATACTCTCCTCTTACCCGTTCCAATCCTCCCGCTGAAGTTCCCTTTTTCTCAGAACCTCTTCCCCTTCCCACTTCCTCTTTGATCAAATCCATTGAAATCTACCCTTTTAAAATCAGACTCCCCAAGGACCCTAACTCTAAGCATCCAATTTCTTATGTTCCTTGGACTAAAGCTAAACTCAAAGCCATAGTAAAAGAATTTTGGAAAGTTACAGAGGATCCCCACAGATTTGCTAAGGAATTTAAAATGGTTGTCTAGACCTACCAACCTGATTTCTCAGAATTATATCAACTAGTCCATATGCTTGTTGGTGAGGGCCAAGCCCAGCACTCAATGAAAACTGTCAACTGTAATGATCCTGAAAGATCTCTAGAATTGCAGATGCGGGACAAACCCCTTGCCCTATTATATGACGGGGCTTGTGGAATTGCTCACCAACTCCAACAGGCAATTCCCAGCACTTTCTCAAAACCTGTTGATTGGAATAATACCCAAGTTTTCACTCAGAAACCAAATTAACCTGTGCATGATTATTACAGTTGACTTCAAATTGTGTTCAAGAAAAATTTAGTCTTCCTATGGACGTGGCATCCACTTGGTTGGCCTTCAAACCACACCTCAGATGATTCCACTAAAGTCGTTAATCTCCAACTTCAAAAGATGGAGGCCCCTAAGCAAAATCCTCCCAGTCTTTGTCATTATTGTAAGAAGCCAGGACAATAGAAGAAAAACTACTGTAAATTAAAATGCTCCAGGTGTCTTCAGTCACCCAACCAAACCTTCCAATGTCTTTCCAGTTCCCAATGATGAGACTCCAAGGAATCATAAGGACTTTTCCCAATCTTTCCTCTTAACTGGTTTGGAGAAACAACTCTCCAGATTGGGAACAAATTTCTCTCCATTCTTATTGATACTGGAGCTACACTCTCAGTGCTCAACTACACTGCTGTTTAACAGCCTTTGCCTCAAGATACTAAAACAGTTCACGTAGTGAGGATCACTAATAAACGTCAATAAGTCCCTATTTATAAACCTATTTTCTTTTGTCTGGGCCCTCTGAGGGATACCTATTCTTTCCCACTCAGTGTCTCTGCCCTCGTCCACTTACTGGGCCAAGACTTAGAAAAATATCATGCAGGAATTTCTTTCTCCCAAAAGGGGGAAACAATTTTAGAATTTGATGACAACAACCAAAATAACTGGTCCAATGAACTGGATATATCTTCTTCAACATCCTTTATTTGCACTGTTTCTGACAATATCAAAGCTGATGCCAAAGTTTCTAGCCATTTTCCCCTGATGAATCAATTAGCACCATCCCTATGGGCAAAATCATCAACAGATGTTAGTAGAATTCACAGTGCTCCTCTTATCAAGATCTAAATTGATCCCTTAAAACTTCTCCCCAGAATTAATCAATATCCCATAAATGAGGAAGCCCTGCAGGGAATCAAGCCAACAATAGAAGCTTATAAGGTCCAAAGCCTTGTTATTCCTTGCACTAGTCCATGTAACACCCATCCCTGTTTTACCTGTAAAGAAACCCAATGGCAATGGACAGAGGTTTGTTCAAGACCTTTGGCCATAAATAATATAATCATCCCTCATCACCCAGTTGTTCCAAACCCTCTTACTTTGTTGGCTTCCATCTCTACCGGAAGCAAATTTTTCACTATGATTTACGTGTGTAGTGCTTTCTTGAGTATTCAACAGAGAAGGCCAGCCAATCTTTTCACCTTCACTTGGGAAGGACAACAACATACCTGGACGGTCATGCATCAAAGCTTTACCAAAAGTCCTTCTTATTTCTCATAAGTTTTAAAGGCTGTTATAGATGATATAGAATTTTCTGGAGGTTTCACTTTATTACAATTTGTGGACAACTGACTTCTCTTCTCCCCTTCCTACACCTCCTTACAAGAAGACAGTACCCACCTGTTAAAAGTTTTAGCATCAAAATGACACAAAGTCTCTAAGGAAAAGTTGCAGTTCATCCAAACTCAGGTTTTATATTTAGGACTCTGATCTTGGAACAAAGGCTATATTTAGATCCAGATAGGCTTCATGGCATCTCCAATTTTCCAAAACCCAGAACTAAGCACCAATTACAGTGCTTTCTCAGGCTAGCTGGGTACTGTTGAAATTGGATTCCAAACTTTTCTTTTATGGCCCATCCCCTATATTCTTTACTAATAAATAACAAACCTGACCCTACTGTTTGGAAAGATCAGGATGATGTAGTCTTTAAAGCCTTAAAGGAAAACTCAATAAATCCCCCGCCTTTGGACATCCCAATTATCAATTTCCCTTTTTTCCTTCATATACGAAAAATAAGGAAAGGGACTCGGAGTTCTCACCCAAAAACACAGTGGCCACCATCACCCCATAGAGCATTATAGCCAACAGCTAGACCCTGTGGGACAGAGAATACCTTCCTTGTCTCAGAGCCATTCCTGCCGCTGTTGTTTTGGTTAAGGCCACCAAAAGACGTAGTCATGGGATTCCCCTAACTATTCTTGCACCCCTAACTATTCTAAACCCTTCTAAATTCTCATCATACACAACACAGTTCAGCTAGTCACCTCACCTCCAATGAAATCTTCTTGCTAATAGCTCCTCATATAACCCTTTCTCGCTGCAATAACGTTAACTCTGTCACCAAGACTCCTCGTGACTATTTGACTCTGACACATCACCTTCTAACTCGTCACAATGATTTACAGGAAACTCCCTTAACCAATGCTGTTTTCTTGTGGTTTACCGATGGTTCTTATTTAAAGAATGAAAAGGGTAAATTCTGTGCTGGTATGCGATTCCAACTCCTTTTGAAATCATTAAGGTGACACTTTTGCCTTTGGCTGCTTAAGCCCAACATGCTGAATTATATGCTTTCACTCGAGTTTGTATCCTGGCTAACGGATATACCCACAGCCAGTATGCCTCTGGAGTAGCCCACGATTTTGGAACGCTATGGAAACCAAGAGGCTTCCTTACCTCTAATGGAGATACAATTAAAAATGGCTCTCATGTCTAAACTTTTCTAGATGCCATACTTCTATCAGCAGCTTTGGCTATCATCAAGTTCCCTGGACATTCCACACTTCATTCTCTGGAGGCTAAAGGAAACCACTTCACTGATATTTCCACTAAAAATGCTGCTCTCAAGGGAACCAAAAGCCAAACTTCTGTCAGGGTCCAAAAGAATGCTTAGAAGCATTGGAACCCAACAAAGAATGATTTACACATAACTAGAGAGGCTCAACTATCAGCACCAGAGGAAGAAAAACAATACTGGCAATCCAATGGCTGCTGGTATGATAAAACAAGAAACCTCTGGTTTGGGCCAAATAAAAACCCCGTCTTACCAGGGACTCTAAAATTTCCATTATTGACCACCATGCATTCATTAAATCATTGGTCTGACAAAGTGATAACATTTATGAAATAATATTGGTGAGAAAATATAAATAAGACTGCAAAATGTCTGCCTTGCTTGCCCAACCTGCCCAAAATATAATCTGGGAAAACCTGTTAACACTGCTCCTGGACATTTTAAATTGCCTAAGGGACCATTTGAGGTTTGGCAAATGGATTTCATACAGTTACCCTTGTCTTACAGATATAAACATGTTTTCATAATGATTTGTATGGTCTCTCACTAGGCTGAAGTTTTCCATTGCAGGAAGGCTGCTGCCTCTTCTGTGGCTGAAATCTTATTAAAAAAATTATCCCTACTTGGGGAACCCCCTCAAACTTCATAGTGACCGGGTAATTCAGTTTACCATTGTACAAGTTTGCACTGTTTGGCAGGTTTTACAATATTTTTACCATGCCTACCACCCTCAATCTTCAGGACTAGTAGAATGTACTAATGGCATTATTAACACTCAATTGGCAAAATTTGTAGAAACCCTTCAAGTACCCTGACCAAAAGCATTGCAATTTGTTTTTCTGAATCTCAGATCCACCCCTTTTGAAACCCATAAATTCTCCCCTTTTGAGATAATCACCAGATGTTCAATACACCTAGCTCCTGCTTCCTCTGATCCACAGCTGGCAAAAGGGGATATACTTCAATTTTGCAAAGGCCTAAGCAAATCCATAGAGAATCATCATACTTTGGTAGAACAATCTTTCCACAGTGCATTCTTGGGAGAGGAAAACATCAGACATCATAATCTGCAGCCCAGAGATTTCATCTACCTTCAGAAAGACTCCCTCTAACCTCACTGGAAGGGACATCACCAGGGGCTATTAACCAAACTCTGCACAGCCAAGCTCCAAGGGGGAGATTCCCAGATTCATGTGTTCACTTAAAGAAAGCTTCAATCCCTGAATGGACCTACACTCCAACTAGTGAATTAAAATTGAAATAAATCCATGTATCTATTGGCAGCTAATCTTTGACAAAGAAGCCAAGAACATGCAATAGAGAAAGGAAAGTCTCTTCAATAAATGGTATTGGGAAAACTGGACAGCCACTTGCAAAAGAATGAAAGTAGATCATTATCTTACACCAGACACAACAATTAACTCAAAATGGATTAAAGACTTGAATGTAAGACCTGAAACCATTAAATTTCTAGGAGAAAATATAGGCAGTACACACTTTGACATCAGTCTTAGCAGTATCTTTCCAAGTACCATGTCTACTCAGGCAAGGAAAACAAACAAAAAAAAAGTAAACAAATGAGACTACATCAAACTAAAGAGCTTCTGCAAGGCAAAGGAAACCATGAACAAAACAAAAAGACAACTCACTAACTGGGAGAAAATATTTGTAAATCATATATCTGACAGGAGGTTAATTCCAAAATATGTACAGAACTTGCACAACTCAACAACAAAACAGCCTGATCAAAAAATGGGCAGAAGAGATGAACAGACATTTTTCCAAAGATATACAGATGGGCAACAGGCACATGAAAAGATATTCAACATCACTAATTACTAGGGAAATGCAAATCAAACCTACAATGAAATATCACCTTACACCCATCAAAATGACTATAACTAACAAGACAAGAAATAAACGTTTGGAGAGGATGTGGAGAAAAGGGAACCCTAATACACTGCTGGGGGGAATGTAAACTGGTGTGGCCTCTACGGAAAAGAGTATAGAGATTTCTCAAAAAATTAAAAATAGAAATACCATACATTCCAACTATCCCACTGCTCGGTATTTATCCAAAGAATATGAAATCAACAATTCAAAGAGATTATGCATCCCTACATTTGTTGCAGCATTATTCATAATAGCCAAGACATGGAAGCAACCCACGTGCCCATCAACAGATGAATGGATAATACAGAAGATGTGGTATGTACATACAATGGAATACTACTCAACCATAAAAAAGATAAAATCATGCCATTTGCAACAACATGGATGGATCTTGAGGGTATTATGCTAAGTGAGATAAGCTAGACAAAGGCAAACACCATATGATGTCACTCATATGTGGAAGATAAACACATGGATAAAGAGAACAGATTAATGGTTACCAAAGGGGAAATGGGTGGGAAGGAGGGCAAAAAGGATAAAGGGGCACAAATGTATGGTCATGTATAAAAACTAGACTATTAGTGGTGAACACAATGCAGTCTATACAGAAACTGATACATAATAATGTACACTTCATGTTTACACAGTGTTGTAAGCCAATATGACCTCAATAAAATAATAAAAAAAAAGAAAGTGTCTAGGGATTGAAGCAGACAACAGCTGAAGCAGACAGCTTTCCCAAGATGACAGAACCAGGCCTGTATATCTTTTCTTCACTATTTTTCCTCACTTTATTTCCTCTCTTTCTCTTGGAAAGACAATAATCTTATTTACATTTCCCAATCTATTGCAAAAGGGTGAAAGCTGTCTGATTGTTGGAATTGCCACCAGGACCTTTGATCTGCCCATGCCAGTGGTGAGTCTTTAGTCCTATCTATAACTAATTTTACCTTAGTTCCCAGTCAACAGATAATTACTCCTATTCCAATTTGGATGTTACCTATTGAGTCAGACTCCAGAAACTGACTTTCCCTGTACCCTGTTTTGATTTTTCCCTTTCTGACAGTAATAACTGTCAGAGCCTAACTTGATGTTAACACTTTTGCAAACCAAACTGCTTTCTTGCTCTTGCCTTCTTTCCCATTCCTTGATACTAACTGCTCTCATGCTGTGAAAGAAAACACCAAAGGTCTTACTTCAGGGCTTTTGGAAAAGAACATTTTAAGATGGTAAGGTGTCTTCCTAAATGTATCAGTCCCACAGCCTCCTTCTTTTTTTTTCCTAAGGAAGATTGTCCCTGAGCTAACATCTGTGCCAATCTTCCTTTTTTTGCTTGAGGAAGATTTGCCCTCAACTAACACCCATGCCAATCTTCCTCTATTTTGTATGTGGGCCACCGCCACAGCATGGCCACCAATGAGTGGTGTAGGTCTGCAACAGGGAGCTGAACCCAGGCTGCCAAAGTGGAGAACACCAAATTTAACCACTAGGCCACAGGGCTGCCCAATACCACAGACTCTTGACTCGAAACTAATTAAAAGACACCTGTTAACTCTATTAATAATTAAACTTTAGCTGTAGTCCTCTGCACTCCACCTGGTTTTATCTTTGTCTGTGAAGGACAGGACCAATCCTGGGCCTACAATTATGCAGATAGCTGGCAGATAGGGGGACAATGCTTACTAGGATATCTAGTTGTTCCACTGTCCATTCATAATGACTCTTAAACTGACCACTGGTCCAATCCCCTAAATCTACACCAAAGAACAGAATGTGAACCACCTGTTAGGGACTTGACTCTGAGTTTGCCTCCTTTGGCAGGTCTTTCTCTTTCCTTGGCTCAAAATACACACAAATGAGTGCATGGTTAGAAATGTATCAGTCAACAATTGGCAACATAGCTGACTCCATTCCCAAGGGAATAGCAGCCCAACAGCGATCCCCAGATCCCCCAGCTAAGGTAGTATTGGACAGTCAAATCACCTTTGCCTATCTCCTAGCTGAACGAGGTGGTGTATGTATGGTGGTAAGTACAACCTGTTGCACATGAATAAATTCCTCGGGGGAGGTAGAAACCCAATTCATGAAATCAGAGACCAAGCACAGTGGTTACAAGTTTCACCTGGCTCCCCATAGACCTCTGACTTATTCAGTTGGCCGCCTTCAGGTCTAGCTTCATGGTGCAGAACCATCATACAAACTGGGTTTGCCATATTATTTCTAATTTCATTCTGCATAAACCTTTTTAAACTTTGCACCTGTTGTGTGTCAAAGCTTTGCAGAAATGATTCACCAAATGGAACAATGTTGGCTTAGTGCTTTGAAATGATTTCTGATGCCTATAACCTCGACAAAATATGATTAGAAAGTGTCTGAGCATTCTTCTTCCTACTCTCCTTGTTACTCAAATGTGGCCTAAGTGGTTTCCTGTCACTATGTCCTTCCCCTCCCACGTGGGACATGAAACCCAGGAAAGGTCCTTCCTGGCACCGAGGGACAAACATAGAAATAACTGTGACTCAGATGACCTGGCTCTTGATCGTCATGTCTTCAAGGAAAGATCTGGATCAAGAGGGGAAAATGTGAAAATTCATCAGGGAAATCTTATTCAAAAGAGTCAGGCAGCTGTGAGGGGAGAGCTCTCACACACACAGCCCTGTCACAGCCTACAGAACCAGCAAGAAGAAAGAAGATGCCTCCCTTCCTCAGTGACAATGCACTAACCACAGCCCAAAGCCCATGAGAAACTGCCACCACCTCGGACCCTTGGTCTTCTTCAGGGAAATTTTGTTCAAAACAACCCTCCCCAGTTTCCTTCCAAAACCTAATAAAAGCTGGCCTTCCCTTTGTCTCTTCAGACTTGCCTGTGGTTCACCACAATCCGCTTGCCCTGAATTTCAATT